>NC_059167.1:21102874-21409370 GCF_019923935.1 Bubalus bubalis
TTTCAGAATCAGTTTGTCAAATTCTACAAGAAAAACCTTGTGATTGACCTATTGGGGAAAATTGACAATTAATGATGTTAATTATTTAATCAATAATAAGATCCCTTATTTAGGTTGGTGTTAATTTCTCTCAATATTTATAGTTTTAAGTTACATGTTTTTCACAACTTTTGTCAGAATCATTGCTAAGTACTTAACTGTTTCACTCTGTAATAATACCCCTTAAAATTTTTAATTTCCAATTGTTCGTTGCTAGTATTATAAAAACAATTGACTACTGCATTTTCATCTTGCATCCTTTTAGCTTGCTAAACTCATTAGTTCTAGTAGGTTTTTTTGTAGATTGCCTCAGATTTCTACATAGACCTCTATAAATGTTATCTATAAATAAAGATAAATTTAAGTCTTCCTTTCTTATCTGGAATCCTTTTATTTCTCTTTCTTGCCTGATTGCACTGCTCAGAACCTCTAGTACAATGTTGAATAGAGGTAATGAGAGTAGACGTTCTTGTCTTGTTTCTGATCTTAGAGGGAAGATATTCAATCTTTTACCATTGGAAGCTACCATTAGTTGTAGATTTTCCCACAGATCTCCTTTCTCATGTTGAAAAGTTCCCTCTATTGTCAGTTATCTGGGAGTTAATAGGATTGGATGTTGGGTTTGGTCAAATGATTTTTCTGATCTATTGATGTGATCATATTGTTCCTAGCCTTGCTCCAGATTCTTGGACAGAAATACCACAAAAATGAATATTGTTCCCAAAAGATTTTTAGGCAAGCAATAGTTTTTATTGGAGGGATAATGTGTGCCAAGGGAGAAGGTGAAAGAGTCCCAGCTCCCCAAGGACATTCAGAAATAGGATTTTAAAGGCAGTGTGAAGGAGGGGGCCACAGGATGCCTGATTAGCTTGGCATCATTTCTCAGGTTGGTTGGCATAAAAGTGAAATTTTGAGCTTCGTCAACATACTGGTTTCAATTGGTCTGAGGTCTACATGCTTGCAGTCAGCAGTTTTCATCTGGTCGGGGTCTGCTTCCTGCAAATACAACTTAGGATTGTGTGTCAGGCCTTCATCTTTCAGGAAACTGGGAGTTCTGTGATTCTACTGTGTGGTGGGTTTACAGTCCAGCTTTCCTTTGGAAACTGTATATACATCAAGGGAACAGAAATAATCTTGTACTTTTGTAGATCTCTAGTTGTTGTCTCAAAGACCTAAACCCTCGGCACTTTGTTGTAGTGGGCTTGTAGTTTTCTTTGCTCCAGGCCATTTCCTTGGTCTTTTTCCAAGATGGCTATGTACTCTTGTCTTCCTGTTTCATTATGATTATTCATTTTTAGTTTGTTAATATGGTAATATACACTGATTGATTTTCAGACCAAGCTTGTGTCCATAGGATAAATTTCATTTGGTCATGTTATATTATCCTTTTTATACATTGTTGAATTCAGTTGCTAACATTTTGTTTAGGATTTTGCCATCTATATTTGGGAGGGACATTGGTCTGAAATTTTGTATTAATGTTTTAAACTGATTTTCACATCAGGGTAATGCTGGCTGCAAAGAACTAGTTGGGTCATATTTTCTCCTCTTCAGTTTTCTTGAAAGTTTATATAGAATTGTTCTTTTTCTTTCTTGTATTTTTTTATAGTATTCATAAGTAAAATCTGTGTGGGCCTGGAGTTCTCCTTGTGGGAAAGTTTTAAGTTCCAAATTCAATTTCTTGGAAAGATACAGGACTATCTAGGTCATCCATTTCCTCTTGTGTTAACTTTCACAGTTTGTGTCTTTCAAAGAGTGTGTCCATTTCATCTCTAAGTTGTCTAATTTATAGGCACAAAGTTGTTCGTATTATCCTTTATTATCCTTTCAATAACCATAGAAACCATGGCATCATCCTTCAACCATTCCTCGTGTTGGTAATTTTTGTCTTTCTTTCTGATCAGTATGACTGGAGCTGTATGATTATTACTGGCTTTGTCAAAAAAAGGCCAGCATTTGTTTTTGTGTACTTTTTTTTCCCCTCTTTGTTTCTCTCTCTGTTTCTCTCTCTCTCTCTCTCTCCCCGTGTGTGTGTGTGTGTGTGTGTGTGTGTGTGTTGCCTGGCCATGTGGCATGTGGGATCTTAACTCCCTAACCAAGGATCAAACCCACGCCACTTGCGGCAGAAACCTGGAGTCTTAACTGCTAGACCACCAGGGAAGTCCTGTTTTCTGTTTCTTATTTCATTAATTTTCACTCTGATCTTTATTACTTTCTTTAATCTATGTACTTTGGATTTAATTTGTTATCTTTCTAGTTTCTTGAGGTGGAAATTGAGATAATTGATTTGAGACCTTTATTGTTTCTTTTTTAATTGAGATGTAATTGACATATAGCATTGTATTAATTTTAGGTATACAACATAATGATTTGATATGTGTACATATTGTGAAGTGATTACCACAAGAAGTTTAGTTAAGATCCTTTACCACACATAATGACAAATATTTTTTTTAATGATGAGTACTTTTAAGATCTATTCTCTTAACAACTTTTGAATACAATATAGTATTGTTAACTATAGTATCCATGCTGTATGTTATATCCTCAGGATTATTTTATCTTATAAATAAATGGAAGCTTGTATCTTTTACCCCTTCACCCATTGTACCCAACCCCCAACCCTTGCCTCTGGAAAATACAATCTGTTCTCTGTATCACTGGATTTGGTTTTAGATTCTGCATATAAGTGAGATCATACAATATTTGTCTCTCTCTCTCTCTCTGACTTATCCTGGAATAAATCCCACTTGATCATATTGTATGACCTTTTTAATATATTGTTGAATTTGATTTGCTGTTTTATTGAGTATTTTTGCATTGATATTCATTAGAGATAATTGGATTGTAGTTTTCTTATAGTGACCTTGTCTATTTTTGGTATTGGTAATGATGGCTTTGTAAAATGACTTTGGAAATGTTCCTTCCTTTTGTATTTTTTGGAAAAGTTTGAGAATAATTGGTGTTAATTCTTTAAATGTTTGGTAAAACTCAGCAGTGAAGACATCTGGTTCTAGACTTTTCTTTGTTGAGAGGTTTTGGATTACTACTTGGATTACTCCTGGTAGCACAGCTGGTAAAGAATCTGCCTGCAATGCAGGAGACCCCAGTTTGATTCCTGGGTTGGGAAGATCCCTGGAGAAGGGATAGGCTACCCACTCCAGTATTCTGGCCTGGAGAATCCCATGGACTGTATAATCCATAGGTTCCCAAGGAGTTGGACATGAATGAGCGACTTTCACTCACTTTGGATTACTAATTCAGTCTCCTTACTAGTGGGGCTTCCCTGGTGACTCAGACGGTAAAGAATATGCTTGCAATGCAGGAGAACTGGATTCGATCCCTGGGTTGGGAAGGTCCCCTGGAGAAAGGAATGGCAACTCACTCTAGTATTCTTGCCTGGAGAATTCCATGGACAGAAGAACCTGGCAAGCTATACAGTCCATGTGGTTGCAAAGCCAGACATGACTGAGTGACTAACACACACTCCTTACTAGTAATCGATCTGTCCAACTTTTCTGTTTCTTCATGATTCAGTCTTGGTAGATGGTGGTTGTTCAGTTGCTAAGTCATGTCTGACTCTTTGTGACCCCATGTACTGTAGCATGCCAGGCTTCCCTGTCTTTCGCTGTCTCCTGGAGTTTGCTCAAGCTCATGTCTATTGAGTTGGTAATGCCATCCAACCATCTCATCCTTTGTCACCCCCTTCTCCTCTTGCCCTCAATCTTTACCATCATCAGAGTCTTTTCCAGTGAGTCAGCTCTTCATGTCAGGTGGCCAGAGTAGATGGTAGATTGTGTTTCTAGGAATTTATCCATTTTTTCCCCTACATTGTCCATTTTGCTAACATATGATTGTTCATATTGTTGTCTTACAATCTTTTGTATTTCAGTGGTGTCAGTTATAACATCTCCTCTTTCATTTCTAGTTTTATTTGGCTGCTGTTTCTTTTTTTCTTTATAAATCTAGCTGAAGTTTTCTTTAGTTTATCTTTTCAAAAAATAAACTTTTAGTTTTATTCATCTTTTCTATTTCTGTTTAGTCTCTATCTCATTTATTTGTACTCTGATCTCTGTTGTTTGCTTCCATCTGTGAACTTTGGAGTTAATTTGTCCTTTTCCTGTTTCCTTGAGATGTAAAGGGTGGTTGTTTATTTGAGATTTTTCTTGTTTCTTAATGTAGCCACTTACTGTCATGAACTTTCCTCTTAGAACTGCTTTTGCTGCATCCCGTAAATTTTGGTATGTTGTCTTTCCATTTTCATTTGTCTCAAGATATTTTTTTAATTTCTTCTTTGACCCATTGGTTGTTATAGCATGTTGTTTGATCTCCACTTATCTGTGAATTTTCCAGTTTTCTTTTTGTAATTGATTTCTAGTTTTATACCACAGTGGTTGGAAAAGATGCTTGATATGATTTTAACTTTCTTAAATTTGTTGAGACTTGCTTTTGGCTCAGCATATAATCTGTGCTGGAGAATGTTCCCTGTGCTCTTGAGAAGAATATGTATTCTGCTGTTTTTGAAGAAACGTTCTGCCTATATATATGATAAGTCCATCAGATATCACATGTACCTTAAGTCTGATGTTTCCCTGTTGATTTTCTGTCCAGATGATGAAAATAGGGTATTGAAATCCCCTTCTATTATTGTATTGCTGCATATTTCTCCCTATTATTTCTTTTTTGTTGTTTTTTTTTTTTACTTTTAAATTTTATTTTTAAACTTTAAAATATTGTATTAGTTTTGCCAAATATTGAAATGAATCTGCCACAGGTATACATGTGTTCCCCATCCTGAACCTTCCTCCCTCCTCCCTCCCCATACCATCCCTCTGGGTCATCCCAGTGCACCAGCCCCAAGCATCCAGTATCGTGCATCGAACCTGGACTGGCGACTAATTTCATACATGATATTATACATGTTTCAATGCCATTCTCCCAAATCTTCCCACCCTCTCCCTCTCCCTCTCCCACAGAGTCCATAAGACTGTTCTATACATCAGTGTCTCTTTTGCTGTCTCGTACACAGGGTTATTATTACCATCTGTCTAAATTCCATATATATGCGTTAGTATACTGTATTGGTGTTTTTCTTTCTGGCTTACTTCACTCTGTATAATAGGCTCCAGTTTCATCCACCTCATTAGAACTGATTCAAATGTATTCTTTTTAATGGCCGAGTAATACTCCATTGTGTATATGTACCACAGCTTTCTTATCCATTCATCTGCTGATGGACATCTAGGTTGCTTCCATGTCCTGGCTATTATAAACAGTGCTGCGATGAACATTGGGGTACACGTGTCTCTTTCCCTTCTGGTTTCCTCAGTGTGTATGCCCAGCAGTGGGATTGCTGGATCATAAGGCAGTTCTATTTCCTATTATTTCTTAATTTAGGCATGTAATTCTATAACTTTCCTTCTAAGTATTGCTCTAGTGGCGTTCTACATATTGCGATATATGTTTTTATTTTAATTCAAAATATTATTTAATTTTCTTTGTTGTTGAAATGTTTAATAGATTGTCTTTTTTTTCAGCAGTTTCGAGTTCACAACAAAATTGAGTGAAAAGTACAGCGTTCTCACATACCTATGCACCCTGCTGCCTGCACACAAGTATAGTCTTCCCCCACCATCGACATCCTGCATCTGAGTGGCACATTTGTTATAATCGATGAACCTACATTACTTGTCATTATTATCCAAAGTCTGTAGTTTACACCAGGGTTCACTCTTGATGTTATACATCATTTGGGTTTGGACAAATGTATAATGACATATATTCACCAGTATAGCATATGGAATAGTTTTATTGCTGTAACAATCCTCTGTGCCCTGTTCACCCTCCTTTACCTAACTCTACAACCACTGATTTCTGCCCCCGCCCCCACTGATGTTTTTATTGTCTCCAAAATTTTGCCTTTTCTAGAATATTGTATTGTTAAAGTCTTACAATGTACAGCCTTTCCAGATTGGCTCTTTCACTTAGTAATATACATTTAAGTTTGTTTGTGTCCTTCCATATCTTGGTAGCTTTATTATTTAAGCACTGAATAGTATTTTATTGTTTGGATGTTCAGTTCAGTTCAGTCCAGTCGCTCAGTTGTGACCAACTCTTTGTAACCCCATGGACTGTAGCATGCCGGGCTTCCCTGTCCACCAACTCCTGGAGCTCGCTCAAACTCATGTCCGTCAAGTCAGTGGTGCCATCCAACCATCTTATCCTCGGTCGTCCCCTTCTCCTCCTGCCTTCAATCTTTTGCAGCATCAGGGTCTTTTCCAATGAGTCAGTTCTTCACAGCAGGTGGCCAAAGTATTGGAGCTTCAGCTTCAGCATCAGTCCTTCCAACTGACTGCAAGCTCACTGATTCTTTCCTTGACCCATCAGTCTAAGCATGAGCCCATCAGAAGCATTCTTATCTGTTACAGTGTCTTTTTTTAAAACTTTTTATATTGGAGTATAACTAATTAACAATGTCGTGATAGTTTCAGGTGGACGACAAAGGGACTCAGCCATACATATGCATGTATCCATTCTCCCCCAAACTCCCCTCACATCCAGGCTGCCACATTTTACTGAGCAGAGTTCCCAGTGCTATATAGTAGGATGTTGTTGGTTATCCATTTTAAATATACCAGTTCTGTTACAGTGTTTTTTATTTCTGTGGTTTCCTTTTGATTCTTTCTTACCATCTTTCTGTTTATGTTACTAATCTCTTCTTGCATGTTGTCAACTTTTTCTGTTACCCTTAGCATATAAATCATAATTATTTTAAATTCCCAGATAATTCCAAAAAACTCTGCCATATCTGAGTCTGGTTCTTTTGCTTGTTTTTTCCTTTCAGACTGTTTTTTTTTCCCCCTGCCTGTTAGCATGCCTTGCAACTTTTTTGTTGAAAACCAGATATGAAGTTTAATAGAAACTGAAGTAAATAAGCCTTTATTGTTTATCTGATTAGGTGTTAGTCTGTATTTACTGTTTCCTTTAGTGTAGGTGTCAGAAGTTTCAATTTCCTCTAATGTTCTTATTTCTGTTTCCCATGTCCTCTTAGGATTTTCTGAGAAACCCCTTAAATAGAGCCTATGCCTGTAGTTATTTCCGCTATAATCTGCTTATTACAGGAGCACCTTTGAGATGGTATAAGGTGTGGGAGGATGGGAAGTGTTCTCTAGTCTTAAGGTGAGGTCTCAGTCTTATAATGGTCTTGTGCTTCTGGACTGTGAATTTTGTGCATTTAAGCTGCACCCTTCTTCCCCTAGGTGAGATAAGAGGCTGGAGGAAGCTCAAGTTGGGTAATTTCCCTTCCCTCAAGTTGAAAAAGGCTATGGTGAATGAAGTCTTTTACCTTGTTGATTAGACCTTTACTTTGAGGACACTTCGGGTGTATTTCAAAATGGCGACTATTACTCTTTCCATATATCAGAAAGGTCACATTTCTTGGTCAAACATGATGAACTTTTTCCTAGTCTCTACTGTGACAACATGGTAGGTTTCTAGGAGGTCAATCTTATGGCACTGCAGAAGCTCCCTTTATAATGGGCCCCCATGAGTTTTTAACACTGGTGGTAGTCTACACTTAGGCTTCACAAATTTGCTGAAGTCATTGTTTATGTGTTACTGGCTCCTGCCACTCTGCTTCAGGTAAGCTCATTTGTATTCTCTGTATTAGCCAGGCTCTCCAGTCGGTCCTGTGGCCTCATTTCTCTGTACAGAAAACAGGAATCAAGACCAGCCCCAAGAAAAAGAAATGCCAAAAAGCAAAATGGTTGTCTGAGGAGGCCTTACAGATAGCTGTGAAAAGAAGAGAAGCCAAAAGCAAAGGAGAAAAGGAAAGATAGACCCATTTGAATGCAAAGAATAGCAAGGAGAGTGCCAAAGAATAGCAAGGAGAGATAAGAAAGCCTTCCTCAGCGATCATTGCAAAGAAATAGAGGAAAACAATAGAATGGGAAAGACTAGAGAAGAAAATTAGAGATACCAAGGGAACATTTCATGCAAAAATGGTTTCAATAAAGGAAAGAAATGGTGGGGACCTAACAGAAGCAGAAGATATTAATAAGAGGTGGCAAGAATACACAGAAGAACTGTACAAAAAAGATCTTCACGACCCAGATAATCACGATGGTGTGATCACTGACCTAGAGCCAGACATCCTGGAATGTGAAGTCAAGTGAGCCTTAGGAAGCATCACTACGAACAAAGCTAGTGGAGGTGATGGAATTCCAGTGGAGCTATTTCAAATCTTAAAAGACGATGCTGTGAAAGTGCTGCACTCAATATGCCAGCAAATTTGGAAAACTCAGCAGTGGCCACAGGACTGGAAAAGGTCAGTTTTCATTCCAATCCCAAAGAAAGGCAATGCCAAAGAATGCTCAAACTACCACACAATTGCACTCATCTCACATGCTAGTAAAGTAATGGTCGAAATTCTCTAAGTCAGGCTTCAGCAATATGTGAACCATGAACTTCCAGATGTTCAAGCTGGTTTTAGAAAAGGCAGAGGAACCAGAGATCAAATTGCCAAGATCTGCTGGATCATGGAAAAATCAAGAGAGTTCCAGAAAAACATCTATTTCTGCTTTATTGACTATGTCAAAGCCTTTGACTGTGTGGATCACAGTAAACTGTGGAAAATTCTGAAAGAGATGGGAATACCAGACCACCTGTCCTGCCTCTTGAGAAATCTGTATGCAGGTCAGGAAGCAACAGTTAGAACTGGACATGGAACAACGGACTGGTTCCAAATAGGAAAAAGAGTACATCAAGGCTGTATATTGTCACCCTGCTTATTTAACTTATATGCAGAGTACGTCATGAGAAACGCTGGGCTGGAAGAAGCACAAGCTGAAATCAAGATTGCCAGGAGAAATATCAATAACCTCAGGTGTGCAGATGACACCACCCTTATGGGAGAAAGTGAAGAAGAACTAAAGAGCCTCTTGATGAAAGGGAAAGAGGAGAGTGAAAAAAATTGGCTTAAAGCTCAGCATTCAGAAAACAAAGATCATGGCATCTGGTCCCATCACTTCATGGCAAATAGATGGGGAAACAGTGGAAACAGTGGCTGTCTTTATTTTTCTGGGCTCCAAAATCACTGCAGATGGTGATTGCAGCCATGAAATTAAAAGATGCTTACTCCTTGGAAGGAAAGTTATGACCAACCTAGACAA
This sequence comes from Bubalus bubalis, assembly GCF_019923935.1. Classification (NCBI taxonomy): domain Eukaryota; kingdom Metazoa; phylum Chordata; class Mammalia; order Artiodactyla; family Bovidae; genus Bubalus; species Bubalus bubalis. Next base: position 21,112,084 of record NC_059167.1, read on the forward strand.
AATATTGAAAAGCAGAGATATTACTTTGCCAACAAAGGTCCATCTAGTCAAGGCTATGGTTTTTCCAGTGCTCATGCATGGATGTGAGAGTTGGACTATAAAGAAAGCTGAGGGCCAAAGAATTGATGCTTTTCAACTGTGGTGTTGGAGAAGACTCTTGTGATTTCCTTGGACTGCAAGGAGATCCAACCAGTCCATCCTAAAGAAGATCAGTCCTGGGTGTTCATTGGAAGGACTAATGTTGAAACTGAAACTCCAATACTTTGTCCACCTGATGTGAAGAACTGACTCATTTGAAAAGACCCTGATGCTGGGAAAGATTGAGGGCAGGAGGAGAAGGGACGACAGAGGATGAGATGGTTGGATGGCATCACCGACTCGATGAACATGGGTTTGGATGAACTCTGGGAGTTGGTGATGAATAGGGAGGCCTGGCGTGCTGTGGTCCATGGGGTTGCAAAGAGTCTGACAAGACTGAATGACTAAAGTGAACGGAAGAAAACTCATTGCTTTTCAGTGTAGTTTTTTTCTTTTTGTGAGAGTAGGAGAACAAGATCTACATGTCAGAGTGGAAATTGGAAGGGTACCCACTGTGCAATTTGTATGTTTTAAGGTTTGTGTAGATGCTTTGTGGCTTAGCAGAAGCCACAAATGATCTTTACCAATGATCTTTACCAAGATCGTCAATCTTGGTAAACGTCCCACATGCATTTGAAAATAATGTGTATTCTACAGTTTTTGAGTATAGTATTTTATATATATCAAAGTCAATTTGATTAATATTGTTTAACTCTTCTCTGTCTTTAGTTTTTTTGCATGCTTACTCTTGGTAAACTTCTTCATGTATGATCCTGGATTTTTCTTTTTTTTTTTTTTTGATTTCTCAACTCTTGCTCCATTATCTCTCACTCTCAACATATGCTTTGTATGTTTTGAAGCTATGCTGTTATGTGCATATAAAACACTGTGGAATGGTCCCTGTTTTTCTTTCATATACTGGATGTTTCTGTACTTGATTTATACCTTTCTATTACTGTCAATATCTTGTCAACTTTTAATAAGATTTATTTTTATAATGTTTACATTGACTACTTTCTTTACTTTTTAATATCCATATGTTTTATCTTTTGCTTTCAGCCTTCCATAATTACCTTCATATTAGATTTGGCTTATTTATAAAGAAATGACAACTGAAATAGCAAGTGTAAATATAATCACCCCTGCCTAGTTTAGGAATCTCAATAGTAACTCTTCAGGATCAACCCACTTGTACATGTCAAACAGGTGAGTTAAATATAAGTGTAATTGGTATCATTATCCCAATATAGTTAAAGGTTTTATCATAGCACAGACATTTGTAATTCCTTCAGATTCAAACAGTTGCTCTCAGGTTACTATTGTTGAAGCAATTGAAGCTTTATTAATATAACTTGTAAGGATAATCTCTGATTTATTACTATTCAGTCATTTGTATTTCCGCCAAAAACAGTTGGAAGAATCCACTGTACTGGGGGTTTTGTGAAAAGATATATTATTTTTAATTTATATTTTTACTATAGATCCAACCTCTAGTTAATATAGAACCATTTAGTTTTCTTGTTACATTTGTTAGTGTGGTTTATCAAGGAATTTTCCCATATTGCTAAAATTTTCAAATTTATTGATATAAAGTTGTTTATATGTTCATTATTTTTTTAAGTCTTTGTGAAAAGTTGGGCTTCCCAGGTAGTTCAGCTGGTAAAGAATCTACCTGCAATGCAGGAGCCCGCAGTTCGATTCTCCAGTGTAGTTCTTGATCATCACTGGTAGGTGTTTGTCAGTTCTTCATAAGGACTTGGCTTTAACTTTCTTTTCAGTATTTGCTTTTTATGTCTTTGGTACTCTGTTTTTTAATTCTGCTGTTAAAGATTGATTAGCTGTTATCTTTCAAGTTTTGTGACATTATATCTTATACAAAGTATTTTTAGTCTTTCTCCTTTCCTACTAGTATCCCCAAAGCCAAAAATTTTCATGTAAGCTTTTGCTTTAACTCCATTATACAAATATAATGTTATATTTTCATTCAGACCAAAATATTTACAGTTATACATTTAAACCATGTTTGGATCATGGCTGTTCTTTAACTTTGAAGCAAATGGCTATTTTCTAGTTTGTTTTTCTTCTTTATACAATTTTAATTCTGCAAGTAAGGAGCCTTAAGCAGTTTTTACTTTTAGCATTTGTTAAGACTTCCTTTATGACTGTAAATATTGTCTGTTTTGGTAAATATCATGTGCGTGCTTGTGTGCCAAGTTGCTTCAGTCATGTCTGACTCTTTGCAACCCTATGGACTGTAGCCTGCCAGTCTTCTCTGTTCATGGGATTCTCCAGGCAAGAATACTGCAGTGGGTTGCCATGCCCTCCTCCAGGAGATCTTCCAGACCCAGGGATTGAACCATTGTCTTCTTATGTCTTCTGCATTGGCAAGTGGGTTCTTACCACTAGGGCCACCTGGGAAGCCTGTTTCAATTAGGTTAATTTGATTAAGTTTGCTTAAATCTTCTACTTAACTCTTTTGGGGGGGGGGGGGTCTGATGTATTTGTTGCTGAAAGAAAGTATGTTAACACCTACAAGTAGATTTTGAATTTTTCTATTTCTCCTTTTTGTTCTGTTGGTGTTCACTTTATATATTTCAAAGCTATTTGTTAAGAAGATACAAACTCCTGCTGAATTTTATCATATTGAATATATCTTTATGCCGGGGTCCAGCCCTGGCTGATCCAGGGTATTCGAAGGGGAGACGGCTTCGGCGACTATTTAAATATTCATCAAAAATATAAAGAGTAATAGAATGAGGATAGCTCAGTAGGAAAATTCAGTGGAGAAAAGAGGCTGAGTAGCTTGGTTTACGCAGGAGACCAATAAAACTTCAAGACAAGAAGCTTGCACCACTTACGTAGGCCGCAGGCGTCCTTCCGTTCTCCCGAAGGAGAGGAGACACTGAGGCCTCCCCGGTCGGATCTTAGAAGCCCAGGCAAAATTAGTAAGCTTGGTGGGTTCCGCGCTCCAGATGGAGACTCAGCCAGAGTTTGAGAGGGAGAAAGACATGGGGAGACCAGTATTTTGAGGAACTGATCCCAATTCTTTATTTTCCAGAGTCTGTTTTTATACACTGAGATGTTATACAAAAGTCATGCGGGGACAGCAGTCCTGACTTTTATTAAAGTCAGGTGCTTCATACAAATGTATACAGAGGTCTTAGGGGTGTTACATCATCTTCTGGCCAGGGGGCCTGCTGACAATTTATGACCCTCTCCTTGTGACAGTGGTCAGTCAACCAGAACACTTTTTTCTCCAAGGGTGATTATTCTTAAAACAGACGTCACTCAAATAAAGTTACTTTCCTATAGGGTGAGGGTGTAGTGGGTTTTAGTTAAGGAAAGAATTTACTTGGCCTAAGGTCTAACGTGATTTATATCAAAGGTTAATACTTATTTCCTCTATATATTCATTAATGTGTGTAAGGGCAGGGGATGTGAAGACCTAGCAGTAAACATTGGCTTAACAAATGAAAACCCCTTCACCAATACAATTTCTAATCAGCCCATTATACTTATACTAATAGTTTTCTAACTTCTCTAAAGAACCTGTTTTTAGAAGGTTTAAAGCATCTCGTGCCTTTCACGGTTGGGAGGCTGTGAGCAATCACATGTGGCCGGACAAGCCTGTCAGGCAGGCTAGAGAACCTTCAGAGGAGTTTGTAAGTTGAAACACTCCTGTCACGCCCAGGAATTATTATTAACTGGAGCTCTAAGTTAACTCCTCCGAAAGAGGTGGTGGGGGACAGCCCCCCGTAAAGTCAGAGGTGTAGGTGAGAGCACAAAGCAGTAAAGTAGGCAGACACTGGTTTTGGGGGTAGATGCTCAAGGATTTCCAGGGGGACTCCTGAGGCTCGATCCCGCCTTTGCGTATGTCGATCCTCCTTCCTCATGACCTTTGCCATGGGCAGAGTACCTCATGCTGGCCCCCAACATCTTTATCTCTGTAATGACTTCATAGTTTCTGCTATTAATATGGTTTGTTTCCTTTCTTTTGTCAATATAAATTAGTAAACTATTGTCATTATTTTGAGTAGAAGTTCTTTCCTCTCAATTCAGAGGAAAGAACCTTTTCCTCTGCAGCATATTGAATTAGATTCTGGTTTGCATTTAGAGCCATTAAAGGGCAGTAGGAGTATGTCTTGAGGATACTAGACATGCCCTGGTGGGATAACTTCCCCAGCTGAGATAATCACAGGGTCTCTAGCTAAAGGTGGCTAGGCTTCTCAGACAAGAGGAGTCTAGGCACCTTCCCTGGTAGAGGAACGTCAGGTGTCTTGGGAGGATCTAGATACTCAGAACCAATCCAGTCCACCTGGAACTCCCATTATCAAGGTCAAAGTTTTTTGGTTTTTTTGTTTTTTGTCTCAATCAGATTTCCCGCTACAGTCTTGGCAAATCTCGGTATTCAACTTACGCTGTGATTCTGAAACTCCACAGTTAAATTCTGGTTTTCTTTGAAGTTCGCTCTGTGGCTAAAGGAGAGATTTTTTTTTTTAAGTCTCCTATTATCAGCAATCTGAGCTGAGACCTTAGAGCCTTGAGCCTCATTGTGCGAAGTGTCCGTTAGAATTTAGTACACCCATTCCACCCTCAGTCTTTGAGATATTTCTAGGCAACATCACAGCCTTCCCTTGGTCCCCCACACATTTGCTTCAATAGGGCACTTCATCACAATCAACAGTGAGGAGAAATTTAACTTAATTGTGATGTTATTATGAGCCCATCCCCCATTCAACAGGAGTTCAGCAGTGTGTTAAGGCCATGGACATACCTAAGCGAATCCCAGAGACCCATTTATCTGTCTCTCTTGGCAGCACTCTTGGTACCAAGTGCTGTATGTATCTGTCAAGATCTAGTCCAGAAAAGAAAAATCCACCAAGAGTAATTACTATAAACATTCTTGGAAAGGTATTAGAGAGCCAAAAAGGTAAAAAGGGAACATGGAGGTACAGAGAAGTATGAATTACCACAGAGAGTTGCACCCCTGAGATTGTGGGAACGAAGGGAAGAGATGGGGGTTTTCATAACCTAGAAGCTCTCACAGTGGCCTCATAGGTCTGGACCTGGACAATAGAAGATAGAGCACTACCAGCCCAGGTGATGCTGGTAGTTTAGGAACTCAGAAAAGTAGTGTAGAGTTGATAGCTGTACTTCCTATTAGGTAAGATTGAGCTGGTACTGGTTCCTTAGGGACTTGGAAGAAGGTCCGCCAGGACTCTGACACAGATCTCAGAGACAGAGGGTTACTCCTCTCATGGAGCATATCAAACCCATATCAGGGAGCTTTGTGGTATAGCCTGAAACATCTGAGAAAGAGGTACTGGCTGGCTGGTATGGGTTGCCCACAGTACTGGAAGATGGCTCTGTACATCTGGTTCTGAGCCCTCTGGCAGGGGGCATTGACACTAGGTGCCTTTGGTAGGATTGATGGAGCTGGTTCTAGAATGTGGTAACTGACTCTCAGCACCAGAGCAAGAGACCATTCTGGGCGTAGGGGGAAGGTCACTGACAGTAAAAGCAATCAAACAGGAAGAGCCCCTTGTCCTTCCCTTTTGCTTTTTATTCTCCCTCTCAGGCTTTTCTTGACAGCACTTTTCAGGAATCCAGCTAGAAATGGGGAAATATAATGTGCCAGTTCCCATCTCTAGCTCCATAGACAAAGTATAAACTTTAGCATTAGGACTCAGAGAATAGTTGATAATCAGTATAAGCTATGTCAGCAGAGTTCTGCTAATAGTTCTGTGGTGCCAGGTGATATATAGGAGGTGATAAATGATTTGTGTGATGCTGTCTCATATTTTCTGTTGTTTTATTTAGTTGTGGCTCACTACATTCTTCTCATGACCCTGAATGGTTTGTGACCTAAGTGTAAGAAACCCTGAATTAGCTGTGACTAAAAGTGAGTGGAGACAAGGTAAGATAGAGGTTTTGAGGAGTTGAAGTAGCTGCTGGGATGGAAGAAAGAGTTAATTACTGATGCCAAGGAAGATTCTGACACTACTTGAAATGCAGGTAATGATGGAGAGGAAGGGCTTTGGAGTGGCAGCAGTTCAACGTATGTAATGGTGCAATAGTGACGAAGACGGGCATGACTTAAAGACCCTTGACAATGAGATTTTCTCTTGTTACCACATCCTATTTCTGATGAAATAACATAATATAAGTTATTTTCCTCTTTATAATGATTTGTTTCTAATAGTCCTCTTTCACCTCACACATTTCCATCTTAATATCCCCAGATCTGTAGCAGATACCAAGGATATCATGAAGGGAGACATGGAAAGGAAATCTGGTCATTAGGATTTGACCTATATCAGAGATGCTTTCCCTTAGAAGTTTCATCTAGTATCCTTGGCTTCCAGGAGCTATCCATTAGTTCTGGCAAAGTAGCTAGGACTGCCCAGGTGTTCTTGACATTGTACTGCTGAGAGTATTTTTATGCTCTCTACTGTCAGCCCCATTTGTGTCCGTGTTTAGAATATTCAGCCACCAACCAGTGTATGTTCTGATGTGTCTCCAATTTTTTGAAATCTGTTGTTTTCAAATGTTAAGGAAATTATTGATACTTTTAACTGAAAGTCAGCAAATGAAGAAAATTAGCTTTTACTTGAGTTAAAATTTGTGTTTTCAACAGGTATGAAGTAAGTCCATTCAAATTGTGATCTCTGAATCTTTTAGTGAACTCACTCTAGATTTAAATTCTTCGGTCTAAGGTTCTCTAGAGAATTCAGCTAACTCACCATGCATGTAAAATATAGAATGGAATATATCTAAACACAGCCAAGGTGAGTCTCTTACGATTGAGAACATGATGCAGGTGGGCTAGGTGCAGAGAAGGCTGCTGCTTCCATGCCCTGATTAGAGGCAGCTGGGTTGTTGACGTGTCCCCAGATAACAGCCTCATTCCTATTGCTCTGTCAACGTAGCTGCCTTCCTTGGAAGGTCCAGGGGTTTTCTGCAGATGAAAGTGTGTTACAAATTACATGTTTGTCTGGATTGGGCTCCCAAAACTAATGAGTCCCTTAAGTGAGACTTACTTGGACTGCTCACCTCAAACAGAATGGGAGCTAGATAAGATGTCTGTAGAAGAGAAGGGGAGATGGAGCAAACTGTCTGAATAAAGAAACCAAAAAATGGTGAGTTTTGGATGGGCTGTCCGCATGCTTACTGAAGCTAGCAGAGTACCAATCGACTTTGGGTGGGGAGTAAATTGGGAGTCAGACGTCAGTCTTTCTAAAATGAGAAATGTCATGCCAGTGTTCATGCTTAGAGAATAGTATATTAATGAGTCCTTATATTACAACAGGATTCAACAATTACCCATCTATGATGAATTTCCTTCATTTCTTTCCCTGTAAACCTGCTCTTCCCTTATCCCTTGCCCTTACATATATGAGACAATCTCCAGAATTTTATTGATTCAAGCCTTGTCCCAATTGAAATCACTTTCTTTCTCTCCCTCTCTCTCCCTCTCTCCCCTACCCTCTCTGCCCCAACCACCCTCTCCTAGATCTTCTTTGTATTTTCACTTCAGCGTTGCGGCTTTGATGGGCCAGTTCTTCCAGGACACAGATCCATAAAGGTCATCCCTGCACCCTCAACAGCTGAGAGGGAAGAGCCAGACCAGCAGTGCCTGATGCCCTGCCCTCTTCTGTCCTAAGCAGGTGGCTCCATAATGACAGTGGGTGAGGCCCTGGTACACTTCAGAGTCACTCCCCTGCTGCTCTGGTTTGGGGTGTGTCTGTTCATTTCTGGTCACTCTCAGGCCAGGCCCTCCCAGCACTTCTCTTCCCCAGAGTTGGTGATCCCCTTGAAGGTGACTGGCTGGGGCAGAAATGCAAAGGTTCCAGGCTGGCTCTCCTATAGCCTGCGATTTGGGGGCCAAAGACACATCACCCACATGAAGGTCAAGAAGTTCTTGGTTTCCAGGCCCCTCCCAGTGTTCACCTACACAGACCAGCGTTCCCTGCACCAGGATCAGCCTTTTGTTCCTGATGACTGCTACTATCATGGTTATGTGGAGGGTGCTCCCAAGTCCCTGGTTGCCCTCAGTACCTGTTCTGGAGGTTTTCGAGGAATACTACAGATAAATGATCTTGCTTATGAAATTGAACCAGTTAGGTCTTCTGCCACATTTGAACACTGGGTGTATAGAATAGATATCGATGATACTCAGTTCCCACGTATGAGATGTGGGTTAACAGAAGAGGAAATAGCACGCCAATTGGAGTTGCATAATTTCACTCTGAAGCAAAGTTCTTACACAGGCTGGTGGACCCACTTGCGGTTTCTTGAGCTGGTAGTGATTGTGGACAATCTTCGATATGTTTTCTCGGGAAGCAATGTGTCAATAGTACAAAATGATATAGCTAATGCTGTCAACATAATAAATAGCCTGTATCGCCCTTTGGCAGTTGATGTAACTTTAACTGGGCTTGAAATCTGGACTGAAGGAAACCAAATTGCCACTGATAACATAGATAAAATGTTGGAGGATTTTGCTCTTTGGAAGTTTTTTAACCTTGATAACCGACTGCCACATGATGCAGCCCATCTTTTCATAAAGAAATCATTTGACCCTACACTTGGAGTTGCCTATGTTGCTGGAGTATGCCAGAATCCTTTTAATAGTGGAGTTATGGTTTTCCAAGATGAGAGTCTGTATGATTTTGGGCTTATTGTTACCCATGAACTTGGTCATAATTTAGGTATGCTGCATGATACTGAATTTTGTGTGTGTGAACTTCAGTTTTGCATAATGTATCCCGCCAGATCGGTAACGAGTAAATTCAGCAACTGCAGTTTTGCCGAGTTTTGGGACAATGTGATGAGGAATGGACTTTGTCTCTTCTCTCCTCCAAATCCAGCGAATATCTTTAGGATAAAGTATTGTGGGAACCTAGTGGTCGAAGAAGGAGAGGAGTGTGACTGTGGAACCATAGGGCAGTGTGCACGTGATCCCTGCTGTCTGCCGAATTGCGCTCTGAAGCCTGGAGCTGCTTGTGCTTCTGGGTCTTGCTGTAAAAACTGCAAGGTCATGTCAGCAGGGACCTTGTGCAGAAAACAGATCAATGAATGTGACCTTCCAGAGTGGTGCAATGGGACATCGCATCAGTGCCCAGAAGATGTATATGTGCAGGATGGGATTCCCTGTCGTGACAGTGCCTACTGCTATAAAAAGAACTGTGCTAACCATGATGAACAGTGCAGGGAGATTTTTGGCAAAGATGCAAGGAGTGCATCTCAGAGTTGCTACAAAGAAATCAACACCCAAGGAAATCGATTTGGTCACTGTGGTATCAGCAACACAGAGTACATAAAATGTGAAGTCCCTGATATCCTGTGTGGGAGAGTTCAGTGTGAAAATGTGGGAGTAATTCCGAATCTGATGGAACATTCCACAGTGCATCAGTTTCAAGTCAATGGCACCACTTGCTGGGGCACCGACTATCATGTCGGAATGTCCATACCTGATATCGGCCAGGTGAAGGAGGGCACAATGTGTGGTCAAAAAAAGATCTGTGTTCACAGCAGGTGTGTCACTATGGTTCCTGAGCCACAAGCCTGTCAGCCCGAGACCTGCCACATGAAGGGTGTCTGCAATAATAAGCAAGAGTGCCACTGCCACCCTGGATGGGCACCTCCCTACTGCAAGGATGAAGGCAGTGGAGGTAGTAATAGTAGTGGCCCATCTGGTAATCCCCAAGGAGATGAGGAAGAAGAGGCGGAAGACACAAAAATGGAAAAGAACACTCACATCTTACTGTGGCTTATTCCTTTGATTTGTTTATTTGTATGTTGCTTCCTTGTGCTTTGTAAGAACCATAAAAAGAAAAAGGAGCCAGAAATGATGGAGGAAGAGGATACTGAAAAAGAGGAGACGGAGGAAGAAAGTGACTAAGGCTCCTGCTTCATTCGCAAAGAAAAAAAAATCCCTGGCTTTTCTTTTAAATAGTAGAGGAGCATTAGGGCATGTCTGACTGCTTCAAGAAAAATTTAAGGATCTCTTATGGCAGGATCATAAGCAGTAATATTTCACTGAAGGATTCTTATCGTGTTCTTAACTTACTCTTCAGTGTGCTAAGCAATATTAAAAGTTCATTTTTTCCTTCTGGAAGTCATCTCTTTGTTTCCTGAGCAAAGGCACGGAAAAGTCTCATTTGTAACCTAATGTCTATCAGTTGTAAACATCCTCCCACCTTTGTATTCTTAAAATGTCATATCCAAGATGTGCCACTATATACCCTATTGCTGTTTGGCCTGCTCTTTTCTGGGGATCTGTGCCAAAGAGGGGCCAGTAAAAGTAGCCTGGAATGATGGATGAAGAGAGAAGGGAGTTTACCTTCCTGTGTGCCAAAAGTTACTCTGTCATTTTGGTAGCCAAGCTTGGTTTTGGATTCCGGTTTTGTTGACTCTGTTAGAATCACCCTCATTCTTCATTAGAAGTACAAGCACCAGTTGACCAGTGATGCTTTGAAAGATCACTGTTGTAGCTCTGGGGTTAGCAGTGTGGTTCTCCTCGGAGTTGCTGGAGCACCAGCAGCAGCTGGTCACTTGCCCTCCTTAGAAGTCTTGGTCCCTGCTCTGCAGAGGACCTCCTGAAATCACCAGTACTTGAATGAACCAACTTCTTTCTTTTGTTCCCTTGGCCCTGCGGCTGCAAGGTACTTTCAGTAGTTAGTTCATTGTGATAGTTTGAATTGTCCAGCAGCAGACACTGAATTAGAGTTTAGAGAGAAAGGGTGGAAGAAGTTAGCTGTACAGATGAGAAATTATACTACCCTTTGAGCCTTGGCCAACCTGGCAGCAAGCTCTGGAATGAATATTACCTGACAGACTAGTCTTGAATTGGGCTAAAATGGCCTGTCTTCACACTTTCCCCTTGCCCATTCACTGGATATGGGTGCTCCAAGAAGACTAAGAGCTTGGCCGTGCACCTCAGCAACTGAGGCTGACCCCAAAGAGCCAATATCTGGAGGCTCTATGCTGATAATTCCAGCAGCTGGTCAGCAAGACTTCCCTGGAAGGAGGATGAAGGTGCCTGATATGGAAATTCCACAATCTGACCTTTACAGTGCTCTGATCAGCTTTTCTTAGTATATATTTTTTTAATTTTATTTTTTAACTTTACAATATTATATTGGTTTTGCCATATATCAAAATGAATCCACTACAGGTATACATGTGTTCCCCATCCTGAACCCTCCTCCCTCCCCATACCATCCCTCTTTTTATATTTTGAAACAACTTTTGGATTCTGGCAGGCACCTCTGCCTGTGGGGAACCACAGAAGAGGGAAGTTAGTGGGATGAAGCACAGACCCTACTACTGTGTTGGTTTTGGAGCTGAAGTTGATTGTTACTGCCTCTCTCCACTATGCCTTCTAGTTTCCCTCATCTCTAGAGAGCATTCTGATGGTTTGGGTGGGATATTCACCCTGTGTCCTTACCCAGGTCCGTATCTTTAAAATCCCCTAACGTCTGATCACGTTGCCTTTCTCAGGCTGGGATTGCTGAATCTATCCAGTCACAGTCACAGTAGAGCAGGAGGATAAGAAGAGGCACCCGAGACCTCCTGGCTTCCACACCCCTGCCCTACCTCCTATGATTAGGCTCAGCTATGCCTGTCAAGACTGTGACCTCTTCTTGCTACTACAGGGATCCAAGGATCCCCAAATGCCCAGGTGGCAGCCTTTATTTCCACTGGGACTTTAGCTTTGTCCCAAGGCAAAAATATGACCCATTAGGTGACTCTGCGGAGCCAGAGTTGCAGGGGACAGGAAGTACAAAACACAGCAGTGAGTCAGGGAGTGAGTGTAAGCGGTACCACTGCTACTTCCAGCCCCTGGCTGCCAGACCCTTGTCAAGGTCCTGGCTTAGTGCGTACAGTCCCTCCTGGGATGCTCCTGAGTGAGAGTTCCCCAGGGAGACAGAACCAAGAGGCTGTGCAGATTTGTAGATTTACCCTTTCCTCAGAAGAGGAAGTCGGAGAAGGCGGTTGCACCCCACTCCAGTACTCTTGCCTGGAAAATCGCATGAATGGAGGAGACTGGTAGGCTGCAGTCCATGGGATCGCTGAGTCAGACACGACTAAGCGACTTCACTTTCACTTTTTACTTTCATGCACTGGAGAAGGAAATGGCAACCCACTCCAGTGTTCTTGCCTGGAGAATCCCTGGGGCGGGGAAGCCTGGTGGGCTGCCGTCTATGGGGTCGCACAGAGTCGGACACGAATGAAGCGACTTAGCAGCAGCAGCAGAAGAGGAAGTAAAGTCCTTGGGTGATATTGATTCTTCTTGAAATCTGGTAACTTTAATAGTATAATGGGAAATTAATCCTGAGATATTATGATATAAATTCAATACGCCTTATGCTACACGGTAGAATAAGAGGAAATAACAAGAAAAGACAAGAAATATGAATATAAAAATATACCAAAATAAGCAGGACATACTCATGACACATTCCAATCCTTGTTTCTGTAACTGCTCATATGGTTGCAGCTGGTATTTATGACCATCTTCTTTTACTACCCATTTTGTTCCTTTGTCTTCAGCAAGTACTGTATCTAATCATGTTCTTTATCTGATGGGGGTAATCCAAACCTTTATTCCTGGAGGGTCTGTGCCAATCCAACCTGCCATTGACCTTAATCACACGGCATGGTAATACTGGAGAATCCCTAAGATATTTCCTGTGTTCCAGACCTTCTCTTCTTTACCTTTACTGTGGAATAGTAGTCCAATTTCCCCTCATCACCCCAGTCATCACCATCAGATCAGATCAGTCGCTCAGTCGTGCCCAACTCTTTGCCACCCCATGAATCGCAGCACGCCAGGCCTCCCTGTCCATCACCAACTCCCGGAGTTCACTCAGACTTCATGTCCATCGAGTCAGTGAGGCCATCCAGCCATCTCATCCTCTGTCGTCCCCTTCTCCTCTTGCCCCCAATCCCTCCCAGCATCAGAGTCTTTTCCAATGAGTCAACTCTTCGCATGAGGTGCCCAAAGTACTGGAGTTTCAGCTTTAGCATCATTCCTTCCAAAGAAATCCCAGGGCTGATCTCCTTTAGAATGGACTGGTTGGATCTCCTTACAGTCCAAGAGTCTTCTCCAACACCACAGTTCAAAAGCATCAATTCTTCAGTGCTCAGCCTTCTTCACAGTCCAACTCTCACATTCATACATGACCACAGGAAAAACCATAGCCTTGACTAGCCGAACCTTTGTTGGCAAAGTAATGTCTCTGCTTTTGAATATGCTATCTAGGTTGGTCATAACTTTCCTTCCAAGGAGTAAGCGTCTTTTAATTTCATGGCTTCAGTCACCATCTGCAGTGATTTTGGAGCCCCCAAAAATAAAGTCTGACACTGTTTCCATGGTTTCCCCATCTATTTCCCATGAAGTGATTGGACCGGATGCCATGATCTTCGTTTTCTGAATGTTGAGCTTTAAGCCAACTTTTTCACTGTCCACTTTCACCTTCATCAAGAGGCTTTTGAGTTCCTCTTCACTTTCTGCCATAAGGGTGGTGTCATCTGCACATCTGAGGTTATTGATATTTCTCCTGGCAATCTTGATTCCAGTTTGTGTTTCTTCCAGTCCAGCATTTCTCATGATGTACTCTGCATATAAGTTAAATAAACAGGGTGACAATATACAGCCTTGACGTACTCTTTTTCCTATTTGGAACCAGTCTGTTGTTCCATGTCCAGTTCTAACTGTTGCTTCCTGACCTGCATACAAATTTCTCAAGAGGCAGATCAGATGGTCTGGTATTCCCATCTCTTTCAGAATTTTCCAGTTTGAGCATTCTTTGGCATTTCCTTTCTTAGGATTGGAATGAAAACTGACCTTTTCCAGTCCTGTGGCCACCGCTGAGTTTTCCAAATTTGCTGGCATATTGAGTCGTCACCATAGTTCCATTCATTGATTCAGAGGCATGGCAAACCAAATTGTCCAGGTGGCAGTCTTAACTTTCTGTTAATAAAATCAATCTAGGGTCTCCTGGTGGAAGCATTTTGCCATCTAGGACTAAGACTTCGAAGCTAGCAAAGTGTAAAATCATGAGAAGAGGAAGCCAAAATTTTGCTAGTAGGTCACCAAGGTTAATAATGAATATGGTCAATTCCATTTCCACATTGATTCCTGGACCCTTGAATCCTGAGTATGGAGAAATAGCACCATATATTCGACATTGATTCTGGGCATAAGCAGCCTTCTGAAGACCCTTGCTTCAATCCTGCAAGGTATGGCCACCTAGCTAGCACTATAACTGAGTCTTCAAAAGGCTGTTGTGTCAAGACAGCTGCTTCAGGATGGTGGGGAACATGATAAGACCAGTAAATTCTATAAGCATGGACCCATTGCCACATTTCTTTTTCTGTGCAGTGCATTTCTTGATCAAAAGTAATACTGTGTGGAATACCATGCTGACGGATAAGGCATTCTTTAGGTCCATGGATGGTATCTTTGGCAGAAGTACTGGGCGTGGGGTGGGGTGGGGGGGCGCAGATTACATCCAGAGTGTCTACTCTTGTAGGAATAAAATGCTTCACCTTGTATATTGGAAGCAGTCCAGGGAGGTAATGAACCACCTTCTGATGCACACACTAGGAAGCTGTCTGATCACCCCAGGGAATATTGCCATATTGGAGGCTCAGTGTTGGTCTCTGCCACTGAAGATTGGGCAGTTAGTGGTGGCTATAGCCTGGTCATTCTTGGTGAGTGGAAGTCAGTGTTGCTGAGCCCACATATAACTGTCAACTCTGCCCTGCCACCATGGCTACTTTGTTAATGAGCCCATTGGGTGATGATAGGTAGCTAGGGAAACAGGCCAACCGGTATCCACAGAATGAGTCATCCTATCCACTTCGTTATTAGAATCCTCTGCTGAGGGAACCCTTTGGTGAGCATTCATGTGTGACACACATACTTTCATGTTTTTTGACCAGATAAGCCCGTCCACATACCTCTTTCCCATATTTCTTTGTCACCAATTTTCACGTCATGTTCTTCACATGTCCCTAAACCATTGGCCACAGCCCATGAATAGGTATATAATCACAGATCTGACCGTTTCTCCTTGCAAGCAGTGTGTACAGTGGAGTGCACTCCCCAAATTTCTGTGCACCAGGAGAATTTCCCTTCTTCACTGTGCTTCAGGAATGTCCCCGCAAAGGGTCATAGTGTTGCAGCTCTTCACATACAGGTGGTCCATGCATATCGTGCAGAACCATCTGTAAACCAGGCCCGGATGTTCTATTCCCCTGTCATCTGATTACAGGGAACTCCCCATGAGGCTCTCCTGCTCAGGCCTGACTTGTATATATCACTTCTATTTGATGATGGAATGTTACTATGCAGGCCCACGTTATGGTGTGGTGGCTCAGATAATACCCAATTCATGATGGGCAACTGGGTAAGCCCATCATCAAGCATTCATTATCTACTATGGCCCTATAATCTACCAAGACCTGTTTCTCATAAAGAGAGTAGTTATCCAAAGGTGATGGCATAGCCTTGCATCAAATTCTTAAAGGACCACAGTGCGATTCACGTATAGGAGCCTGACAAAGTCTCCAAATGCTGTCCCCACCTGCGGCAGAGACTTTGAAGCACCACTCCACGTGCTGGATCATAAGGCCCAAGTTGCCGAGAAGTTTGCACAGCTGGCGGATCTGGGGCAGAACCTTCTCATCTTCTGGGCCTCCTCAAAAGTAGCACCTTTTCAGGCCACTTGGTAAATGGTTTGGAGCAACACACCAAATGAGGAATATGTTGCCTCCCAAATCCAGAGTCCCCTTGGGGATTGATCTGCTTTCTTGGTTGTACGAGAGCCAGATACCATTTACTTTTTATCTTAGAAGTGATGACATGATCCAGACCACAGATTCCCTAAAAATTTCCATGAGGTAGGAATGAATTTTGGTTAGATTTATTTCCCACGCTCTGATATACAAATGTCTTGCCAGTGAGCCTAGGGTAGTTACTGTAACTCACTCACTAGATGCAATCAACATAGTATCATCAATATAGTGGGCCAGTATGATATCTTGTGGAGGGAAAAGTGATTGAGATCCCTGCAAACTAAATTATGACATAGAGCTGGGTGGTTGATAGGTCTGAGAGGGAGAACAGTGCATGTGCATTGCTGGCCTTGCCAGTGAAAGGAACTGCCTCTGGTGGGCCTCATGGACAGCAATGGAGAAAAAGCCATTTGCCACATCAGTAGCTACATACCAGGTACCAGGGGATGTGTGAATCTGCTCAAGCAACAAAATCATATCTGGTTCAGCAGCTGCAATTGGAGTCACGACTTCTTTAAGCTTAGAATGAAGTAATCCACTGTCATTCTCCAAGATCCACATGTCTTCTGCACAGGTCAGCTAGAGATGAATGAGAATGTGGTGTGAAGGACTGCGTCCTTCAAGTCCTTGATGGTGGCAGCAGTATCTGCAGTTCTTCCAGGGATGTGGTGTTACTTTTGGTTTATTATTTTCCTAGGCAGAGACAGTACAAATGGCTTCCCCTTGGGCTTTTCTACCATAATAGCCCTCACTGCACAAGTGGGGAACCAATGTGAGGATTCCAGCTGCTAACTATGTCTGTTCCAGTTACGCATTCTGCAACTAGGGAAGAAACTACAGGGTGGGTGCAGAGAGGCCCTGGACCTACTGTGAGATGGGCTTGAGATAAAGCTCCCTTGACTACCTGACCTCTGAAAGCACCCGCTCTCTCTGGAGGGCTGCAGTGATGTTTTGAGTCTTCTGGAATCAGTGTCAGTTTGGAGCCACTGTCTGGTAATCTCCAGAAGGTAGGATTATTTCCTTCCCTCAATGTTCATTTGCCTTGTTAAAAGGCCACAGGTTCCTCTGGGGAAGGCTGGGAGAAAAGTTTACTGTATAAATCTCCATTAGTCTGCCAGGGTCCTTCCTCAAGGGGACCTAACCTCCCATTCATTCAAAGGGTTTCGGGTCTCTAAACTGGCTCAACTCTGGGAATTGATTGAGTGGCTGTGACTCATTTCCTGATTTGAGTCAAGTGACTTTGTTCACTTGACTTTGAACTTTTCTGCTTATTTAGCTCAAGAGAGAATTTCTGTTTCACTTGTAGGAACATCATGATTAACTCACCAAGACCGTAGGTTTGCATGAGCCTGACTATTCTGATTGCTACTTTGGCTCTACTGTTCATTATGGTAACCATGCCTCCCTTGGCTTTTTTGGTTGAGTGCCATCACTTGGCCCCTGCCACCCTAGGATCCACATATTCCTATTGCATGAAGTTTCCCAATTGAGTAGCCATGGTTTCCACTCCAAGATCTGTCCTCCAGAGAAGAGCCATCATTGAGCTCTTCAAGGATTTTGGGCTCCTCTCACAAATTTATTTCTCAAAATATTAAGTGAAAGGTATGTCCTCTGGACCCTCCCAGTGTAGGTGAGCAAGTCTTAAATGACTTCACTCTAATATTTCAGTCTCCCTAAGCCTCTGAATCCCTTCTTCTACATTAAAGCAAAAGAGGTTCAGCATTTCCAGTTGGCTCACAGTAGGCCTTCTTTTGGTCCATGTTTCAGAGAACCAACCAACAAATTGTTAGAGCCCTTTTTGAAACCCCAACCTGCAGCATTTAATGCAGAATCTCAGCTTAGTGAGCCCATGTCAATAAATTCAGACCAATCCAACTTTATGATCCCTCTACCATTATCCTACATACTCAGTGTTCATTCTCACACATGTTCACTTGATGTCTGCTTCTATAAATTAGAAAACTCAGATAGTTCCTTTGGAGTGTAGTACACATCTTCATGGGTTACTCATTGTATTTCACCTTTGCTGTTAAATCACGTTAGTCATGTCCAACTCTTTGTGACCCAGTGGACTGTAACCTGCCAGGCTCCTCTTTCTGTTGGATTTTCCAGGCAAGAATACTGGAGTGGGTTGCCATGCCCTTCTCCAGGGGAACTTCCATGTGTGTGTATATGTGTGTGTGTGTGTATATCCAAATCACTTTGTAATACAAACTAATACAGCATTATAAATCAACTGTACTTAACTGGAAAAAAAAAAAACCCAAATCTATACACAATAGATACATAAAACTAAAGAGAAAAAAACACAACTTTTTTACTCAAGAAAACCAAATGACAAGGAAAAAAGAACAAAGAAAAACTACAAAAAGAACCATTAAGCAACAAATTGGCAACATGTACATACCTATCAATAATCTCTTTAAGTGCCAATGGATTAAATGCTTCAATCAAAAGACATAGGGTTGGGCTTCCCTGGTAGCCCAGTAGTTAAGAATCTACCTGCCATTGCAGGGACACAGGTTCAATCCCTGGTTCAGGAAGATCCCACCTGCTATGGCCACAACTGAAGAGCCAGTGTTCTAGAGCCCATGAGCGACAACTACTAAGCCCATACACCAGAACTACTGAAGCCCACATGCCTAAACCCAAGCTCCACAACAAGAGAAGCCACCACAATGAGAAGTTCACACACCACAAATCGAGTGTAGCTCCTGCTCACTGAAATTAGAGGAAGCCCATGCACAGCAGTAAAGACTCAGCACAGCTCCAAATAAGTAAATCTTAAAAAAAAAATACAGAGGTGGCTAATTGGATTAAAAAAAACAAACAAGGAGCATCTATATGCTGCCTACAAGAGACACACTTCAGATCTAAAGACACAGACTAAATGTGAGGAGATGGAAAAAGATATTTCATGCAAATAGAGATGAAAAGAAACCTGGGTAAGTATATTCATATCAGACAAAGTTGACTTTAAAGCAAAGTCTATTATAAAATCAAAGAATAGCATTATATAATGATAAATCAGTACAAGAAGAGGATATAACATTCGTTAACATATGTGCAACTAAATGAGAGCACCCAAATATATAAAGCAAACTTTCAAAGGCATAGATGGAGAAATTGACAATAGTACATTAATGGTAAGAGACTTTAATGGCCGCCTTTAAATCTAAGAACAGATTATCCAGACAGAAAATTAATAAGGAAACAGTGGCCTTAAATGACACATTAGACCAGTTGCTCTGTGTCTGTACCCATCGCCTGAAGACCTGAAGGTAGACAAGGAGATTCAGGCTCAGGCTGCCTTTACCGCAAACCCTGCCAACCCAGTGATTTTATCCGAAGCCTCTGCTCCTGTCTCTCCATATGGAAATCTCTGCCCTAAACTATATCCAGAGTTCTCTCAGTACATGGGACTGAGTTTAAATGAAGAATAAATATGTGCAAATAGGGCCATGGTTCCTGGAGCACCAAGTCGGGGGCAGTTGGTTGGCATGAACTTCCTTCCAGTCACTGCTGGTGACATGGGAATCTGCAGAGCAGAGATTAAGTAAGGAATCTGGGAAGTCATCTTGTGTAAAGATTAGGACAGAAAAAAAAAATCGGGCTCAGGCTGAAATCCATAGACAATGGTGTGTTTATTCAGCTCATCCAGGCCTAGTCTTGGTCCTCCCTGGTGGGTCTGTGGTTTGGGAACCAGGTGCTGCAGATCAAGGAGAACTGTGTGGGCTGGAGCTCGGATCAGGCACTCAGGGTGCTCACACAGGCTTTTGGGGAGAAGATCACCATGACCATTTGTGACAGGCCCTTTGAACGGACAATTACCTTGAATAAAGATAGTACTGGACACGTCGACTTTGTCTTTAAAAAATGGAAAAATCACTTCCATCGTGAAAGACAGTTCTGCAGCTAGAAATGGTCTTCTCACAGAACACAACACCTGTGAGGTCAATGGACAGCACGTCATTGGACTGAAGGACTCTCGAATCGCAGATGTACTGTCCACAGCTGGAAATATAGTTAAATATAGTTACTATTATAATCATGTCTGCTTTTATCTTTGGACACATTATTAAACAGATGGTGCCAAGCATAATGAAAAGCTTGCTGGATCACACCATTCCTCCAAGCATAATGAAAAGCTTGCTGGGTCACAACATTCCTGGGGTTTAGAATTCAGGGCACAGTGGAAACTTCCTAGAAGTTTGCCTGTAAGTCTTCAGCAACTTGCCTTTATATCATGCACATGAAGCCTTCCAGGAGCCAGTGAGCATTTGCTGTGTGAGGACCTTCATGTCTTCCAGTAGGGCTGGGGATCTTACTGTTCGATCTGGTATCTTGTTCAGACATCAAGATAGTTGTAATCGTATCCTGGTTTTACAGTTGAAAAGACTTTCACAGACTAGTTTCTTTCCTGGGAACCTGATGCTTTCCTGGGATCCTGATCCCAGGATCAAAATCACTGGGCTCCAAAATAACTGCAGATGGTGACTGCAGCCATGAAATTAAAAGATGCTTGCTCCTTGGAAGACAAGCTATGACCAACCTAGACAGCATATTAAAAAGCATAGACATTACTTTCCCGACAAAGGTCCAACTAGTTAAAGCTATGGTTTTTCCAGTGGTCAGGTATGGATGTGAGAGTTGGACTGTAAAGAAAGCTGAGCGCTGAAGAACTGATGCTTTTGAACTGTGGTGTTGGAGAAGACTCTTGCGAGTTCCTTGAACTGCAAGGAGATCAAACCAGTCAATCCTAAAGGAAATCAGTCCTGAATATTCATTGGAAGGATTGATGCTGAAGCTCCAATATTTTGGCCACCCTGATGTGAAGAACTGACTCATTGGAAAAGACCCTGATGCTCGGAAAGAATGAAGACACGAGGAGAAGGGGATGACAGAGGATGAGATGGTTGGATGGCATCACCAACTGGATGGATATGAGTTTGAGCGAGCTCCGGGAGTTGGTGATGGACGGGAAAGCCTGGCATGGTGCAGTCCATGGGGTCGCAAAGAGTTGGACATGACTGAGCAATTGAACTGAACTAAACTGAATCTTTCACAAGCTTTGTGAGTGGAATGACTGATACAGGCTCAGCTGTGTGTTAGACCCCTCACCTGCACCCTGGGTATCAAGCAGTGCTGTCAGATCGCTGTAGTTCTGTGGTGTATTTGCATTTTTACCGTGTCACTGTAGTACATGTAGAATTACTTTTCTTCAGTTCTGTGTGTGTCACACACCAATTAAGTAACACTGGTTTTATTCCATGTAAGCATTATTAGAGAATGTGTGTAGCTGTAAGAGACTGTATTGATTATCATTACATTTTAACTACTTAATGCGCTTGAATTTTCACCTTAACTAAGTTAAGCATCCAGAATAAAAGCCAAGACGTAATGATTGCTGCCTTTCTAAACCCAGATGCAGATCTGCATTCAAAGGAGATGTACACAAGCTGCGCAGTCCGACGGTGCATCCTGAGCAAGCACGGCTACCTACTTGCATTTGAGGTTTTCTAGCAGCAGCAGCAGCAGTCCTTGTGTAATGGGAACTTCTTCCTTATAATAATAACTAGTATCACTTTCTGAGAAATGAAGCACTATATATTCAGTGTAAAAATTCTTGAACTAAATAAGATGAACCTTGGCTCCTGTTTTCAAGTGTAGATTAAGTTGGCTAAGACTTGATCAAGGCACTTACACGTTATGTAGCATAGTCTCAGGACACTGTTCTGCTCATCTGTTCCATTTCCTGCCTCCTCCCTGCTCACAGAGTGACAGCGGTACATCATCCTGATTTTTTTCCCTCTCTTGGTTTATGCCTATTCTAATTGAAAATGTGTTAATAAAGTTAAAAAAAAAAGAAAATTCAACAATATGTAGAAAGGATTAAATACCATGATCAAGTGGGATTTAGTCCAGAGATGTGAGGATGAGTCAACATTTGAAAAAAATCAATGTCATATACCACATTAACAAAAGGAAGGATAAAAAGCACATAATCATCTCCATAGACACAGGAAAAGCATTTGACAAAATTCAACCTCATTCAGGATAAAAACTTTCATCCAAATGGGTACAAAAGGAACGTATCTCAACATAATAAAGGCCATTATGACAGACCCACACTAATGTCATACTCAATGTTGAAACTTTTTCTCTAAAATCAGGAACAAGACAGGGATACCCACTCTAACCATTTATATTTAACACATCATTGCAAGTCCTTGCCATAGCAGTCAGATGAGAAAAAGAAATAAAAGTTATCCAAGAAAGAGTAACCTGTCACTATTTGCAGATGATGTGGTAATATATGGAGAAAATCCTGAGGTCTCCAGCAAAAAATGATTGAAACTAATTAAAAAGTTCAATAGAGTTGTAGGATACAAGAGTAATACACAGAAATCTATTGCTTTTCTACACATTAATAATGAACTATCATGAAAACAAAGCAAGAAAAACTCTTTCTGGACTCCCTATTCTGTCCCATTGATCTATATATCTTTTCTTATGCCAATACTATCGAGACTTCATGAATAGGTAGCATGGATGAATCTCTGAAAATATACTAAGTGAAAGAAGCACTTCTCAAAAGAATGCATACTATTGATATTTATGTGAGATCCTAGAATAGGCAATATTCTATAGTAATTGCATATTACATATTTTATTTGAATAAATATATAAATTTGACATGTAGTACGTTTATTTTCATGCAGTTGAAATATTTTCTAATATCTCTCATGATTTGTCCTGTTACCTGAAAGTTATTTTAAGGCATGTTAATTTATGTTGAAATATTGTCAAAACAGGAGATGGCAAGATTGAACATCAACATTTTAGGAATCAGTGAACTAAAATGGAAAGGAATGGGCAAATTTAATTCAGATGACCATTATATCTACTATTGTGGGCAAGAATCCCTTAGAAGAAATGGAGTAGCCCTCATAGTCAACACAAGGCTCTGAAATGTAGTACTTGGATGCAATCTCAAAAATGACAGAATGATCTCAGTTTGTTTCCAAGGCAAACCATTCAATATCACAGTAATCCAAGTCTATGCCCCAACCACTAAAGCTGAAGAAGCTGAAGTTGAACAGTTCTATGAAGACCTTCAAGACCTTCTAGAACTAACACTGAAAAAGGAGGTCCTTTTCATCATAGGGGACTGGAATGCAAAAGTAGGAAGTCAAGAGATACCTGGAGTAATAGGCAAGTTTGGCCTTGGACTAAAAAATGAAGGGCAAAGGCTGATAGTTTTGCCAAGAGAACACACTTTTCACAGCAAACACCTTCTTGCAACAACACAAGAGACAACTCTACACATGGACATCACCATATGGTCAATACTGAAATCTGATTGATTATATTCTTTGCATCCAAAGATGGAGAAGCTCTATATAGTCAGCAAAAACAAAACAGGGAACTGACTGTGATGAACTACTTATTGCAACATTCAGACTTAAATTGAAGAAATTAGGGAAAACCACTAGAACATTCAGGTATGACCTAAATCAAATCCCTTTATGATTCAGTGGAAGTGAGAAATAGATTCAAAGGATTAGATCTGATAGACAGAGTGCCAATGAACTATGGACTGAGGTTTGTAACATTGTACAGGAGGCAGTGATCAAACCATCCCCAAGGAAAAGAAATGCAAAAAGGCAAAATGGTTGTCTGAGGAGGGCTTACAAATAGCTGAGAAAAGAAGAGAAGTGAAAAGGCAAAAGAGAAAAGGAAAGATAAACCCATCTTAATGCAGAGTTCCAAAGAATAGCAGGGATAAATGAAAGCCTTTTTAAGTGATCAGTGCAAAGAAATACAGGAAAGCAATAGAATGGAGGAGACTAGAGATCTCTTCAAGAAAATTAGAGATACCAAGGGAACATTTCATGCAAAGTTGGGCACAATAAAGGACAGAAATGGTATGGACCTAACAGAAGCAGAAGAAATTAAGAAGAGCTGGCAAGAATACACAGAAGAACTGTACAAAAAGATTTTAACTACCCAAATAACCAAAATGGTGTGCACTCACCTAGAGCCGGACATCCTGAAGTGTGAAGTCAAGTGGGCCTTAGGAAGCATCACTACGAACAGAACTAGTGGAGGTGATGGAATTCCAGCTGAGCTATTTCAAATCCTGAAAGATAATGCAGTTAAAGTGCAGCACTCAATATGCCAGCAAATTTGGGAAACTCACAGGACTGGAAAAGGTCAGTTTTCATTCCAATTGCAAAGAGGGGCAATGCCAAAGAATGTTCCAACTACAATACAATTGCACTCATTTCAGATGCTAACAAGGTCATGCTCAAAATCCTTCAAGTTAAGCTTCAGCAGTACGTGAACTAGAACTTCCAGATGTTCAAGCTGGATTTAGAAAAGGTGGAGGAACCAAAGATCAAATTGCCAACATCCATTGGATCATGGAAAAAAGTATGAGAAAGCAAGAGAATTCTGGAAAAATATCTATTTCTGCTCTATGCTAAAGCCTTAGACTGTATGGATCACAACAAACTGTGGAAAATTCTTCAAGAGATGGGAATACCAAACCACTTTACCTTCCTGCTGCAAACTGTGTATACAGGTCAAGAAGCAACAGTTAGAATGGACATGGAACAACAGACTGGTTCCAAATTGGGAAAGGAGTACATCAAGACTGTATATGTTCACCCTGTTTATTTAACTTAGATGCAGAGTACATCATGCAAAATGCCAGGCTGGATGAAGTACAAATGGGAATCAAGATTGCAGGGAGAAATATCAATAACCTCAGATATGCAGATGACACCACCCTTATGGCAGAAATCTAAGAAGAACTAAAGAGCCTCTTTATGCAAGTGAAAGAGGAGAGTGAAAAACCTGGCTTAAAACTCAACACTCAAAAAACTAAGATCATGGCATCTGATCATCACTTGATGGCATATAGATGGGTAAACAGTGGAAACAGTGTCAGACTTTATTTTTGGGGGCTCCAAAATCACTGCAGATGGTGACTGCAGCCATGAAATTAAAAGATGCCTACTCCTTGGAAGAAAAGCTATGACCAACCTAGACAGCATATTAAAAAACAAAGACATTACTTTGCTGACAAAGGTACATCTAGTCAAAGCTATGGTTTTTCCAGTAGTCATGTATGGATGTGAGGGTTGGACTATAAAGAAAGCTGAGGGCCAAAGAATTGATGCTTTTGAACTGTGGTGTTGGAGAAGACTCTTGAGAGTCCCTTGGACAGCAAGAAGATTCAACCAGTCAATCCTAAAGGAAATCAGTCCTGAATATTCTTTGGAAGGACTGATGCTGAAGCTGAAACTCCAATACTTTGGCCACCTGATGTAAAGAACTGACTCATTGGAAAAGACCCCAGTGATGGGAGAGATTGAAGGCAAGAGAAGGGGACGACAGAGGATTAGATGGTTGGATGGCATCGCCGACTCGATGGACATGAATTTGAGTGAGCTCTGGGAGTTGGTGATGGACAGGGAAGCCTGGTGTGCTGCAGTCCATGGGGTTGCAAAGAGTTGGACACAACTGGGTGACTGAACTGAACTGAATGAAGATAATGGAAACCTCCTTCAAAAGGTCTTCTGCATGCACTGTCGTATTCAGTGTCCCTGACCCTGCAGCAGGCCACTGTTGACCCATGCCTCCGCTAGAGTCTCCTTGAGACTCACAGGCAAGTCTGGGTCAGTCTCTTTTGGACTGCTCTTTTTCTCCTGGGTCCTGGTGCACACAAGGTTTTGTTTGTGTCCTCCAAGAGTCTGTTTCCCGAGTCCTGTGTAAGTTCTGTAATCAAATCCTACTGGCCTCCAAAGTCAAATTCCCCAAGGGTTCTCAGTCCCTTTGCCAGACCCCCAGGTTGGGAAATCTGTTGTGGTTCCTAGAACTTTCTTAACAGTGTGAGAATTTATTTGGTATAATTGTTCTGCAGTTTGTGGGTTGTCTGCTTGGTGGCTCTATGGTGGGGCTAATGGTGACTTCCTCCAAGAGGGCTTATGCCACACACTGTGTGGCCTAGGTCTGCTGCAGCAAGAGCCACTGCCCCTGTGGCAGGCCACCGCTGACCTGTGCCTCCACAGGAGATACTCAAACACCCCAAGGTTGGTCTGGCTCAGTCTCTGTGGGGTCTGTGGGTGTAGTGTGCACAAGATTTTGTTTCAGCCCTCCAAGCATCTCTGGTGAGTATGGGGTTTGATTCTAGACATGATTTTGCCCCTCCTACCATCCTGCTGGGGCTTCTCCTTTGCCCTTGGATGTGGGGCATCTTTTTTTGGTGGGATCCAACATTCTCCTCAATGGTTGTTCATCAGCAAGTTGCAATTTTGAAGTTCTTGCAGGAGAAGATGAGCACATGTCCTTCTACTCTGCCATCTTGCTCCATCGATTTGATGGAGTGCCACCTTGCTCCATCAAAGCCTTCTTAGATAACCATTTTGCCCTTTTGCATTTCTTTTTCTTGGGAATAGTTTTTTTTTTTTTTTTTAATTTTATTTTATTTTTAAACTTTACATAACTGTATTAGATTTGCCAAATATCAAAATGAATCCACCACAAGTATACATGTGTTCCCCATCCTGAACCCTCCTCCCTCCTCCCTCCCCATTCCATCCCTCTGGGTCCTCCCAGTGCACCAGCCCCAAGCATCCAGTATCGTGCATCGAACCTGGACTGGCAACTCATTTCATACATGATATTTTACATGTTTCAATGCCATTCTCCCAAATCTTCCCACCCTCTCCCTCCCACAGAGTCCATAAGACTGTTCTATACATCAGTGTCTCTTTTGCTGTCTCGTACACAGGGTTATTGTTACCATCTTTCTAAATTCCATATATATGCGTTAGTATACTGTATTGGTGTTTTTCTTTCTGGCTTACTTCACTCTGTATAATAGGCTCCAGTTTCATCCACCTCATTAGAACTGATTCAAATGTATTCTTTTTAATGGCTGAATAATACTCCATTGTGTATATGTACCACAGCTTTCTTATCCATTCATCTGCTGATGGACATCTAGGTTGCTTCCATGTCCTGGCTATTATAAACAGTGCTGCGATGAACATTGGGGTACACGTGTCTCTTTCCCTTCTGGTTTTCTCAGTGTGTATGCCCAGCAGTGGGATTGCTGGATCATAAGGCATGTCTATTTCCAGTTTTTTAAGGAATCTCCACACTGTTCTCCATAGTGGCTGTACTAGTTTGCATTCCCACCAACAGTGTAAGAGGGTTCCCTTTTCTCCACACCCTCTCCAGCATTTATTACTTGTAGACTTTTGGATTGCAGCCATTCTGACTGGTGTGAAATGGTACCTCATAGTGGTTTTGATTTGCATTTCTCTGATAATGAGTGATGTTGAGCATCTTTTCATGTGTTTGTTAGCCATCTGTATGTCTTCTTTGGAGAAATGTCTATTTAGTTCTTTGGCCCATTTTTTGATTGGGTCATTTATTTTTCTGGAGTTGAGCTGTAGGAGTTGCTTGTATATTCTCGAGATTAGTTGTTTGTCAGTTGCTTCATTTGCTATTATCTTCTCCCATTCTGAAGGCTGTCTTTTCACCTTGCTAATAGTTTCCTTTGATGTGCAGAAGCTTTTAAGGTTAATTAGGTCCCATTTGTTTATTTTTGCTTTTATTTCCAATATTCTGGGAGGTGGGTCATAGAGGATCCTGCTGTGATGTATGTCAGAGAGTGTTTTGCCTATGTTCTCCTCTAGGAGTTTTATAGTTTCTGGTCTTACGTTTAGATCTTTAATCCATTTTGAGTTTATTTTTGTGTATGGTGTTAGAAAGTGTTCTAGTTTCATTCTTTTACAAGTGGTTGACCAGAGTTCCCAGCACCACTTGTTAAAGAGATTGTCTTTAATCCATTGTATATTCTTGCCTCCTTTGTCGAAGATAAGGTGTCCATATGTGCGTGGATTTATCTCTGGGCTTTCTATTTTGTTCCATTGATCTATATTTCTGTCTTTGTGCCAGTACCATACTGTCTTGATAACTGTGGCTTTGTAGTAGAGCCTGAAGTCAGGTAGGTTGATTCCTCCAGTTCCATTCTTCTTTCTCAAGATCGCTTTGGCTATTCGAGGTTTTTTGTTTTTCCATACAAATTGTGAAATTATTTGTTCTAGCTCTGTGAAGAATGCTGTTGGTAGCTTGATAGGGATTGCATTGAATCTATAGATTGCTTTGGGTAGTATACTCATTTTCACTACATTGATTCTTCCAATCCATGAACATGGTATATTTCTCCATCTGTTAGTGTCCTCTTTGATTTCTTTCACTAGTGTTTTATAGTTTTCTATATATAGGTCTTTAGATTCTTTAGGTAGATATATTCCTAAGTATTTTATTCTTTCCGTTGCAATGGTGAATGGAATTGTTTCCTTAATTTCTCTTTCTGTTTTCTCATTATTAGTGTATAGGAATGCAAGGGATTTCTGTGTGTTGATTTTATATCCTGCAACTTTACTATAGTCATTGATTAGTTCTAGTAATTTTCTGGTGGAGTCTTTAGGGTTTTCTATGTAGAGGATCATGTCATCTGCAAACAGTGAGAGCTTTACTTCTTCTTTTCCAATTTGGATTCCTTTTATTTCTTTTTCTGTTCTGATTGCTGTGGCCAAAACTTCCAAAACTATGTTGAATAGTAATGGTGAAAGTGGGCACCCTTGTCTTGTTCCTGACTTTAGAGGAAATGCTTTCAATTTTTCACCATTGAGGATAATGTTTGCTGTGGGTTTGTCATATATAGCTTTGATTATGTTGAGGTATGTTCCTTCTATTCCTGCTTTCTGGAGA
Organism: Bubalus bubalis; assembly: GCF_019923935.1. Lineage (NCBI taxonomy): Eukaryota > Metazoa > Chordata > Mammalia > Artiodactyla > Bovidae > Bubalus > Bubalus bubalis. The sequence continues at coordinate 21,140,767 of NC_059167.1, forward strand.
GTTTTTATCATAAATGGATGTTGAATTTTGTCAAAGGCTTTCTCTGCATCTATTGAGATAATCATATGGTTTTTATTTTTCAATTTGTTAATGTGGTGTATTACATTGATTGATTTGCGGATATTGAAGAATCCTTGCATCCCTGGGATAAAGCCCACTTGGTCATGGTGTATGATCTTTTTAATGTGTTGTTGGATTCTGATTGCTAGAATTTTGTTAAGGATTTTTGCATCTATGTTCATCAGTGATATTGGCCTGTAGTTTTCTTTTTTGTGGGATCTTTGTCAGGTTTTGGTATTAGGGTGATGGTGGCCTCATAGAATGAGTTTGGAAGTTTACCATCCTCTGCAATTTTCTGGAAGAGTTTGAGCAAGATAGGTGTTAGCTCTTCTCTAAATTTTTGGTAGAATTCAGCTGTGAAGCCATCTGGACCTGAGCTTTTGTTTGCTGGAAGATTTTTTATTACAGTTTCAATCTCCGTGCTTGTGATGGGTCTGTTAAGCTTTTCTATTTCTTCCTGATCGAGTTTTGGAAAGTTGTACTTTTCTAAGAATTTCTCCATTTCTTCCACGTTGTCCATTTTATTGGCATATAATTGTTGATAGTACTCTCTTATGATCCTTTGTATTTCTGTGTTGTCTGTTGTGATCTCTCCATTTTCATTTCTAATTTTATTGATTTGATTTTTCTCCCTTTGTTTCTTGATGAGTCTGGCTAATGGTTTGTCAATTTTATTTATCCTTTCAAAGAACCAGCTTTTGGTTTTGTTGATTTTTGCTATGGTCTCTTTTGTTTCTTTTGCATTTATTTCTGCTCTAATTTTTAAGATTTCTTTCCTTCTACTAACCCTGGGGTTCTTCATTTCTTCCTTTTCTAGTTGCTTTAGGTGTATAGTTAGGTTATTTATTTGACTTTTTTCTTGTTTCTTGACGTGTGCCTGTATTGCTATGAACTTTCCCCTTAGGACTGCTTTTACCGTGTCCCACAGGTTTTGGGTTGTTGTGTTTTCATTTTCATTCATTTCTATGCAAATTTTGATTTCTTTTTTGATTTCTTCTGTGATTTGTTGGTTATTCAGCAGCGTGTTGTTCAGCCTCCATATGTTGGATTTTTTAATAGTTTTTCTCCTGTAATTGAGATCTAATCTTACTGCATTGTGGTCAGAAAAGATGCTTGGAATGATTTCTATTTTTTTGAATTTACCAAGGCTAGCTTTATGGCCCAGGATGTGATCTATCCTGGAGAAGGTTCCATGTGCGCTTGAGAAGAAGGTGAAATTCATTGTTTTGGGATGAAATGTCCTATAGATATCAATTAGGTCTAACTGGTCTATTGTATCGTTTAAAGTTTGTGTTTCCTTGTTAATTTTCTGTTTAGTTGATCTATCCATAGGTGTGAGTGGGGTATTAAAGTCTCCCACTGTTATTGTGTTATTGTTAATTTCTTCTTTCATACTTGTTAGCGTTTGTCTTACATACTGCGGTGCTCCCGTGTTGGGTGCATATATATTTATAATTGTTATATCTTCTTCTTGGATTGATCCTTTGATCATTATGTAGTGACCATCTTTGTCTCTTTTCACAGTCTTTGTTTTAAAGTCTATTTTATCTGATATGAGTATTGCTACTCCTGCTTTCTTTTGGTCCCTATTTGCATGGAAAATCTTTTTCCAGCCCTTCACTTTCAGTCTGTATGTGTCCCCTGTTTTGAGGTGGGTCTCTTGTAGACAACATATGCAGGGGTCTTGTTTTTGTATCCATTCAGCCAGTCTTTGTCTTTTGGTTGGGGCATTCAACCCATTTACGTTTAAGGTAATTACTGAAAAGTATGACCCCGTTGCCATTTACTTTATTGTTTTGGGTTCGAATTTATACACAATTTTTGTGTTTCCTGTCTAGAGAATATCCTTTAGTATTTGTTGGAGAGCTGGTTTGGTGGTGCAGAATTCTCTCAGCTTTTGCTTGTCTGAAAAGCTTTTGATTTCTCCTTCATACTTGAATGAGATCCTTGCTGGGTACAATAATCTGGGCTGTAGGTTATTTTCTTTCATCATTTTAAGTATGTCTTGCCATTCCCTCCTGGCTTGAAGAGTTTCTACTGAAAGATCAGCTGTTATCCTTATGGGCATTCCCTTGTGTGTTATTTGTTGTTTTTCCCTTGCTGCTTTTAATATTTGTTCTTTGTGTTTGATCTTTGTTAATTTGATTACTATGTGTCTTGGGGTGTTTCGCCTTGGGTTTATCCTGTTTGGGACTCTCTGGGTTTCTTGGACTTGGGTGATTATTTCCTTCCCCATTTTAGGGAAGTTTTCAACTATTATCTCCTCAAGTATTTTCTCATGGTCTTTCTTTTTGTCTTCTTCTTCTGGGATCCCTATGATTCGAATGTTGTAGCGTTTAATATTGTCCTGGAGGTCTCTGAGATTGTCCTCATTTCTTTTAATTCGTTTTTCTTTTATCCTGATTCATTTATTTCTACCATTCTATCTTCTAATTCACTAATCCTATCTTCTGCCTCTGTTATTCTACTATTTGTTGCCTCCAGAGTGTTTTTAATTTCACTTATTGCATTATTCATTATATATTGACTCTTTTTTATTTTTCTAAGTCCTTGTTAAACCTTTCTTGCATCTTCTCAATGCTTGCCTCCAGGCTATTTATCTGTGATTCCATTTTAATTTCAAGATTTTGGATCAATTTCACTATCATTATTCGGAATTCTTTATCAGGTAGATTCCCTATCTCTTCCTCTTTGGTTTGGTTTGGTGGGCATTTATCCTGTTCCTTTATCTGCTGGGTATTCCTCTGTCTCTTCATCTTGTTTAAATTGCTGAGTTTGGGGTGTCCTTTCTGTATTCTGGCAGTTTGTGGAGTTCTCTTTATTGTGGCGTTTCCTCGCTGTGTGTGGGTTTGTACAGGTGGCTTGTCAAGGTTTCCTGGTTAGGGAAGCTTGTGTCGATGTTCTGGTGGATGGAGCTGTATTTCTTCTCTCTGGAGTGTAATGAAATGTCCAGTAATGAGTTATGAGATGTCTATGGTTTTGGGGTGACTTTGGGCAGCCTGTATCTTGAAGCTCAGGGCTGTGTTCCTTTGTTGCTGGAGAATTTACTTGGTATGTCTTGCCCTGGAACTTGTTGGCCCTTGTGTGGTGCTTGGTTTCAGTGTCGGTATGGAGGCGTTTGATGAGCTCCTGTCAATTAATGTTCCTTGGAGTCAAGAGTTCCCTGGAGTCAGGGTTTGGACTTAAGCCTCCTACTTCCAGTTATCGGCCTTAATTTTACAGTAGTTTCAAAACTTCTCCTTCTATACAGCACCACTGATAAAACATCTACGTTAAAGATGAAAAGTTTCTCTACTGTGAGGGTCACTCAGAGAGGTTCACAGCGTTATATGGAGAAGAGAAGAGGGAGGAGGGAGTTAGAGGTGACCCAAATGAGATGAGGTGGAATCAATAGTGGAGAGAGTGGGCTAGCCAGTAGTCACTTCCTTATGTGCACTCCACAACTGGACCGCTCAGAGATGTTCACGGAGTTATACAGGGAAGAGAAGAAGGAGGCAGGAGACAGAGGTGGCCAGAAGGATAAAAGGGGGAAATGAAAAGGAGGGAGACAGATCCAGCCAGTAATCAGTTCCTTAAGTGTTCTCCACCGTCTGGAACACACAGAAATTCACAGAGTTGGGTAGAGTAGAGAGGGGTTAGGGAGGAGATACAGGTGACCTGGTGGAGAAAATGGAGAGTCCAAAGGGAGAGAGAGCAGTCAAGCCAGTAATCTCGTACACTAGTGAAAAATGGGTCCTGAAGATTGGGTTCTTAAAGGTACAAAATTGGTAACAAATACATAAAAACAAAAATTAGAAATCTAGAGTAGAGTTTGGAATTTCAAAAATGCGATGTTAATGAAAAGAAGAAGGAAAAGGAAAGAGAGAAAAAACTAACAAAGAAAAACAAACAAGGTCGTGAAAGTAATAAAGAAACTACAGGTACAAAATTGATAACTAATACCAAAAAGCAAAAATTAAAAATCTAGAGTAGAGTTTGGAATTTCAAAAATACAACGTTAAAAAAAAAAAAAAAGAAGAAGAAGAAGAAGAAGAAAAATAAAGAGAGAAAACAAACAAACCAACAAAAACAATGTCGCAAAAATTATAAAGAAAATACAGGTACAAAATTGATATCAAATACCAAAAAGCATAAATTAAAAATCTTGAGTAGAGTTTGGAATTGCAGATATACGATGTTATATAAAAGAAGAAGAGAAAGAAACAGAGGGAAAAAAAAGTCACAGAAATTATGAAAAAAACTATAGGTACAAAATTGATAACATATATCAAAAGGCTAAAATTAAAAATCTAGAGTAGAGTTTGGAATTTCAAAAATACAATGTTAAAGAAAAGAAGAAAAGAAAAAAGAAAAAAAAAAAAACCACGGTCAAAAAATTATAAAATATATATATGAAGTTTGCTGAAGAAGAAAAAAAAAATAGGGTCTTTTTTTTTTTTTTTTTTTGCAAAGTAATAGTTATAAAAGTGAAAATTAAAGGACAATAGAGGACTTAAAAAAATTTTTTTTTTAATTAAAAAAAAAAAGAAAGAAAGATTGATCGTAAAAATAGTAAAAATATATCTAGGTCTTTCTCTGGTTTTGTTGTGAGTATTGTGGGTTCAGTTCATTTTTGGCAGTTCCTTAGTCCGACTTATATTTCTCAAGATCTATAGGCCCCTTCCTATGTAATCCGTAGTAACCACAGGGTTTTAATCTATGGCCTGTAGCTTCCAAGGCATTTCCCTCTGTTATAGCTTCTTCTGTTTGCTGGTCTCTTCAGTGTCTGGTTTGGGGAATAGTTTTGATCAATTCCTCTTGTACAATGTTACGAACCTCCATCCATAGTTCTTCAGGCACTCTACCTGACTCCTAAGGTCATATATTAGCCACTTCCCGTAGTTCTTTGTAGCAATGATCCAGTTCGTCTCATACCAAGAACTGTACAGCCCCACTTGGACCATTTTGAGGACTGATGCTAGTTATTGGTCTAGATGCTATGAGGGAAAATTAAGGACAGATCTTCAGGAGTGTAAGCATAATCTTTGGTGAAGCCTGGTCTCCAGGTAATGAGAGGCTGCTCTCTTATAGCAAGCATTAAGGAATGAGTTATGCTGGCCCAGAGTGTTCAAGAAAATCTCCCGATTCAAGTTTTCAAATGCATCCCCTCAAATGTTCTCATCCCAAATCTTAAGGTAACACTTCTTTCCTAAGAGGACCTTTAATTTTTACGTAGGAAACATACCAGGGATCTAAATCTTTATAATTTTGCAGATGTGTGACAAATCTTGGGTATTATTTTCAGCACAGTCTGTAGGCTGAGATTCTCTGTAAACATTTAGAGGTCTTGGGACTTTAATACCATGCCCAACTTTACAACTAAGACAGGGAAGGGATAAAAGTAAATCAAGCATACATTAGTGAGTGACCACGTGAGCAACTAGGACACAGTTCTACTGTGGATTCTCTGAGAGACACTGTCAGACACCTCAGAATTGTTCCATGAGGACTCGGGAAACGGTGAGATTTATTCGCAAAAGCTTTCTCATTGATTAAGAGTTGCTTCCAGATGTATTAACTCCTTTTTGCTTCTAGCCTGCTCCGTGGATGGGCCAAATACACTGCTGTAAAGTCAGAAGCCACTAGTCTGTATAGGAATTGTCATCATACTACAAAAGGTCAGATGCATGTAATCCTTGGCTCAGCATCTATTTTCTAGGGAACCTGGGTGCAGTAGCTGATGGCCCACCTGCGCCTCCCCGTTCCACCTAAGTTCACTGTGCAGGAGGCAGTTTCCTGCTGTGACAATTTTCCATCCTGTGGCAGCTTCCTACTTCAAATGCTGCATTTCACTTCTTTTTCTGACAGCTTTCTCCTACGACATGGAGGGGTATTCTAAGGTGTGTTTCACATGACTTAGAGAGTTTACAGGGAATGGCTCCAGTAGCCCACAGTGGAAATTTGCTCATAATATACTCAACTTTGTGCTTCCCATGTAAATTAACTCCACCTAAACCCTGATCTCAGTGCATACTTTTTAGGGAACTCCAATTAGGACTCTATGTTCATTATGAGGAGGTTAGTTTTAACCACTAATCTTGATATAATTGACAGATTCAGCCCTAATTAACTCAGCCAACATAAAATAACAATGCAGCTTTTCCTAAAATTAGAAATATTGTAAACATTGCAACTTCTTGAAAAAACTTGGCAAGGAAGATAATATGACTCTAACAAATTAAAATATAATACAGAATCTTAATTTGTTGGTAAAACATTGGAACAACTGGATAGCCATTTGAAAAAAAAAATATGGTTGGGTTTCTATTTCATTTCTTTTTTTGTCATTGTTGTTGTACCATTGATTCTTTATTTTTATCACTGGAATGAGCCATAACAATTAAACCTTGCTGATGGAGAGGGGGAGGAGAAAGAGTTAAGTGTTGGGACTTCTCTGGTAGTCCAGTGGTTAAGACTCCACACTTCAAGAGAAGGGTACACAAGTTCCAGCCCTGGTCAGGGAACCGAGATCCCACATGCTGCATGGTACAGCCCCTCCCCCTCAAAAAGAGTTAAGTGTTGCCCATATTCATATGATATGGTTTTTGAACATGCATGTGGGAATGTCTGGTAGACAACTGGTTAAATGAGAGTGGAGTTGCAGGAAGAACTGGAGATCTAGAGCTAGGTGTCATTACCCTGCAGGTGATATTAGAACTCTGAGTCTGGATGGCTTGAGGCTCCTTATGTTGTTCTCATATATTTAGAATTGTTCTTGGGAACTCTAGTCACCCTCAACCCTCATATGATAATCGTTGCAAAATCAAAAAAGAGAAGTGTGGCATTCTGAAGACTTTGTGTAGAATAATTTACACTTTACTCTTCCTATCTTTTCCCCTGTTAGGTTTTAGAAATATTAGTTTTCTGCATTCTCCTGTATTTCCATAAAAGAAAAGGAATGAGACACACTGAGATTCTGCTAACCCTGGCGGCACTCCTAGGTGAGGATATGTTTTGTTTTCTAATTCCCTAATCCAGCCATGCTAAGTCATAAAGGAGTTTAAAGGAGAAATAATTGAGCACTCTGTTTTTTCTCATTGTTTCTACTTTTCAGTTCTCATCTATAGAAAGAAACTCTCAATTATGCAAATTATATTTTGCATGTCCACTGCTACAATGGATATGTGTTTAATTTTTTAATATATTTAAGGAATTTTACTTCTTGATGGTTCTCTTTGCTCTCTGACAATTTGAGGGTTTTTTTTCTTAGTAAATAATTGAAGATTTCATTTCTTATAGCAAAATAAAGTCCAAATTTGAGCATGAAAACCAAAGTCAGCATAATCCCAGAAAATAAAAAGGATTATCTCAAAGTTACCACAAGTGAAAAATGTAAAACCCAGTGAATGTAAAATAATATTAGATTGATAAATTTGACTGTAACCAAATTTAATATTTTTATACAAAAACAGGAGCTTACCTGTGGTTCAGTGGTAAAGAATCCACTTGCCAATGTAGGAGACGTATGTTCCATCACTGGTTGGGAAGATCCCCTGGAGAAGGAAATGGCAACCCACTCCAGTATTTTTACCTGGAAAATCCCATGGACAGAGGAGCCTAATGGGCTCCTTGGGGTTGCAAGAGTTGGATATGACCTAGCAACTGAACAATGACAACATACACAAAATAATTTCAAAAGAGAAACAATAAATTGGAGCAGCTGCCTTTTGTCTCCATATGATTGTGTATACTGAAAACGCGTGGGTAAATCTCTGATTTATGTTCTAAATCTAAATTTAATCAGCTTGTCTCCTTGGTTCTTGCTTCCCTGTTTCTGTGAGTCCACTAAACATCCATTTCTTCTTTCTGTTTCTGGGTGATCCATTGTTACCGTCTATTCCTCATCTGTTCCTAGAATGCCTCCAAACGATGAGCACAAAGTGACAAGCACACAAGTAGAACAAGCATTTCACAAGGAAATGCTTTTCCAAAGATGTTTTGTTTAACCTCTGTTGAGAGGAAAATGGGAGTTTTCCAAGGCAAGGGGGTTGGAGAGGGTGGTAAACAGAATTTGGGGAACGGGAATTGATGTACAGATGTGCAGAGGTCTGACTCAGCTAAGTATATTTAAAACAGGAAATAGCTGGAGGATGTAAAATGTGCAAAGGATAGTGGAAAATGATATCAAAAAGTTTAATTCAGTTGACAAAGAGGCATTTACAAGTTGTCTGGACCATATACAGAGGGTATCTGATATAGAAATGTGTTTTCAAGAGACAAGACTTCCAGCTATACTGAGAATAGACTGAGGAGATAGATCATAAACTGGGGACTAAATGATAGTGAAGGACAAGTACAAAAAGAGCGTTATAAATACACATTTTAAATATTCAAAGTTCAATTTTGAAGAAGAGCTATAGTAGTTTTTAAAAGAGGACCAAAGTATTTTTTTCATTTCCTAATTAATTTTATGCAATTAATAGTCCATTTAAATATTTATTGTGTATCTGGCACTGTTCTAGGTACTGGGACACAACAGTGAGCAGAAAACAGTTAAAACAACTCTGCCCTCGTGAAGACTATATTCTGGTATTCAAAGAAAATCCTCCAAGAGGATATGCAAACTGCCAAATTAAGACAAAGTGTTAGAGCAGATAAGCTTGGCTAGGAAGCAGAAGGAACAGTGTCAGGAGTTTTTGTTAAAAACAATTTGTTTATACTTTAATAAGAAACCATTCCTTTCTCTCTTTTGTTTACCTAATAACCCCTAGAGGTTGGATGGGAAAGCATTATTGTTACCCTTCTTTTCAGATTTTGGATCACAGTGTTAGAAAATTAAGTAATTGTTCAACTTTATTATTTCACTTTTGGTAACAGCAGGCACCGTCACTGCAGGGAAAACCTGTCCTGCGCATGTACACCTTCTGGCACTGATGAGATGTCCCGTTGCAGCACTCTGGAAAGTCACTCTTATTGACCTTATATCTACAAAGTCCCACTGATGGCACGAATTGCATTGCAGTCTTTGCTTGTTCTGTGCATTTCAATGGGAAAACATTTCCATGATTCTAAATCTCAGTCCCAGTCAAAATCACATCAGTACCCAACTGTTGATAAATGGAATCCACTAGGCTGACAACAGCAAATACATCCTATGTAACTTTGAGAAGTTACTTTGGGAAGAAATGAAAAGAGGCGAGACTCATCCCTGGGTCCCCAGATGTCTATCTCCTGCCTTTCCTGAGTCATATCTGTGCTCAAAAAACACAAAGAGGACTCACTTGCAGGGAAATGAATTTTATTTGCCTTTTACAACCATGAATAGTAGATAGGAAAACGTTAGGAATTACCTTTGCTTGATGGCAATATCTTTAATACTGGCAGAAGGCAAGGTGTCCGCATTTTTCTGCAAACTGTCAGAAATGTGTTCCTGAACAGGCATGTTGGAATATTTCTACTGCCCTAGACTAAAACTTAATGTATAGGCTATTAGGTTACAGTCATATTCTTAATTGGGAGAGTGAGTCTTAGTCTTCTTGGGTCTAAAACGTTTTTGAAGATACATAAATACAGCAATTAAAGGTAAAAGCAAAACAAACAAACCAAGAGGCACAACTGTTGGCAAGAAAGCTCTTCTGGCAGATGCTGGGCCGCTGTCAACACTACCCCCAGTGCCTCTGTGTAGGCAGTAGGGCGGGGACCACCCGTAGCCGCAGTGGCAGTGGTGTTTGTTATTGCACAGCCCCTTCATGTTACAGGTCTCAGGCAAGCAGGCCTGTGACAGAAGAGACAGGCTGACACACTTCTTGCGTATGCAGATCTTTCCTGGACCACACATGGTGCCATCTCTCACTTCACCAGCGCCAGGTGTACTCATCTCTAAGTGATCGTCTATACTCCAGCAGGTGACACCATTGATGTGAGTGTATTGCAAATTGGAGTGATCTCTCAGGTGGGGGATGTTCCCTACATTCTCACAATGAACTCTCCCACAAAAGCTATCTGAAATAGGGCATTTTAGGTATGTTGTGCCATTTACACCACAGTGGCCAAAACGGCTTCCCTGGGAGTTGATTTCTTTATAGCATCTCTGAGATGCGCTCTTTGCACCTTCACCAAAAATCTCCCTGCACTGTTCATCATGGCTATTGCAGCTCTTTTGATAGCAAAAGGCAGTGTCACTACAGGGAATCCCGTCCTGCACGTGGACATCTTCTGGACACTGATGAGATGTCCCATTGCACCACTCTGGAAGGTCACATTCATTGATCTGAGGTCTACAGAGCTCCCCTGATGGCATGAACTTGCAGTCTTTGCAACAAAGCCCGAAAGCACAAGCAGCCCCAGGTCTTAGAGTGCAGTTCAACAGACAACAGGGATCTTGTTCACACTGCTTTATAGATCCACAGTCACACTTCTCTTCTCCTTCAATCACACCATTTCCACAGTGCTTCAGCATGAAGACTGCCCCTGGAATTGGCAGATTGTGCAGACATGATCCCTGGTTTAAAGTGGTCTTTGTAAATTCTGCATAGCTACAATTCGTGAATCTCTCTGCTGGCAACCTGATAGCATTCATGATGCAAGCACTTTGTCCACACACACAGAATTCTTCATCATGCTTCATACCCAGAGTATGACCTAACTCATGAGCTACAGTGAGAGCAAAAACAGACCAGGGGTCTCCTTTGAAATTATTAACTCCACAGTCGAGAGGAGGGTGACATATTCCTGCCACATAGGCTATACCAAGGACACTTATAAGTGAATTTTCAATGAAAATATGGGCAGCATCATACTGTAGTTGGGAAAGACTGATTTGTTTCCACTGAGAGAAGTCCTCCAGAACCTGTTCTATGCTTATCAGTGGAAAAACATTTCCATAATTCCAAATCTCAATCCCCATCAAAATCACATAGGTACCCAACTGCTGATAAATGGAATCCACTATGTTGACAACAACAAATACATTCTCCTGCACCTTCGAGAAATTACTTTGAGAATAAATGAAGAAATTGTGATCTACCACCACAACCAGCTCCAGAAACCACAAATGGGCCCACCGGTTATAAGCAGAATTTTGTTTCAGAGTTAATTTCTCAGCCTCTTCGAATTCCAGCTGCTGGTGTGCTGCTTTATTTGTTAAGCCACATCTCATTGGTGAGAACTGTGTCTCTTTAGTGTTTATCTTATATACCAGGTGTTCAAATGTAGTAGAGTGCCTGATGGGCTTGATTTCATAGGTAAAGTCATTTATCCGCAGCATTCCTTGAAAGCCCCCAGCACAAGTACTGAGGGCAACAAGGGACTCGGGGACCCCCTCCACATAACCATGATAAAAGCAGTCATTAGGGACAAAAGGCTGATCCTGCTGAAGGGCGTGCTGGTCCGTGTAGGTGAACACTGGGAGGGCTTTGGAAACCAAGATCTTCTTAGCTCTTATGTAGACAACACGTCTCTGACCCCCAAACTGCAGGCTGTAGGAAAGCCAGCCTGGAGCATTTGGACCTCTGCCCCCGTTGGTAACCTTCAAGGGAATCACCACATCTGGGGAGTTGAGGCTTTGAGAGCGCCTTTCCTGGGACAGGCCAGAAGAGAACAGAGACACCTCAAGCCAGAGCAGTCCAACAACCTGCATGGACACTCTCGCCTCACCAGTCACCATGATGGAGCAGCCACTATGGAGCCATCTGTCCAGAGAAGAACTTATCAGGCACTGCTGACCTGGCTCCTCCCTCTGAGCTGAACTTTAAGGATCTGTGTCCTGTCAGAGTGTGACCATCAGAGCGGGCAGTGCTGAAAAGTGAAAATAAAAAGAAGGGTGGGGGATGGTGGTGGGATTGGGTAAGGAAAATAGGAGAAAGAATTTGAATGTGTCAAGAATGATTAATGCAGCAAAAAGCTTTGGATTTGCTTTCAATAACTGGGGATGTAAAGTTAGAGGGGACAAAGATAAAACAATATTGGCCCTATCGACAGTGGATAGTTGTTGGAACTGGATGCTAGGCACTTGGGTTTTCATTATACAATTATCTCAAACACCTATAGGTGGTATAAAAATCTCCTCAATATAATGTTAAAGCAAAACTAAAGAAACTTCAGAGTACAGTAACACTGTATCTCAATTTGTCCAAAACTGTTGGTTTGTGCCTGTTGCCCTTGCATAACTCTTGTTACTTTCTCCTGTCAAAACTGGAGAGGTCAGAGGCCATCACAATCCTTATGTCAATTTGCATCAGTCTTATGACTTACTTTAGACTATTTATCTCAAGTCATTTGCTTGTCTCCTTGTGATATTTTCCTTCACTCATTGAGTCATTTAGTGCAAGGTTTATGATTTTAACTCATTTTAATATCCCCTATAGTATAAGGTCTATAATACCTAGTATAGCCCTCCATACAGTGAAAAATGGAAACGGTGGGTGGTGACGGGGAGGGGTGGTGAAGTACTTGGGTTATAGGTGAATGCCACTTAAAATGTATTCATATTTGAATATAATTTTTATAAGAGAAAAAAATCATGAACACTGACATCTTCTAAAGGAATGAGGAAAACAAGGTTGTTCTCCCTGGTTACCTGTAGGAGAATATGAAATACAAGAGGAAATAACTTCAGAAGGGATTAATACGAATTCATGAAATTTAGAAGTCTGAGAAAAGGAATTCTCTCTTCTAGGGGCAAAGGCATCAGAGTGCCTGGTATTTTAGGACTGCAGGGGAAAATTCCCAATGTCTGCTAAAATGTATTTACCAACAGTTTTTGAAAGTGAGGAATTTCTGTATTACCTGGCATACAATCTGCCTGGCAACACTCATAAATTTCTTTAATTTATGTCTGGAGCATACAAACTGTAGGACCTTGTGCTAGATACTAGGGAAATAAAATTAAAATACAGTGCATTAAGCAGATTATCAATTAAGTGCAGAAATATATGGCAGGAGCAAGAATAACTTTAGAAGGCTCTATAACATTGTATTCAATATTTTATATATTATGTGCCCTTTTCTATGGCTGAGGAGAGTGTCCATAGACATCATCATAGTCTCAGTTAAGTGACAAAAAAGAGGCTAAGAAGCACTGAGCCTGTGGAAAAAAGACAAATAATTAAATTATTATAATAGGATCTGAATCACATTAATCTGAGTAATAAAGTTAATAATTCAGGGACCCTCATTGTATAGACCTCCATAAACCCCTAGGAGGTGCTTAGTAATGCAGTTTATGAGAGTCATCCATGTAAGAGTGTTCAAAATTAGTTACTACACAAGAAAATTTGGAGTGCCCTGAAATAAAATGGTTCATATATTAAAGACTTGATAAATGTTTCCTGAAATTTAATAACTTCGGTAATTTTTATTGTTTTACCAGTAACAAGTTGTAAAGCTGAATGTTCTAAATATCAATAATAAAAAATAAATTTTGGTTGAATACACTAGGGACAGGCAATTACTTTCTGTCCTCTCCAGATAAAATATAACAAAATAATTCTCATGAGGGAGGCAGCTCAAGAGGAAGTGATTATAAAACTGTAGGGAAACATAGAAGTGTGTTAGGAAGTTAATGCAAGTATTGGGTTTTTGAAATTTTTTGTGATGTTTATGGTATTTTCAAACTTTTGAAAGTTATTGTTTGTTGTGATTTCTTCCCATGCCAAATAAATGTTCATTTTTATCCTTATTGTAATTTTCTATTCTTTTTCTTAAAGTGGCCTCTCCTCTTGTAGATGCTTCAGGCTCAAAAATCTGATTTCATCCATGACTGTGATTAATGTACTGCCAAAGTAAGTTCAATTTCTTATGAAGAGCAACTAGGCCAAGCTAAACTAAGAAGTCTTTCATCAGATCAGATCAGATCAGATCAGTCGCTCAGTCGTGTCCGACTCTTTGCGACCCCATGAATCGCAGCACGCCAGGCCTCCCTGTCCATCACCAACTCCCGGAGTTCACTCAAACTCACGTCCATCGAGTCAGTGATGCCATCCGGCCATCTCATCCTCTGTCGTCCCCTTCTCCTCCTGGCCCCAATCCCTCCCAGCATCAGAGTCTTTTCCAATGAGTCAACTCTTCGCATAAGGTGGCCAAAGTGCTGGAGTTTCAGCTTCAGCATCATTCCTTCCAAAGAAATCCCAGGGCTGATCTCCTTCAGAATGGACTGGTTGGATCTCCCTGCAGTCCAAGGGACTCTCAAGAGTCTTCTCCAACACCACAGTTCAAAAGCATCAATTCTTTGGCGCTCAGCCTTCTTCACAGTCCAACTCTCACATCCATACATGACCACAGGAAAAACCATAGCCTTGACTAGATGCACCTTTGTTGGCAAAGTAATGTCTCTGCTTTTGAACATGGTATCTAGGTTGGTCATAACTTTCCTTCCAAGGAGTAAGCGTCTTTTAATTTCATGGCTGCAGTCACCATCTGTAGTGATTTTGGAGCCCCCCAAAATAAAGTCTGACACTGTTTCCACTGTTTACCCATCTATTTCCCATGAAGTGATGGGACCGGATGCCATGATCTTTGTTTTCTGAATGTTGAGCTTTAAGCCAACTTTTTCACTCTCCACTTTTACTTTCATCAACAGGCTTTTTAGTTCCTCTTCACTTTCTGCCATAAGGGTGGTGTCATCTGCATATCTGAGGTTATTGATATTTCTCCCGGCAATCTTGATTCCAGCTTGTGTTTCTTCCAGTCCAGCATTTCTCATGATGTACTCTGCATATAAGTTAAATAAACAGGGTGACAATATACAGCCTTGACATACTCCTTTTCCTATTTGGAACCAATCTGTTATTCCATGTCCAGTTCTAACTGTTGCTTCCTGACTTGCATACAAATTTCTCAAGAGGCAGATCAGGTGGTCTGGTATTCCCATCTCTTTCAGAATTTTCCACAGTTTATTTTGATCTACACAGTCAAAGGCTTTGGCATAGTCAATAAAGCAGAAATAGATGTTTTTCTGGAACTCTCTTGCTTTTTCGATGATCCAGCAGATGTTGGCAATTTGATCTTTGGTTCCTCTGCCTTTTCTAAAACCAGCTTGAACATCAGGAAGTTCACGGTTCACATATTGCTGAAGCCTGGCTTGGAGAATTTTGAGCATTACTTTACTAGCGTGTGAGATGAGTGCAATTGTGCAGTAGTTTGAGCATTCTTTGGCATTGCCTTTCTTTGGGATTGGAATGAAAAGTGACCTTTTCCAGTCCTGTGGCCACTGCTGAGTTTTCCAAATTTGCTGGCATATTGAGTGCAGAACTTTCACAGCATCATCTTTCAGGATTTGGAATACCTCCACTGGAATTCCATCACCTCCACTAGCTTTGTTCGTAGTGATGCTTCCTAAGGCTCACTTGACTTCACATTCCAGGATGTCTGGCTCTAGGTCAGTGATCACACCATTGTGATTATCTGGGTCGTGAAGATCTTTTTTGTACAGTTCTTCTGTGTATTCTTGCCATCTCTTCTTAATATCTTCTGCCTCTGTTAGGTCCATACCATTTCTGTCCTTTATCGAGCCCATCTTTGCATGAAATGTTCCTTTGGTATCTCTGATTTTCTTGAAGAGATCTCTAGTCTTTCCCTTTCTGTTGTTTTCCTCTATTTCTTTGCATTGATTGCTGAAGAAAGCTTTCTTATCTCTTCTTGCTATTCTTTGGAACTCTGCATTCAGATGTTTATATCTTTCCTTTTCTCCTTTGCTTTTCGCTTCTCTTCTTTTCACAGCTATTTGTAAGGCCTCCCCAGACAGCCATTTTGCTTTTTTGCATTTCTTTTCTATGGGAATGGTCTTGATCCCTGTCTCCTGTACAATGTCATGAACCTCAGTCCGTAGTTCATCAGGCACTCTATCTATCAGATCTAGGCCCTTAAATCTATTTCTCACTTCTACTGTATAATCATAAGGGATTTGATTTAGGTCATACCTGAATGGTCTAGTGGTTTTCCCTACTTTCTCAATTTAAGTCTGAATTTGGCAATAAGGAATTCATGGTCTGAGCCACAGTCAGCTCCTGGTCTTGTTTTTGCTGACTGTATAGAGCTTCTCTATCTTTGGCAGCAAAGAATATAATCAATCTGATTTTGGTGTTGACCATCTGGTGATGTCCATGTGTAGAGTCTTCTCTTGTGTTGTTGGAAGAGGGTGTTTGTTATGATCAGTGCATTTTCTTGGCAAAACTCTATTAGTCTTTGCCCTGCTTCATTCTGTATTCCAAGAAGTCTTTCATAGCTGGTATTAAAATGAAGATGCCTGACCCAGTACCAATCATCTCCTGGATTCTAAATCCATTCCTAGTCAATACTTCTTTTACTTTAATTCAGATTCCTCTATATCATCCCTACATACAATTTTCCCTATTACTTCTGAGTTTTCATTTGTTGAAAGAGACAGGCAGACAGACAGAGAAAGACAACCCAAATCAACCCTCACCTCTTCACAAAACTCCTTACATATACTTACCTGCTTAAACTTAAGCTTCCTCACAGTTTACTGCTTGCCCTAAAGCTCACTCTAGAGAAACCCATATCATAGAAGTCATATGTCTTTATGGTCCATAGGCTGGGTTCCTGTTGCCCACAGCTCACCAAGTCAAATCCAAACCATTTATCCAACTGCTTCCGACTACAGTAAGTTAAAACTTACTGTAGTCGGAAGCAGTTGGATAAATGGTTTGGATTTGACTTGGTGAGCTGTGGGCAACCTGTGGCGGATTCATTTTGATATTTGGCAAAACTAATACAGTTATGTAAAGTTTAAAAAAAAAAAAAGTTTTAACCTTTCTTTCTCACTCTTCCGTCAACCAGTCCCTATCATTCTTGCACAAACTCCAAGACTTTGACACCCGACTGATATAATTATTCTGCATCAAAAACCCTACCTTCATCATAACTAATGCTTGCAAGCATATAGACAACCCATCTGAAAACCAGGAGGGTTTTTCAATGTGGTTTTTTGTTTTTGTATTTGTTATTTAAGTCAAGCTTTTTAAATTGAAGTAGAGTTGATTTACAACATTGTGTTAGTTTCAGGTGTACAGCAAAATGATTTAGATAGATAGATGGATATTTAAGATTATTTTCTTATTTTCCATTGTAGTTTACCAGTGAATAGTGAATATTGTTCCCTGTACTATACACTAGATCATTGTTGCTTATCTGTTTTATGTATAGTAGTTTGTATCTATTAATCCTATATTCCTGACTTATCCTTCTCCACTTGCATTCCCCTTTGGTAACCATAAGTTTGTTTACCATTTCTGTGAGTCTGTTTCCATTTTGTACATAGATTCGTTTATACTGTTTTTTAGATTCCACTTACAAGTAATATACAGTATTTGTCTGTCTGCTTTACTTCACTAAATATTCTCTAGGTTTATCCATGTTGCTACAAATGGCAATATTTCATTCTTTTTATGCTTGAGTGGTGTTCCATTGTGTGTGGGTGTACACACACATGCATGCATGTGTGTGTGTATATATATATATATATATATATATAAAACATCCTCTTAAGCCAGCCATCTGTTGATGGGTCCTCAGGTTGTTTCCATGTCTTATCTATGGTAAATACTGCTGCTATGAACATTGGGGTGCATGTATCTTTTTGAATTGGTGTTTCAGGATATATACTTAGGAGTGGGATTGCAGGATAACATGGTAGTTCTATTTTTAGTTTTTTTAAGAAACACCATACTGTTTTCCATAGTGGCTGAACCACTTTACATTCCCATCAACAGTATAGGAGTGTTCCCTTTTCTTCACAGCCTCTCTAGAATTTTTTTATCTGTAGACTTTTTGATAATAACCATTCTGACTGGTGTGAAGTGATACTTCATTGTGGTTTTCATTTGTATTTCTCTATACTTTGCAAAGCTGTATATTGTCACACCGCGTATTTAACTTAGATGCAGAGTACATCATGCAAAATGCCAGGCTGGATGAATCACAAGCTGGAATCAACATTGCCAGGAGAAATATCAACAACCTCAGATATGCAGATGATACCACTCTAACGGCAGAAAGCAAAGAGGAACTAAAGAACCTGTTGATGAAGTCCATCTAGTCAAAGCTATGGTTTTTCCAGTGGTCATGTATGGATGTGAGAGTTGGACTATAAAGAAAACTGAGCGCCGAAGAATTGCTGCTTTTGAACTGTGGTGTTGGAGGAGACTCTTGAGAGTCCCTTGGACTACAAGATCCAACTAGTCCATCCTAAAAGAAATCAGTCCTGAATATTCATTGGAAGGACTGATGATGAAGCTGAAACTCCAATACTTTGGCCACCTGATGTGAAAAACTGACTCACTGGAGAAGACCCTGATGCTGGGAAAGATTGATGGCGGGAAGAGAAGGGGATGACAGAGGATGAGATGGTTGGATGGCATCACCGACTCAATGGACATGAGTTTGAGTAAACTCTGGGAGTTGCTAATGGACAGGGAGACCTGGCATGCTGCAGTCCATGGGGTCTCAAAGAGTTGGACATGACTGAGTGACTGAGCTGAGCTGACTAGGTTGGTCTTAGCTTTTCTTCCAAGGAGCAAGCGTCTTTTAATTTCATGACTGTAGTCACCGTCCCCACTGATCTTGGAGCCCCCCAAAATAAAGTCTGTCACTCTTTCCATTGTTTCCATCTGTTTGCCATCAAGTGATGAGACCAGATGCCATGATCTTAGTTTTTTGAATGTTGAGTTTGAAGCCAGCTTTTTCACTCTTCTCTTTCACTTGCATCAAGAGGCTCTTTAGTTCTAAGGGTGGTATCATCTGCATATCTGAGGTTATTGATATGTCTCCCAGCAGTCTTGATTCCAGCTTATGCTTCATCCAGCCCGGCATTTTGCATGATGTATTCTGCATGTAAGTAAAATAAGCAAGGTGGAAATATACAGCCTTGACGTATTCTTTTCCCAGTTTGGAACCAGTCTGTTGTTCCATGTCCAGTTCTAACTGTTGCTTCTTGACCTGCATACAGGTTTTTCAGGAGGCAGGTCAGGTGATCTGGTATTCCCATCTCTTTAAAAATTTTCCACAGTTTATTGTGATCCACACAGTCAAAGGCTTTAGCATAGTCAATGTACCAGAAATAGATGTTTTTCTGGAACTCTCTTGCTTTTTCGATGATCCATTGGATGTTGGCAATATGATCTCTGATTCCTCCGCCTTTTCTAAATCCAGCTTGAACATCAGGAAGTTCATGGTTCACATATTGCTGAAGCCTGGTTTGGAGAACTTTGAGCATTACTTTACTAGCGTGTGGGATGAGTGCAATTGTGCAGTAGTTTGAGCATTCTTTGGCATTGTCCTTCTTTGGGATTGGAATGAAAACTGACCTTTTCCAGTCCTGTGGCCACTGCTGAATTTTCCAAATTTGCTGGCATATTGAGTGCAGCACTTTCACAGCATCATCTTTCAGGATTTGGAATAGCTCCACTGGAATTCCATCATCTCCACTAGCTTTGTTGGTAGTGATGCTTCAAACAACGATGTCATAGATTGCTTTTGTTTTGTGTTCTTTCTGTCTGCTGTTCTGATTGGGTGATTTCCATTATTCTATCTTCCAGATCACTTATGTGTTCTTTTTTATCACTTAATCTGCTATTTATTTATTTTAGACATTGAATTATCTGTTTTGTTAAATTTTAAGAGTTTGAGCAAATATCAGTTTGAATCAAGGGTCATTGGATTAATATTTTTTATTTTTATATAATTTTAAAAGGTTACTTTTCATTTAACGTTATTGCAAAATATTGGCTATATTCCCTGGGTTGTACAAGGCATCTTTGAACCTGTCTTACACTAAATAGTTTGTACTTCACACATCCTTGTTCCTATAAATCCATCCTTTCCATCCAACACTCATAACCACCCATTTGTTCTCGATATCTGTGAGTCTGTTTGTTTTATAGTAACTAGTTTGGTGTTTTCTTAGATTCTACTTACAAGTGATATCATGCAATATATATCTTTCTCTTTCTGATTGACTTCACATAGCATAAAGCACTCAAAGTCCATGCATGTTGCTGCAAATGGCAAAATTTCATTCTTTTTTATACTTGAGTGATATTACATTATATGTATATAGCACATCTTCTTTATCCATTCATCCGTCAATGGACACTTCTGTTGTTCCCATGTGCTGCTATTAACAATAGAGTGCATGTATCTTTTCAAATTAATGGTTGTGGTTTTTAAAGGTATACACCCAGGAGTACATTCCTGGGTCATATGGAAGTTCTATTTTTTAGTTTTTGAGAAACCTTCATGCTGTTTTCATAATAGTTGCACCAATTTACATTCCTACCAACAGTGTATGAGGGTTCCCTTTTATCCACATGCTCACCAACATTAGTTATTTGTCTTTTGTTGATGATAGCTGGTCAAACTAGTGTGATGTCACTGTGGTTTTGATTTTCATTTCTTAATCATTAGCAATGTTAAGCATCTTTTCATGTGCCTGTGGCCATCTGCCTTTCCTCTTTGGAAATACGTCTGTTTAGTTCTCTGCCCATTTTTAAATAAAGTTGTTTATTTCTTTGATGTTGAGTTGTATGAGTTGTTTATATACTTTGGGTATTAATCCCTTATTGGTCATATCATTTGCAAATATTGTCACCTATTCAGTAGGTTGTATTTTTGGTTTTGCTTAATTTAATTTTAATTGTATAATAGAGTATAGTTGATATACAAGGCGGTGTTAGTTACAGATGTACAGCAAAGTGATTCATTCATATATATATATATATATATATATATATACACACACACACGTATCCATTCTTTTTCAGATTCTTTTCCCATATAGGTTATTACAGAAGATTGAGTAGAGTTTCCTATACTATACAATAGGTCCTTTTAGTTGTCTATTTTATATATAGTAAGTGAAAGTGAAGGTTACTCAGTTGTGTCTGACTCTTTGGGACGAATTCTCCAGGCCAGAATACTGGAGTAGGTATCCTTTCTCTTTTCCAGGGGATCTTCCCAACCCAGGGATTGAACCCAGGTCTCCCACATTGCAGGTGGATTCTTTACCAGCTGAGCCACAAGGGAAGCCCAAGAATCCACAAGAATTCTCCAGTGGATCTTCCTGACCCAGGAATCAAATTGGGGTCTCCTTCATTGCAGACGGATTCTTTACCAACTGAGCTATGAGGGAAGCCCTTATGTATAATAGTGTATATATATTAATCCCAAACTCTAATTTACAGCCCTGCCATGTTTTCTCTTTGATAACTATAAGTTTGTTTTCAAAATCTATGAGTCTATTTCTGTTTTGTAAATAAGTTCATTTTAACCACTTTTTAGATTCCACATATAAGTGATATTATATGATTTTTGTCTTTCTCTATCTGACTTACTTCACTTAGTATGATGATCTCTAGGTCCATCTTTGTTGCTGCAAATGGCATTGTTTCATTCTTTTTTATGGCCAAGTAATAGCCCATTATGTGTGTGTGTGTGTGTGTGTGTGTGTGTGTGTATACCCACACTACATCTTCTTTTTAAAAATTTTTTAATTATTATTTTTTTTACTTTACAATATTGTATTGGTTTTGCCATACATCAACATGCATCCGCCATGGGTGTACACATATTCCCCATCCTGAACCCCCCTCCCACCTCCCTCCCCATACCATCCCTCTGGGTCATCCCAGTGTACCAGCCCCAAGGTTCCTGTATCCTGCAACGAACCTGGACTGGCGATTCATTTCTTATATGATATTATACATGTTTCAATGCCATTCTCCCAAATCATCCCCCGCCTCCCTGTCTACAAACTGTAAATGCTGGAGACAGTGAGACAGAGAAAAGGGAATCCTCCTACACTGTTGGTAGAAATGTAAATTGGTACAGACACTATGGAGAACAATACAGAAGTTCATTAAAAACCTAAAAATAGAGCTACGGTATGATCCAGCCACTTCTCTCTTGATGAACATTTAGGCTACTTCCATGTCTTGGCTATTGTAAATAGTGCTGCAATGAACATTGAAGTGCATGTGCATGATCAGACTGGGTTCGATCCGTGGGTTGGGAGGATTTGCCAGAGAAGGGAAAGGCCACCCACTCCAGTATTCTGGCCTGAAGAATTCCCTACATGGGGTCACAAAGAGTCAGACATGACTTAGCGACGTTCACTTTTACCATCTTTTCATATACTTCTTGGCCATTTGTATGTCTTCTTTAGAGAAGTATCTGTTTAGATCTTCCACTCATTTTTTATTGTAATTTTTTTTTATATTGAGCTGCCCTGAGGCCAAACAAACAACCTATGTCATATTCTGCTCATCTTGAGAGCAGGGAATAGGAAAACGCTTCAAAGTATCTTTGTCATAATCCTTGTCCTCATTATTTCTAGGACCCCAGAGACCCAAACTCCTAAAAGAACATCATTCTAAATGTTTAATACTGTGAAGTGGTGCCATTAAAAATCCATATTCTCTATAATTATTGGAAACTTGGAGTAGACAATAGCCCTCCTCCATATATTTTTTTCAACTTTTAATTTTTCCCCACAGCTATTTCAAATTTCTGAAAACCTTTACCTACCCATCACTTCTCTTACTCTGTTATGCTTGAATACACAGTCTGTCACTGATTCATTAGAGTCATGAAGTCAATTAAATGGTTCTTGACATGTGCCAGGAGCCAGCATGAGGAACTCCGCCCGTGGCAAAGGTCATGAGAAAGGAGGCTTGACATACGCAAAGGCGGGATCGAGCCTCAGGAGTCCCCCTGGAAATTCTCAAGCATCTACCCCCAAAACCAGAGTCTGCCTACTTTACTGCTTTGTGCTCTCACCTACACCTCTGACTTTACAGGGGCTGTCCTCCACCACCTCTCTCTGAAAAAGAGTTAACTTAGAGCTCCAGTTAATAATAATTCCTAGGCGTGACAGGAGTGTTTCAACCTACAAATTCCTCTGAGAATTCTCTAGCCTGCCTGACAGGCTTGTCCAGCCACATGTGATTGTTCACAGCCTCCCAACCATGAGAGGCACGAGATGCTTTAAACCTTCTAAAAACAGATTCTTTTGAGAAGTTAGGAAATTATTAGTGTAGTATAGTGGGCTGATTAGAAATTGTACTGGTGAAGGGTTTTTTCATTTGTTGAGCCAATGTTTGCTCCTAAGTCTCCACATTCCCTGCCCTTATACACATTGATGAATATATAGAAGAAAAAAGTATTAACCTTTGATATTAGTCATGTTAGACCTTAGGCTAAGCAAATTCTTTCCTTAATTAAAACCCACTGCATCCTCACCCTATAGGAATGTAACTTTATCTGGTACCTTCGGAAGGTGGCGTCTGTTTTAAGAATAATTACCCCTGGATAAATAAGTGTTCTGGTTGACTGACCGCTGTCACAAGGAGAGGGTCATAAATTGTTAGCAGGCCCCCTGGCCAGAAGATGATGTAACACCCCTAATACCTTTGTATACATTTGTATGAAGCACCTGACTTTAATAAAAGTCAGGGCTGCTGATCCCGCTTGACTTTTGTATAACATCTCAGTGTATAAAAGTGGACCCTGGAAAATAAAGAATGGGATCAGTTCCTTGAAAGACTGGTCTCCTCATGTCATTCTTTCTTTCACCTTCTGGCTGAATTCCCATCTGGAGTGCGGAGGCCCGCCAAGCCTACTAATTTTGCCTGGGCTTCTTAGATCTGACCGGGGAGGCCTTAGTGTCTCCTCTCCCTCGGGAGAATGGGAAGACACCTGTGGCCTACATGGGTGGTGCAAACTTCTTGTCTTGAAGTTTTATTGGTTTTCCGCGTAAACCAAGTTATTCAGCCTCTTTTCTCCACTGAATTTCCCTGCTGAGCTATCTTCACTTTACCACTCTATAACCCTCTAGTTAATATTTAATCTAGCAGTTGTTTCCTGATCAAAGCCGATGCCGTCTCTCCTTCGAGTTTCCCTGGATCCACCGGGGCTGGACCCCGGCAGACGTGCAGTTTTTATCTTTTAGAAAATTGAATTAAAGTATCAGAGGACATCCCTAGAAGTTCCTTAGCAACTCATACGTGAATGATGCACAAATTTTGTGGGTATTTGTGTATGTGTGGCCACTGGGTCATAATACAAAATGAATTTTTACTCCAGAACAGACTGAAAAAAAATATTCATACTGATGCCAAATTCAAAGACCAAATGGTTTTTAGGATTTTCACTGTTACAAACCTATATGAATGTATGCCCATTTCTTTTACTTCGCTACCCTACTCCATATTCCAGTCATAATGGAAGAGTGATCCTGCCTGAGATTCAGGTATTAGCCCTTATCTTCTATTCCAGATCATATCTCCTATCTACTAAAGCACCAAGTCTATAAATTTTTCCTACTCTCAACTTTACTTTTTCCTATTTTCCTGTTCTTTACTAGCAGTTTGGGTAATCAACTTATCTTGCTTTGCCCAGTACTATCTTGTTTATAAACTGAAAGTCCCACATCACAGCAACCCCCTCAGTTTTAGGCAAACCCTAGCTGCAACATAGCTCCACCTTCTCATGCTAAAGTCTCTCGCATCTTTTAAAAGGAAAAACAACCAAAGTTAAGAATCTTTCCATTATTCGACATATTATTCTGATTACCAAATTACACATAGAGGCAAATTTGATAAATGACTTACCAACAGAAGTAACAGTAGCTTCCATGCTTTTTCCTTCGAGATAATTTGTACCACACTTATCAGTGAACCAAGATGGGTAGTTGAGACCTCACATAACAAAGGGAAACTTAAGCTTTGCTGCTCTTGTCTCTCAGGTGACAAAGTTCTAGATTTAGCTGCTTAGCAACAAGGATTTTTCACTTCTCCAGAAACAACTGGCTCTCAAGAATGTCTTGCTCTGGCTCCACCATTTCTATACAAATTTATGTCTGACTTCACTATAATTGAAATTTGATAGCCTCTTCACCTCCAATTTGTGTAGATTCATTTCTGCTTCATCATTTTACCCATGCTATTGTATTGGCCAGATTGTCTAATCACTTTTCACTGTTGGGTTTAATTATACTAACATTGTAGGTCAAGATATTACATATTTCCTAAATAATATAGACAACACTGATATTCTATAATTCTCCTTATAATTGCCATATTCAACACATTTTTGTATTATATAATTTATAACTTTGCTATTTTGTTTTGTATACAAGTTTTAAAAGTTGCATCTCCTATTAAACTGTAATATTTTGACAAAAAACACACTCAAAATGATTTGGTAGATAATTTAGAGTATAATATTTGACAAAATAGATCACCTCTAAAATGATTTCAACTCTATAAATATTGCATAGAAAAAAACTGAGTCAATAAAATACTAAATCTGGGTAGATCCTATTTTAAAAGGATTATTGGCTAAATGAGTCTTGTCACCTCCTAATTTAACTGGATTCAGAGCTCTATGAAATAATTATCAATTAGAAGCATTTTCAGTGACAGTCCTCTTCTGTTTACTCTCAGGAAAAGTTCTTTCTAGCCATGCTGATTTCCTCAGAAATCTGTTTGAGATTTTTCTTTTCATAAACTGTTTCATTCAACCACGCAGAACTGGAGATATCCCTTTCTTAGGAAGGGAAGATTTAAAAAAAGAGTTTGTCTACAGCTAAATTCAGTGGATTAAGTCTGCTCCTGTGCATGAGGTAATTAACAATGAAGAAAATATAACCAAGAGATAAGAAAGTAGCAAACTATAGACAGTCAATCATGGAAAAGTTTTAGTAACAAACAAGTAGGACCTGTAAGCAGAGCAAGGAAATTCAACTCAGGAAAGAAGACTAGAGCACCTGCTTCAAATAGAAAATACCCAGGAGATTGAGAGGTGAGAAAGAATTCAAATCTCCCAAAGTAGTTTTGACTTGGTCTTGCTTGCTTTAACAGGGAGCAATGCTTTTTAAAAATAGCATTAAGGACTTCTGGTTCCTGAAAAGGTAGGATAAACACTTGTCTCCATATTGCTTATGCTCAGTACTGGTTAAAGTACTGTACTTTACATATAAAACAAACATAAGAAGGTTCAGAAAGGTGGAGCAAAAATTATAGACCAGTTAGTGACACTGGAACCTAAGAACAGCATGGTGATGATTTCTTTCTATTTTCTTTCACCCTCATTGTAGTATGGAAAAGGCTGTTAAATGCTAAAATGCAATAGATACAAACAAACAAAAGGCCCAAGCAAGTTTGTTCTCACTAGCCAAAGAAACAAGAAATGAGCAGCCTGGAAAGACAGAAACCTTTCATTAATAGAAAATAACCATCCTACTCCAGCCAAATGTCATGGGAAAAGTTGTTGTCCCACATGAATCCTCACAGGCAAAGTCCAGGTGAGGAGATTAGATATCCAATGTCACCCAGCTCATGACGTGCCTTAGCCACCCCTTCATTGGGGTGGTGTCAGGGAAGGTCAAATAGACTTTTGGGACTTTCATTCTCACCATGTAGTAATGAGGCTCTCATATTACAGTGCTTTTGGAGGCCACTTGGGCAGTGGAATTCTTAAATTTCCCAGTCAGGGTGCTGTCAGCAGAGACCAAGAGAGGAAATTAATGTGCTCCATACTTTAACAATATGAGGTTCCCCTTCTCCTCAGCACATCAACAGAAACAGAGTGGAGACCTAAGCATGCACCATCATAGCGACAACAATGAAATACTTCTCTTCCTCTGCTAGTACACTGTCAGAGGGGTCCTGGTGTGTATATAAGATCTAAAGCCTCAAAATATAACAGCCAAAATGTTCAGAATACAATGAAAATTCACCTGTCATATAAAGAAGTATAGAAGTTGCAACTTGAAGGAGAAAAGACGATCAACAGATGCCAACTCTGAGATGATGCAGATGTTGGTATTATCTGGTAAGAATTTTAAAGTAGCCAACATAAAAATGCTCCAATGAACAATGACAAGGATGATCAAAACAATTGGAAAAAGTAGAAAATTTCATGAAAATAAAGTCCTACCAAAGAAGTGTAGGATATTTTTTAAAAGAAAATAATGGAAATTTATAACTGAAAAATACAAAATCTGAAGGCAGAAAGTCAATGGATGGGCTGGAAAATAAAACAGAGTTAACAGAGGAAATAAGTAGTGAAACTGAACACAGAGAAAGAATTACTACTAAATCTGAAAAGCAGAGAGGAAAAAATAAAGTGGAAAAAAATATGTAACCTCTAGGACTATAACAAAAGATATAAGATTCATGTTATCCCAGTTACAGAAGGAGAGAAGAATAGGGCAGGGATTCCAAGTACTCAAATAATGACTGAAGATTTCTAAAAGTTGGCAAGAGTCATAGCCTACAGATTTAAGAAACTCAGAATCACAAGCAGAATATACTCAAGGAACATGCTGGGACACATCATAATCATACTGTGAAAACTAAAAGAAAGAAAAAATCTTGAAAGTAATTTGAGAGAAACTTTATATTGCCTAATCTTACTTCTAAGGGGGGAGACAATTTGAAAAATAGCAGATTTCTTGTTAGAAACCACATAGGCCAGAAGGAAATAGCAAAATATTTCACAAGAATTAAATTATCGATACAGAATTTTATATCCACTGAAAATACTCATCAGGTATGCTGAGGAAACCAAGACATACTCAGATGAAGGAAAACTAAGAGAATTTGTCACTAGCAGACCTGCTTGAAAAAATAGCTAAAGAAAATTTTTGAAATAGAAAAGAAATTATAAAACAAGGAATCTTTTAATATCAAGAAGGAAGAAGGGTAATGGAAGAGTTAAAATATGGGTAAATACAATGGACTTTCTTTTTCCTCCTGAATTTTATAAATTATATTTAGTAGCTAAGGCAAATATAATATTGTCTAATGTAGTTCTCAATATACAGAGAAGAAATATTTAACACAATTATACTGTAAAGGGGATGGAAAATGGCTCAAGGGAACTAGTTTTGTAGGTTTCATTTGAATGAGAAAATTTTTCAGAATTAAAACCACAAAAGGCAAAAAAAGAGAAAGAATAGAAGACAAAAAACAGAACAAGAGCAATAAACAGAAAACATAAATATGGTAGATATTAGCCAAATATATCAATAATCACTTTAAATGTGAATATACATTTTAAAAGAAAGAAGCTATCAGAGTAAATACAAGACCCAGACAAGACCCAGCTATATGTTGTCTACAAGAAACATACTTTAAGACACTGATAAAGAGTAAAAGGATGAAGAATGATACTATGCTAACACTAATCAAAACTATGCTGGAATAGCTATACTAATTTCAAACAGAGCAGAATTCAGAGCAGGGAAAATGATAAGGTATACAAAGGAGCACCAAATAATGATAAAGTGGTCAGTTCTCCAAAAGGCATGACAATCCTTAATGTGTATATCCCTAACAGGGCAGCAAAATACTTAGATGAAAAAAAATGATAAACGTGCAAGAAGAAACTGACAAATGCATTATTATATTTGGAGATGTCAACAACTCTCTATTAGTGATTGGTAAACCCAGCAAAAGATCCTCTTGATGAGGGTGAAGCAGGAGAATGAAAGAGCTGGCTTAAGATTAAATATTAAAAAAAATTAAGATCATGGCATCTGTCCCCATTACTGCATGGCAGATTAAAGGGGAAAAGGTAGAAGTAGTGACAGATTTCCTCTTCTTGGGCTCCAAAATCACTGCAGACAGTGACTGCATCCGTGAAATCAGAAGACAATTGCTTCTTGACAGAAAAGTGATGACAAACCTAGACAGTGTGGTGAAAAGCAGAGACATCACTCTTCCGATGAAGGTCCGTATAGTCAAGGCTCTGGTCTTCCCAGTGGCCACGTATGGTTGTGAGAGCTGGACCATAAAGAAGGCAGAACATCAAAGAACTGATACCTTCGAACTGTGATGCTGGAGAAGACTCCTGAAAGTCCCTTGGACAGCAAAGAATCAAACCAGGAAGGACTGATGCTGAAGCTGAAGCACCAGTATTTTGGTCATCTGACACGAAAAGATGATTCATTGAAAAAGTCCCTGATGCTAGGAAAGACTGAGGCGTAAGAGGATGAGATGGCTGGATAGTATCACCAATGCAATGAACACAAACTTGGTAAAACTTTGGGAGATGGTGAGGGACAGGGAGGCCTGGCGTGCTGCAGTCCATGGGGTCACAAAGAGTCAGACAGCACTGGGCAAGTGAAAAACAACAACAACAACAGACCCAGCAAGCAGAGAATTAGGAAGGAAGGATATAGATGAACTCAACTCCATCAGTCAACTGGATATAATTGACATTTATAAATATTTCATTCAACAACAGCAGAACACATTCTTCCGAAACCCATATGTAACATTTACCAAGTAGAACACATTCTGAAACATAACAAATTCCAAAGATGGAAATCCCACAGCTTTTCAAAATTAATGGGGTGCTGTGAAAGCAGTATTTAGTATTTATGAAAATTTATAAAACTGATTGCATATATTAGAAAGAAGGTCTGTACTAATCTGGTACCTAATTTAACCCAAAGTGAGCAGAAGAGAAGAAATTAAATAAAGCAGAAAATAATGAAACTGAAAATTAATAGAGAAAAATCAATGAAACCAAATCTGGTCCTTTGAAAATATCAGTGAAACTTATAAACTTTCCACACTAAAAATTGAGAAAGATGACACAAATTACAAATAAAGACAGAGAAAACAAAGCAGTCTTTCCCAACTACAGTATGATGCTGTACATATTTTTGTTAAAGGTTCACTTCTAAGTGTCCTTGCTATAGCATATATGGCAGGAATATGTTGTCCTTTTCTCAACTGTAGAGTCAATAATTTCAAAGGAGACCCCTGGTGTGTTTTTGCTCTCACTGTAGCTCATGAGTTAGGCTATGGTTTTTCCAGTGGTCATGTATGGATGTGAGAGTTGAACTGTGAAGAAAGCTGAGTGCCGAAGAATTGATGCTTTTGAACTGTGGTGTTGGAGAAGAGCCTTGAGAGTCCCTTGGACTGCAAGGAGATCCAACCAGTCCATTCTAAAGGAGATTGGTCCTGGGTGTTCTTTGGAAGGACTGATGCTGAAGCTGAAACTCGAATACTTTGGCCACCTCATGCGAAGAGTTGACTCATTGGAAAAGACTCTGATGCTGGGAGGGATTGGGGGCAGGAGGAGAAGGGGACAACAGAGGGTGAGATGGCTGGATGGCATCACTGACTCAATGGATGTGAGCTTGAGTGAACTCCAGGAGTTGGTGATGGACAGGGAGGCCTGGCGTGCTGCAATTCATGGGGTTGCAAAGAGTCGGACACCACTGAGTGACTGAACTGAACTGAACTGAACTTGGTATGCAGCATGAAGAAGAATTCTGTGTGTGTGGACAAAGTGCTTGCATCATGAATGCTATCAGGTTGCCAGCATAGAGATTCACGAATTGTAGCTATGCAGAATTTACAAAGACCACTTTAAACCAGGGATCATGTCTGCACAATCCTCCAATTCCAGGGACAGTCTTCATGCTGAAGCACTGTGGGAATGGTGTGATTGAAGAAGAGAAGTGTGACTGTGGATCTATAAAGCAGTGTGAACAAGATCCCTGTTGTCTGTTGAACTGCACTCTAAGACCTGGGGCTGCTTGTGCTTTCGGGCTTTGTTGCAAAGACTGCAAGTTCATGCCATCAGGGGAGCTCTGTAGACCTCAGATCAATGAATGTGACCTTCCAGAGGGGTACAATGGGAGATTTCATCAGTGCCCAGAAGATGTCCATGTGCAGAATGGGATTCCCTATAGTGGTAGCCTACTTCTATCAAAAGAGCTGCAATAGCCATGATGAACAGTGCAGGGAGATTTTTGGTGAAGGTACAAAGAGTGCATCTCAGAGTTGCTGTACAGAGATCAACTCCCTGGGAAGCCATTCAACACAAGTGACCCTTATCTCCTGGAAAAGAAGAGAAACTGTACCTGAGGTATAGATAGGATCCAAGAGTTCCAAACTTCTACATACTCATCCAGATCAAGTCTGTTACAATGTTATGACTCAGGGGGAAAGGACCATCCCAGAGCCCCAGGTCTCTCTGAACTGGGAATCAGAGACCGTGCTGTGTTGACCTTGGCCAAGTTACTGCCCTTCTCTGGGCCTCAGTACCCTCATCCCTGAAGTAAGAGGTAGATCCACACAATGGGTTTTCACTTCCTATACCCTCCACTTAAATAAAGGAATCGTATTATACTTTAAGAACAATAGAAAATTTGTTCCTTTGTTCATTCTATAAATTAAGCTTATTGCTTTTTAGAGGGCAGGCTAATGAATATTGTCATTTTACAACAGTCATCCTTCAAAGATAAAAACACAAGATTGGTCCCAGCTGAAAGCTTTTCAGACATGTAGAAAATACATAATTTATGACTCCTTCCATGGTTTGCTGTTGTGGTATTTGACTACCTTGTAAACCATTGGTTAAACTATATTTCAGTTACACTGTGTATAAAAACAGCACTTTTGTATGTTTTTAATATTCTGTAACTGTAGGAATTACTTTATTGGTAAAATCCACTGACATATCCAATTTAAGTGATTTTAGCAGTCAACAGTTCTTGGTGACAGAGAAGGCAATGGCACCCCACTCCAGTACTCTTGCCTGGAAAATCCCATGGATGGAGGAGCCTGGTGGGCTACAGTCCATGGGGTCGCTAAGAGTCCCTGAGGGTCGGACACGACTGAGTGACTTCACTTTCATTTTTCATTTTCATGCACCGGAGAAGGAAATGGCAACCAACTCCAGTGTTCTTGCCTTGAGAATCCCAGGGACTGGGGAGCCTGGTGGGCTGCCGTCTATGAGTCGGACATGACTGAAGCGACGCAGCAGCAGCAGCAGCTCTTGGTGAATAAAGATTTATTGTTTTCTTTTGTGGGTTTTTTTTTTTTTTTTTTTTTTTGGTTATAAACATTTTTTTCTGACCAGGTAGATTTTTCGTGTTCTATTTTCTCTTTTTGGCAAAATGGGAATAAAAATATCAATATTCAAATACTGTTAGTTTTTATTTGAAAAAAATGTGGGGGTCTATTAGGAGAAAGAGGCTATAATCACAACAGTTTTATTGGAATATTCAATATGTCTCATTACAACAACCTGTCATATATAAGGTAACAAAGTGCCAAACTGTAAATTCTTTATATTATTCAACAAAATACCTTCCACTCTCTGATAACATA
Organism: Bubalus bubalis; assembly: GCF_019923935.1. Lineage (NCBI taxonomy): Eukaryota > Metazoa > Chordata > Mammalia > Artiodactyla > Bovidae > Bubalus > Bubalus bubalis. The sequence continues at coordinate 21,172,956 of NC_059167.1, forward strand.
GTAGCTTCTCTTTTTCCTCCCTTGATTACCTTGGAAGTGGAAAAGAAAATATTTTAAAAAACTGTGGGTGATTTCCCATGACTGTAGTGAGTATGTGCCCGAGTCACTGCCAGTTTGGAAATCTGATGGGGATGCGTCATGTTATGACCTTGTGGCCTTTTCCCACAGCATGCTTCCTGCAGTGTTTTAACAAGGGCAGCCTCAATGTGCTATACGGCTCTTGGGTGTCTAGCCCTCATATCACGTCACCATGTACAGTGTTTTATCACATGTACACGTGGGAAGTCAAGAGCGGGAAATCCAAGAGGAGGAGTCCAGCTGTTAATGGAAATGAACAAGTCATGTGGATAATGGTTCTCTCTCTGAAAGACGCTTCCCTGTGAGAGGAGTCTACATTGTAGGATCTTCAAGGTGCAATAAATTATGGGACACACACACACACATCTCTTTAAGCCATGCAGAGATACAAGGAGGATTCAGCAGCCTGCAGCCCTGAAGACAGCATGCGTCAGAACCCAAAACATGATGGCATCCTTATCTCAGACTTCTAAGCCTCCAGAACGTTATATCACTCAAAAATAAGTGAGATGCTATACTGGACACTAGGAGATCCTAACGGGAACAAATAGGAAGAAAAGCTGATTAAAAGATGACGTCAGTCACATAATGGCCCAGATAAATTCAAACCACCTTCTGTCAAAGCCTCAATCTTTATCTTTCAACTATATATGGATATTCCTGAATAATTTTTTCTTGGCCACTCTGCATGGCTTGTAGGATCTTAGTTCCCTGATCAGGGATTGAACCCTGGGCACATCGGTGAAAGCCTAGAATCCTAACCACTAGACTACCAGGGAACTTCCTGAATAATTTTTGTAAAAAGTCACCAAAGTTATATGCTTCAAAAATACAATGGTGGGACAGGCATAAGATAGACAATCCCATTCCAAAAGGGAGAAATAGGAGGGAAGAAAGGAGTGACAGTTTCCACTTATGTCTAAAATCTTAAAGCAAGAGAATAATTAATCCTTTTTGGTTCCACGTTCTTTCCTCCCTCCAGGCACACTGGGGATTTTGTCCCACTCCCTGACCCACTAAAGTGGAGGTCTTGCCTTCCAGACACACTGGGGTGACAGTTCTGGGTTGGACACCCACAACTCCCAGAGGCCTACCCCATCACTTTGCAGAGCGTAGCCTACACTGTACTTCTCATGGGCTACAGTTGAATGCCCGTGGCTGAAATAATGTGCAATGGTTCTACTAGTCTGGGGTTCTGAAGTGGCCTGCCCTCATGGCTCTGCTGGGCAGTGCCCTATGGTGTGTTCTCTATGGAGCCCTGCTTCTCAAAGGTAATGGGCCCTTGGCTCCAATAATCTCCATCCTTCAAAATCTGGGTGGAATTTGCACATCCATGGAGACTGCCCAGTGTGTACACTGCCAAAGCCAGCTGCCTGTACCTTACAGAAGGGTGGCTACTGTTGTCTGTCCTGCTGGGATGGTGGAGGAGCCTAGGAGGGAGGCAACTCTGACAGGGCATGACAAGATCCTGCAGGCACTAGAGATCCCTCCTCTGAAACTGATGTAATGATCCCTGGATCACCTCTGAGTCATTCTAAAAAGTGCCTCGGTGTTTCAGGGAATTGCCAAAGGGTGAGTCACCAGTTGGTTCCAGTAGTCTCTTTCTCTCCTATCTTTTCCTGCCCGCGTCGCATGGTGTCTAGCCTCACACTTTGTGCCCTAGCTGCATGCTCAGGCGCTACCTCTCACTGTTTGACCCGCTTGTTGGGGTGATCGGCCATTTGTGCCATTAGTCACATGGTGTCTCAGTTTCAGGGAGGGCTCCCTGGGACAAAAGGGATTCCTTTCTATGGCTGGTGACTCTCAGCACCCCCATTCTATGGCATATAGGCTAAGAATGGGTTTTGGAGAGGGAGGGAGAGTCCCTCAGACTCACCTCTCAGCTACATTCTAGGGAACTGGAAAAAAATTTGATGCTGAAAACCTCAAAAAGAAATGGCTCATTTTCTTTTCCTAGCCCCAACACAAATTGAGGGGCCAAAGAAAAATGGCCTCTTAATGGCACACTAAACTCCTTCATGGCGGGAAGTCAGAATCCAAATCTGAAAGACTCATGTTGTATGTGTCTTTCTGTGGCTGCCTTATCTCCCCATCCCCTACTCTGTCTGTAATCAGAAGCCTGAAAAAACTCTCTGAACGTTCTAAAAAAATCTCCTTCTAACTTCTCCTACCTCTCAGGGCGTGTGGTGAGGAAGGAAGGGAAACCAAGCTTTCCCCACTCCTGCAAGTTTTCTTACTCCTTCCGATTCTTCTGATCAAACGAAGACCCCACCTCCCCAGAGGGTCAACCTCTCCGGGGACAACATCTTATCAGTCAGTCTGCACCTGTCATCAGAACCAATCTGAGCACTTTCTGATTTAAATGTTAGCTATGAGGTCATGATGCAGAAAGACTGGTCATAATATTCTTCAGACTCTGGAGAAAACTGGTCAAAATGAAACCTTTTTGAAATTACAAAACCGGTTCTTTTTGCATGTGCAATTGGAGAAAGCTAGCTTGTTAAAATACTTCTTTCAGACTTCTGACCTTCAGAAACATGCCTAGGAAAAAACCTGAAGTTAACTGTTATCACATCCTTGACATACACGGCCCACACTGCCTGAGATTTCAGTCTTGGACAAATTAGTAGAACTCCAAGCCAAGGAAGAAAATAAAAAGCAAAGAGACATTTTAAATCTCAAGTGGAAAACTATGAGATCTCTTTCCATGTGGAGTAATCTATGTCTCAGTGTGCATCTTTGTCTTTGAATCCTATTGCTGAGGTTATTTTGTAAATGAGTTCTAATTTAACGGGCCTAAAGAAAAGTGCTTACAAATCAAACAATTCTAAATACAGAGAAATTAAGCTGAATGAATTTTAGGTTCACATGAACTGGGAAATATTCAATGTTAAATTAATACCTGGTATTAATGTTTGCTAATCTAATTAATATGGACAGGTCTTAAGAATCATCAACAATAAGTATAACATTCTTCTTACATCTATTGCAAATTTGTCAACAGGGAAAGTCACTTTCCGTGAAGAAACTTTTAAGGAAAGAAAATGAAAAGAAAATGAAGAGCTCTGGGTGATTTCTGTTTACCAACCTACAGAGTGCTAATATAAAGAACAGTTCATGGTTGCTTAAGAAAAGTAGGGTGCATGGTAAAGTTTTCTTAAGATGTTGACTGCCTTTGAAATCTTTTGTTACTTTGACTAAGTGAATAACTATTGTACCACAGTGAATATAACCTGGTATCAGACTGGAATTTGGTTTTCTCTCTCCTAAGAGGACAAAGTTTTCTTGGAATGTGGCTTTTGATAACAGACTATGTGAATTTCCTTACCTTTAAGTGATTTATATTTGTTTTTAAAATCTTTTGTTACTTTGGTAAAGTAAATAAGCATTATTTCACAATGGTCTATGAAGACTATGGCACATGTGGATAAAGTTCATTCCTCTTCTACAAAAATTAAGACTTTTGCCATACTGATGTCTTTAAAACACGGCAACAGTCTACTCCTAAGTCAGGAAATTTAAAATGGGTAAATCAAACAGTCAGGGCCATGGGAAATCTAAGACAGCTGCTTGGCTTTTCCCAGATCCCTGACGAACCTCATTGTTGGTTATTTTGTTTTGTTTTGTTTTGTTTTGTTTTTTTGCCTGCACAGGGTTAATGCCCTCTTCGTGCAGAAAAAATGGTTAACAATGTGTCTTCCACTTGGGATATGCTTTCTATAATCGCCAGTGAGCAAGGCCCCTACTTCTCTGGACCAATCACACAAGCCTTAACAAAAACTTTACAAATTTCTTTAAACTATCATCCTCAATTATCAGGCAAGGGTAACAGAAAAAAGATTAATTACAGGGGATTAAATGAACTGCTAAATATGGTTGCAACTTTCATGACTTTTTGTCTGACAAAATAGCTGTGAAAAGAAGAGAAGTGAAAAGCAAAGGAAAGATATAAGCATCTGAATGCAGAGTTCCAAAGAATAGCAAGAAGAGATAAGAAAGCCTTCTTCAGCGATCAATGCAAAGAAATAGAGGAAAACAACAGAAAGGGAAAGACTAGGAATCTCTTCAAGAAAATTAGAGAGACCAAGGGAACATTCCATGCAAAGATGGGCACAATAAAGGACAGAAACGGTATGGACCTAACAGAAGCAGAAGATATTAAGAAGAGGTGGCAAGAATACACAGAAGAACTATACAAAAAAGATCTTCACGACCCAGATAATCACGATGGTGTGATCACTGACCTAGAGCCAGACATCCTGGAATGTGAAGTCAAGTGGGCCTTAGAAAGCATCACTATGAGCAAAGCTAGTGGAGGTGATGGAATTCCAGTGGAGTTATTCCAAATCCTGAAAGATGATGCTGTGAAAGTGCTGCACTCAATATGCCAGCAAATTTGGAAAACTCAGCAGTGGCCACATGACTGGAAAAGGTCAGTTTTCATTCCAATCCCAAAGAAAGGCAATGCCAAAGAATGCTCAAACTACTGCACAATTGCACTCATCTCACACGCTAGTAAAGATTTGCTCAAAATTCTCCAAGCCAGGCTTCAGCAATATGTGAACCGTGAACTTCCTGATGCTCAAGCTGGTTTTAGAAAAGGCAGAGGAACCAGAGCTCAAATTGCCAACATCCCTGGATCATGGAAAAAGCAAGAGAATTCCAGAAAAACATCTATTTCTGCTTTATGGACTATGCCGAAGCCTTTGACTGTGTGGATCACAATAAACTGTGGAATTCTGAAAGAGATGGGAATACCAGACCACCTGATCTGCCTCTTGAGAAATTTGTATGCAGGTCAGGAAGCAACAGTTAGAACTGGACATGGAACAACAGACTGGCTCCAAATAGGAAAAAGAGTTCATCAAGGTTGTATATTGTCACCCTGTTTATTTAGCTTATATGCAGAGTACATCATGAGAAACGCTGGACTGGAAGAAACACAAGCTGGAATCAAGATTGCCGGGAGAAATATCAATAACCTCAGATGTGCAGATGACACCACCCTTATGGCAGAAAGTGAAGAGGAACTCAAAAGCCTGTTGATGAAAGTGAAAGTGGAGAGTGGAAAAGTTGGCTTAAAGCTCAACATTCAGAAAACGAAGATCATGGCATCCAGTCCCATCACTTCATGGGAAATAGAAGGGGAAACAGTGGAAACAGTGTCAGACTTTATTTTTTGGGGCTCCAAAATCACTGCAGATGGTGACTGCAGCCATGAAATTAAAAGACACTTACTCCTTGGAAGGAAAGTTATGACCAACCTAGATACCATGTTCAAAAGCAGAGACATTACTTTGCCAACAAAGGTGCATCTAGTCAAGGCTATGGTTTTTCCTGTGGTCATGTATGGATGTGAGAGTTGGACTGTGAAGAAGGCTGAGCGCCGAAAAATTGATGGCTTTGAACTGTGGTGTTGGAGAAGACTCTTGAGAGTTCCTTGGACTGCAAGGAGATCCAACCAGTCCATTCTGAAGGAGATCAGCCCTGGGATTTCTTTGGAAGGAATGATGCTGAAGCTGAAACTCCAGCACTTTGGCCACCTTATGCGAAGAGTTGACTCATTGGAAAAGACTCTGATGCTGGGAGGGATTGGGGGCAGGGGGAGACGGGGGCAACAGAGAATGAGATGGCTGGATGGCATCACTGACTCAATGGACGTGAGTCTGGGTGAACTCTGGGAGTTGGTAATGGACAGGGAGGCCTGGCGTGCTGTGATTCATGGGGTTGCAGAGTCGGACACGAATGAGCGACTGAACTGAACTGAAATGAACTGCTAAATATGGTTGCAACTTTCATGACTTTTTGTCTGATATTTTACCGGCTTCTAATCTTTGTGGGGTTTTTTTTTTTTTTTCCCAGATATAAAAAAGCTCTTCTCCTCAAGTTACTTATGGTTTAAAACAATTTGGCATTTTACACCTGTGGGTAAAATTAAAACATTTTCCTTTACTCTCTGCCTTGTCCCTCCAGAAACTAGAGACACTTGGGTTCTGAAAAACCTCATCAAATAAATAAAAAGACTGTCTCCTAAAAAATACAGATATCTCAAAATATTTGGGGGACCGATACAAGAGAAAAATCTGATGGCAGGACTTTGGCATGACCTTCTTGGCATTGAGAGGCCTTTGGGAATTTAGTCTGAGACTCCTGAAAGATTATGCCAGAGTCAATACAAAAAAAGCCTATATGGTCAGTGGACCAAATTTATTTTTAGAACAAACTAGTCGGCTATGTTTAATAAAAGAGCATAATTTTAGAAAAAATTATGTTTCACTAAATATTAAATTCTAGTTTTATTAATTAAGGTCTGTGCTACTAAGACTCACTTCCCAGGCAGTCCTTTGCTGTTATGTTATACTGTTAACAATATTTAACTAAATTATTAAAGGGATACTCTAAGTCGTGGGGTTTTTTTTTTCCCCCTAATGCCTAACTTCATCATCAACCTTCGGGTAAAAGCAGATGCTTCACCATTTACAACCAGGAGATTAACACCAGGCTAGAGTTATGTAACAAGACTAAGTTAGATGACCTAGGGTATCCTGGACTATACCTAATAAAATTCTTAAATTCTTGCTTCTGACACTACTACTGCTGGCTCCTTTCTTTTCATTGCCTGGTTTACAAAACTGTTGCTTGCACTACCAAGTGTGTGTGGCTGAGCCTCTGATAAAACGATGATGTATATATATAAATATACAGTTCCATACGAAATCAATAGCCTCCCTGGTGGCTCAGTGGTAAAGAATCTGCCTGCCAGTGCAAGAGACGAGGGTTCAATTCTCAGTTGGGAAGTTCCCCGAGAAGGAAATATCAATGCATTCCAGTATTCCCACCTGGGAAATGCCATAGACAGAGGAGCCTCTGCTGGGCTACAGTCTATAGGGTCACAAAAGAGTGGGCACAACACAGGGATTAAACTACACACATGAGATCGCTGATTGTAATAATGTGAGTGTAGACATGGGAAGAAGCAACAGAGGGAATATTTTCCTGGACCATAAGAGATTACTAGTAAGACAGGTATGGTCCAGAACTTTTGCTACTTTCATGGCCTAATCCAGTAACAGCACACTGACTTGCCTATCAGCTGAATCTCTGCCAAACCAGCAAACGAGCATTCCTAGCACCATAGGACCAATGGTCATAAGATGCTCCCAACCATGGTCAAATTTTTGGCCATGAAGGGGCCCTGCCAACTGGACTCTGGCACGTGCTGGCTGCCTCTACAAAACTTACATCATAGCCACTGCAGCAGCTAACCTTCAGCACCTCCTGAAAGGAGCTCAAAGTGGAAATCAGAAATTAGGCAGTGTGCTCTGGGGAAAAAACAAAAAACAAAAAACAAAAAGGGGCTAACAGGCCTTCAGATGATTAGACATTTTCAGGTAAAGATTTTCATGCATGTAACCCAGGGAACATTTTCCTTTCCACTGTGGGGGCAGGCGCATGTATGCTGAGCTCACACACATGAAAAAGAGGCCTTGAGATGGGGGTAAGCTGGCTCCATATGAGTCGGAGTGGAGTGTAATTGGGGGCTTGGTGTTACTGGCTACTGGGACTCCCAGCCGACCTCCACATGGATCAGAGGGTCCCAATTTGCCCCTGTGGATGCTGGAAACAGCATAGACTTTTAAAAAGTGGGGGTTTTTTTTGTCCCCAGACCAGTAATTGTGCAAAAAGTGAGGGGTGACCAGAGATGTTTAGTGAGACCCATCCTGTAGAAATGAAAGTACTGTCGGTATCTATGATTAAAGAGGGGTTTGTCTGGCATCTGTAGTTTGAAAACCAAAAAGCTGAGATATTTCAGAGGGCTAGTTTTTTTGTGTTTAACTGCTGCTTGGATAGTTTGGTTGGTGCTGTTCCAATGTTGTTTACTCACTGGGGGAAAAATCAGGATGAAAGTATGGTTGCACAGTGTGGAGATGTTACCAACAGAATACCCCCACGGGTGACCGCCCTGAAAAAAGAGGGGGTATATGGGAGCCTTGGTTAGGTTCGTTAGGATGCTTCCGGGTTGTGGGGTTGACAGAATGACAGGAATAAAATTTAGGCATTCTCGTAGGACCTGAAGAAAGATAGACTCCACATGATCTAACTTAAAGCTTGTGGTCCTAGGATCAAATTATGCATCTGGGTAAGATGAGACATTAGACTGAGTTTCTACTGGCCAGAGTAATACTGTCTGAAGGCTAGTTCCAGAGATGCATAGCCAGTAGAAGGATGGGTTGTGGGCAGTAGCTAAGGTCTATAAATACTCCTCTGGGTCTAAGGAATGTTGGGAGGGTTTAGCTTGTGTGATGGAACAGAGGAAGGGTAAGGTGAGAGTGAGAGTGAGTTTGTTGTTGTTCAGTCACTCAGTCGTGTCCAACCCTTTGGGACCCCATGGATTGCAGCACACCAGGCTTCCCTGTCCTTCACTATCTCCCAGAGTTTGCTCAAACTCATCTCACATCCATTGAGTCAATGATGCCATCCAACCATCTCATCTCATCCTCTGTCACCCCTTTCTCCTCCTACCCTCAATCTTCCCCAGTATCAGGGTCTTTTCCAGTGAGTCGGCTCTTCATGTCAGATGGCCAAAGTACTGGAGCTTCAGCTTCAGCATCCTTCCAGTGAATATTCAGGGTTGATTTCCTTTAGAACTGACTGGTCTGAACATGGGACTCTCAACAGTCTTCTCCAGCACCACAGTTCAGAAGCATCAGGCGTTCGGCACTCAGCCTTCTTTATGTTTCATCTCTCACATACGTGACTGTACGTGACTAATGGAGTAACCATAGCTTTGACTATACAACCTTTTGTTGGCAAAGTGATGTCTCTGCTTTTTAATACACTGTCTAGGTTTGTCATAGCTTTTCTTCCAATAAGCAAGTGTCTTTTAATTTCATGGCTTCAGTCACGGTCCTCAGTGATTCTGGAGCCCAACGGTGAGTTTGAGGGGCATTTAGTCAAGAATGATGCCTGGTGTAGGCCTCAGAAAGACCAGACAACCAAGGTTAGGTACCACAGGTGTGAGACAAGATCATTCACAGGAGGGCACAAGACTGGAAGAAAGAAAGGACAATCACGATATCAGCAGCACAACATGGGCAGTTGATCATGTATTTATTTAAAGAGTTCGATTGTTACTTATCTTTGGTCCTTTTGAAGAGGAATTTAAGGTCTTCAAGTGGTTCAGAGGCGTAGGATGCTGGAGTGCCTGAGTCTTCAGAGGGCAGTTTCCAAGGCTCCCCCCACCAAAGTGGTGAATCCGGCTGGAGATTCCTGAAACCTTGATGGCTGTAGGTGAGGAAAGGAAGACTGGAAGAAGTCCCTTTCAAATAGGAACCAGCTGGGACTTGGGAGAACTGTCCTTCCAAGTTCCATTAAGGACTCTATCCCCAAGTTGATATAGAATGGCTGAATGAGGGCTAGGAGGGTTGGCTTCTGGGCCAAATTCCCTAATGGCCTGTTAGAACACTGAGAGTTTGGTTACATAATACTATAGCCCTAGGGCTTCCCTGTCCATAAGGAGGTCTGATGTTAGAAAGAATGTATATGGACTCAATCCGAGGGATACTTTGGAGTTATTCTACTGCTAAGGAGGGCAATAGGTAACAGGGTTACCCAAACTTGTGAAGTTTCCCGGATTAGTTTTTCGAGAATGTTTTGAGGAAATGATTGGCTCTTTCTCCCTTTCCTGAGGATTGAGGCCTCCAGGAGTAATGCAGAGCAAAACTTTTGTCAAGGGCTTTGGCAATGGGCTTCCCTGACAGCTCAGTTGGTAGAGAATCCGCCTGCAATGCGGGAGACCTGGGTTCGATCCCTGGGTTGGGAAGATCCCCTGGAGAAGGGAAAGGCTACGCACTCCAGTATTCTTGCCTGGAGAATTCCATGGACTGTATAGTCCACGGGGTAGCAAAAAGTCAGACGTGACTGAGCAACTTTTCTGTGTGTACACCAAACAAGAGCATTTCCTCACCCCGTATACAAAAATAAACTCAAAATGGACTAAAGATGTAAACCGGAAACCATAAAACTCTTAGAAGAGAAAATGAGCATAACACTCCTTGAAAAATATCACAGCATTATTCTTTTGGATCTGTCTCCTAAGGCAAAAAAAAAAAAGCACAAATAAATAAAGGGGGCCTAATTAAACTTAAAAGCTTTTGCAGAGCACAGTAAACTATTCACAAAACTACAACTCAATCTACTGAATGGGAAAAATTATTTGGAGGTGCAATGATGGATAAGGGATTATTATGCAAAGTATATAATAACTCAATATCAAATAGAAAACCAAACGACCCAATTAGAAAATGGGCAGACCTGGATAGACATTTCTCCAAGAAAGACACACACATGGCCAATATGCATATGAAAAGGTGTTGAACATCGCTAATCATTAAGGAAATTTAAATCAAAACTACAATGAGATATGACTTCATGAACCTCTCAGAAGAGCTATCATCAAAAAGATAACAAGTGTTAGTGAGGATACAGAGGAAAGGGAAGCATTGTGCACTGTTGTTAGGAATGTAAATCGGTACACTAAGGAAAACAGTAGGGAGGATTACCAGAAAATTAAAAGTAAATTCACCACATGATCCAGCAACTCCACACCTGGGTATATAGAAGAAGAAAAGGAAAACACTAAATCAAAAGGCCATCAGCTGACTTTTCTGTGGAAACTTTGGAGGCAAAAGAGAGTGGCATCTGGCATCAGATATTTAAAGGATAGCAACTTTCAGTGAATATAATCCATAAAAATATTGAATCACTATGCTGTATACCTGAAAACAATACAATAACTCAATTACACTTCAGTTAAAAAATAGGAAATCACCTATTCTTTTCATGGTGAATTGACTTCAAGCTGAGTTCAAGCATACTTGTATTTTTTGAATATTCCTGAGGGCACTAATTTTTAAAAAATCCTTCAGTGTTGCATACATCACATTTATGCAATAGGACAGTCTTCTCTTCTAAATGTTAATGTCCTTATTACTGGTTCCAACGTCAAGATATGACCCACAAAAAGAGAAATCAGGCGACATAAATTGCTCATGGTAACTTCCTTAGTTTGAGTTGAGTTCATTTACAGGCAATTCAATGCAGAAATGATTTTTGAAAGCAGAAAGATGTATGAAAGAGATTATGATTCATTATTCTGTAAGGAACTAAAAAAAAGCTCAAGTCAGAACTTTTTAAGTGAATCAACTTTTCGAGGTATGCTCAGCATATACAATAAAATACTCAGATTTAATCATGCAGCTTGTTGAGGTTTGACAGGATGGTAAGTACCATCCTGTCTTAGTGTGTTGAGAATACTATAATAAAATACCTTAGTCTGGGTGGGTAATAAACAAAAATATTTCTCATAGTTCTGGAGGCTAGTGAGACCAAGATCAAGACGCCAGCAAATTTAGTGTCTGGAGAACCCTTTCCTGGTTCACAGATGCACCTTCTCACTGTAAACACACAGGGCAGAAGGCTTGAAGGATCTCTCTGAGGCCTCTTGTAAAAGCACCAATCACCTCCCGAAGACCCCAGCTGCTAATACCATCACCTGGGGCGGGGGGTCGGATTTCAACATGTGGACCCTGGAGGGAAACCTTCATCTTGAACACACCCCAGTCAAGATTCAGAAGTTTCCCATCACTCCAGAAAGTTCCCTCCATCCCTCCATTCCCTTATATCAGGAAAGCACTGATTAAAATTTGATTCCCCGTACATTATTTTGGACTATTCCAGAACCTCGTACAAAGGAAGTCCTATTGGAGAAGGGAATGGCAAACCACTTCAGTATTCTTGCCTTGAGAACCACATGAACAGTATGAAAAGGCAATATGATAGGATACTGAAAGAGAAACTCCCCAGGTCAGTAGGTGCCCAATATGCTACTGGAGATCAGTGGAGAAATAACTCCAGAAAGAATGAAGGGATGGAGCCAAAACAAAAACAATACCCAGCTGTGGATGTGACTGGTGATAGAAGCAAGGTCCAATGCTGTAAAGAGCAATATTGCATAGGAACCCGGAATGTCAGGTCCATGAATCAAGGCAAATTGGAAGTGGTCAAACAAGAGATAGCAAGAGTGAATGTTGACATTCTAGGAATCAGCGAACTGAAATGGACTGGAATGGGTGAATTTAACTCAGATGACCATTATATATACTACTGCAGGCAGGAATCCCTCAGAAGAAATGGAGTGGCCATCATGGTCAACAAAAGAGTCCGAAATGCAGAACTTGGATGCAATCTCAGAAACGACAGAATAATCTCTATTCGTTTCCAAGGCAAACCATTCAATATCACAGTAATCCAAGTCTATGCCCCAACCAGTAATGCTGAAGAAGCTGAAGTTGAACGGTTCTATGAAGACCTACAAGACCTTTTAGAAATAACACCCAAAAAAGATGTCCTTTTCATTATAGGGGACTGGAATGTAAAAGTAGGAAGTCAAGAAACACCTGGAGTAACAGGCAAATTTGGCCTTGGAATACGGAATGAAGCAGGGCAAAGACTAATAGAGTTTTGCCAAGAAAATGCACGGGTCATAACAAACACCCTCTTCCAACAACACAAGAGAAGACTCTATACATGGACATCACCAGATGGTCGACACCGAAATCAGATTGATTATATTCTTTGCAGCCAATGATAGAGAAGCTCTATACAGTCAGCAAAAACAAGACCAGGAGCTGACTGTGGCTCAGACCATGAACTCCTTATTACCAAATTCAGACTTAAATTGAAGAAAGTAGGGAAAACCACTAGACCATTCAGGTATGACCTAAATCAAATCCCTTATGATTATACAGTGGAAGTGAGAAATAGATTTAAGGGCCTAGATCTGATAGATAGAGTGCCTGATGAACTATGGGATGAGGTTCATGACATTGTACAGGAGACAGGGATCAAGACCATTCCCATAGAAAAGAAATGCAAAAAAACAAAATGGCTGTCTGGGGAGGCCTTACAAATAGCTGTGAAAAGAAGAGAAGCAAAAAGCTAAGGAGAAAGGAAAGATATAAACATCTGAATGCAGAGTTCCAAAGAATAGCAAGAAGAGATAAGAAAGCCTTCTTCAGTGATCAATGCAAAGAAATAGAGGAAAACAACAGAATGGGAAAGACTAGGGATCTCTTCAAGAAAATTAGAGAGACCAAGGGAACATTCCATGCAAAGATGGGCACAATAAAAGACAGAAACGGTATGGACCTAACAGAAGCAGAAGATATTAAGAAGAGATGGCAAGAATACACAGAAGTACTATATAAAAAAGATCTTCACGACCCAGATAATCACGATGGTGTGATCACTGACCTGGAGCCAGACATCCTGGAATGTGAAGTCAAGTGGGCCTTAGAAAGCATCACTACGAACAAAGCTAGTGGAGGTGATGGAATTCCAGTGGAGCTATTCCAAATCCTGAAAGATGATGCTGTGAAAGTGCTGCACTCAATATGCCAGCAAATTTGGAAAACTCAGCAGTGGCCACAGGACTGGAAAAGGTCAGTTTTCATTCCAATCCCAAAGAAAGGTAATGCCAAAGAATGCTCAAACTACTGCACAATTGCACTCATCTCACACGCTAGTAAAGTAATGCTCAAAATTCTCCAAGCCAGGCTTCAGCAATATGTGAACCGTGAACTTCCTGATGTTCAAGTTGGTTTTAGAAAAGGCAGAGGAACCACAGATCAAATTGTCAACATCCACTGGATCATCGAAAAAGCAAGAGATTTCCAGAAAAACATCTATTTCTGCTTTATTGACTATGCCAAAGCCTTTGACTGTGTGGATCACAGTAAACTGTGGAAAATTTTGAAAGAGATGGGAATATCAGACCACCTGACCTGCCATTTGAGAAATCTGTATGCAGGTCAGGAAGCAATAGTTAGAACTGGACATGGAACAACAGACTGGCTCCAAATAGGAAAAAGAGTTCATCAAGGTTGTATATTGTCACCATGTTTATTTAACTTATATGCAGAGTACATCATGAGAAACGCTGGACTGGAAGAAACACAAACCGGAACCAAGATTGCCGGGAGAAATATCAATAACCTCAGATATGCAGATGACACCACCCTTATGGCAGAAAGTGAAGAGGAACTCAAAAGCCTGTTGATGAAAGTGAAAGTGGAGAGTGAAAAAGTTGGCTTAAAGCTCAACATTCAGAAAACGAAGATCATGGCATCCAGTCCCACCACTTCATGGGAAATAGATGGGGAAACAGTGGAAACAGTGTCAGACTTTATTTTTCTGGGCTCCAAAATCACTGCAGATGATGACTGCAGCCATGAAATTAAAAGACGCTTACTCCTTGGAAGGAATGATATGACCAACCTAGATACCACGTTCAAAAGCAGAGACATTACTTTGCTAACAAAGTTTCGGCTAGTCAAGGCTATGGTTTTTCCTGTGGTCATGTATGGATGTGAGAGTTGGACTGTGAAGAAGGCTGAGCGCTGAAGAATTGATGCTTTTGAACTGTGGTGTTGGAGAAGACTCTGGAGAGTCCCTTGGACTGCAAGGAGATCCAACCAGTCCATTCTGAAGGAGATCAGCCCTGGGATTTCTTTGGAAGGAATGATGCTGAAGCTGAAACTCCAGCACTTTGGCCACCTCATGCGAAGAGTTGACTCATGGGAAAAGACTCTGATGCTGGGAGGGATTGGGGGCAGGAGTAGAAGGGGACGACAGAGGATGAGATGGCTGGATGGCATCATTGACTTGATGGACGTGAGTCTGAGTGAACTCCGGAAGTGGGTGATGGACAGGGAGGCCTGGAGTGCTGTGATTCATGGGTTCGCAAAGAGTTGGACACGACTGAGCGACTGATCTGATGTGATTCCAGAACGTCGTACAAAGGAAGTCCTATGTACAGCTTCTTTGGTCTGCTTTCTTTCTGTTATCATATTATCTATGAGATACATCCACGATCGTACACATACCAGAAACTTGTTCAGATTTACTGAGGATTTTCCCACTGAATGAATAGCCCCGTGTGTCTGCCATTCATCTGTCCAGTACTGTTTGCTTGTTTCCAGTCTGTGGAATAAATTCAAGCATAATGCTGTTATGAATATGTATATAGAATCATTGTGGTAACTTCCTATGGCTAGAATCACCAAGACACAGGGCCGGCATAATTTTAACTTTATAAGGAACTATTATCCACCCTAACATTTCTACTCAGGACACTATTGTTTTGTTCCACTCATCACCCCCAACACATCCCACGTTTGTAAAGTATGAAAGAATTTGATTCTCTCCTCAAAAGTCTGACTGAAAGAAGCTTCCACTCTCTTCTCCATTTCGTATTTTCATTACAAATTGAAGCCTTGTCTCATTTTGGTTTGAGGGCAAAAAGTCAATCACTGTCTCAAATTTGCACCAAACCCCCTGATTCTCCCCCTGTGACTTTTCCAAAGGACCATGGAACCACTCAGCCCAGATATGCACTCTGTTTTCCTCATTTCTGCCATGTTTTGTCTTCCCTAACCCCCCTGTGTTAGGACCCCTAGCACCACTTGGCACAGCCCCTCCCCTTCATGAGGACACATTGTTATGTAAGAGCTTCCCCTCCCTCCCCCACCTCTGGGGCTGCCCAGCCTCCAGTCTGTCTCTGCTCTCCTCAGGACTAGCCTGCTGTCTAAAAGTTGCTGCTCCAGGGATAGTCTTGCCTGCCTCCCACCGCAGTGCATTTTCTTTGGTCACACACTTCCTCACTCATGGGGTGTGCCTGCACCCAGGCCCACCTGAGAGGTGATCTCTGGCTGCCTCTGCTCTGGCTATTCCTGTTTCCAACCTGCTGTTCCCATGACCCACCAGGATGGCGCTTCACTTCTTCTGAAATTGTGATTCCCAGGAAGGTGTCCCACAGAGTGAGTGGAATTGAGAGACAAGGCCAGCTCTCCTACAAGATTCGCTTCAGCGGCCAAAGACACGTGGTTCACTTGAGAGTCAAGAAGAACTTGCTGCCCAGACATTTTCCTGTTATCACCGATAACGACCAAGGTGCCATGCAGGAGAACTACCCTTATATCCCCCGAGACTGCTACTACTTTAGCTACATCGAAGGGGTTCCTGGGTCCATGGGCACCCTGGACACCTGCTATGGGGGTCTGCGTGGCATGCTGCAGCTGGATGACTTCACTTATGAAATCAAACCATTGGAGGCTTCTTCCAAATTTGAGCATCTGATTTCTCAGCTTGTGACACAGAAAACAGCAGCAGAGGATGAGAAATGTGAGGCTGAAGAGAAAGATACAAATCAGGAGTATGAGGAGGCAATAATTTCTCAAATGCCTAGAGCAGGCCCTGTGTATCTGTGGTGGCCACACAGGAAAGCCTTAAAAGTTCACTACACGGTTTCTCACTCATTATATATTCAGGACATTAATATGACACGTATAACAGAGAATATGGTGATTTTGAATAACATAATACATAGCATTTATTACCAGGGTCAACTTCAGGTTTTGATACGTGTTTTATGCATATGGGATGGCCACGATAGGATGAATTTGTATGAATATGGAAATGTTGAAACGGCAGTATCTGATTTTGGTTTATATAAATTATTTGGATGGTTTGAACAAATTCCTCATGATACTTCGTTGCTTGTAACAGGACATAAAATTGCTGGGGCCTCCTATGCTAGCAGCTTTGACGGAGTATGCAATCCCAATTGGGGAGTATCATATGTATTTGCTTCAAGATACCACTTATTTTTAACTGCAACTATTGGAGCACATTCGATGGGTCATGTATTGGGTTGTCGTCATGACGTTCCAGGTTGTCAGTGTTTTCGGAGACAACACTGTCTCATGAATTCTAATCCTGGTCTTCTAGATATGATAAGCAATTGCACTTTTGAGAGAATTCACCGACGGTTACATATGTGGGATGTTTGTTTGAGTGTTCCATATGTACCATACGATAATTTTCCTTATATAGCAAGACGATGTGGTGACAAGAAGATAGACCCCAATGAAGAATGTGACTGTGGCACCTTAAAAGACTGTACTCAGGATCGGTGCTGCAATTCCAATTGTGCCCTCAGCCTTGGCAGTGATTGTGATTATGGAGGTTGTTGCAGAAACTGTAAATATGCTTATCCTGGATATATTTGCAGAGATACTCTTGGTATTTGTGATCTACCAGAATACTGTAATGGGAAGACACATGATTGTCCAGATGACACTTATATCCAGGATGGAACCCCGTGCTCACCATCAGCTGTTTGTATGAGGGGAAACTGTAGTGACCGTGATTTACAGTGTCAAGCCCTCTTTGGCTATGACATAAGAGAGGCTGCGTCATCATGCTACGAGGTATTGAATATCAGGGGTGACCGATTTGGAAACTGTGGTGTGAAGTTGACTCGAGGAGGAGGAAGACCTGTTGCATGTGAACAGGATGATGTTCTGTGTGGAATGCTGCACTGTAGCGACGTGAAGGAAATTCCAGGTGGTGGGGAGCACACTACATTTCATCAAATAATAGTACCTGATGTTACACCGCAAACCTGCTTTGGGTATGATGCCCACTTCGGGACAGATGTGCCAGAAATGGGGCTTGTAGTGGATGGTGCAACATGTGGCCCAGGAGCATACTGTAAGGACCAAAACTGTACTTTTTTTCAAGACCTGGGTTTTGACTGCGATGTCAGGAAATGCAATTACAGAGGGGTGTGCAACAGCCAGAAACATTGTCACTGTCAGCAAGGTTGGAAACCACCAAACTGTACTGAGAGAGGACCAGGTGGCAGCGTAGATAGTGGCCCTCCACCTGACAGAGAACTAGGCATTCGAGCCAGTCTAAGGCTGAGTCTAAACAGAGCATTAGCTGTGATGCTTCTTCGCCTTTGCCTTCTTTTCTTTGCAGCATTTATAGGTGCCATTTACTATGTAAAAGATATCCTTGAAGAGGAAGATTAAAGTGTTGAGAATTAATCCCTTGAATCCAAGTAAATAAAACTGGAGTTCACAAAATGGAGAAAATCACATTGGCACTTACTGGGAGAAATGATCAATAATCACACTGCTAATTCCCAAATTGTTATCTTCAACTAAAATGACTTGGCAATTTAAAAGGCGTCTGTGTGGTTAAATGCATTTAATATTTTATATCTGGTCTTAGTCTTACTACTCCTCTCAATGATAATGGGAACTGTTAGAGTCCAACCAACAAGAGGACCTCTACTTATTTATGTTGTGGTTACTAATGTTTCATGGATGTGCCTGTAGCACATCTTGTTAGAACTGGTATGCACGTGTTTAGTAGTTTATTAGCATTTTGCTTAGTTGATTATGTACTAGGTTTTTGTTACCAGTTCATGTTTTTGCTAGCGTTAAATAAACCTAACTTGAAGATAGCATAAAAGATACCTTAACTGATGCTGTAGGAAGATAAAAATTTCCGTGTTACAGGCATGTGAATATCAACAGCAGTTCAACACTCTGCTAAGTATGATCTTGCTCAAAGTCATAGGCTTTAAGAGGATCAAGGTTATATATGACATTTTACACTGAAAGATGAAATGTACCTTTCTGGAGTTTTGTGATGGTCCAAAGAAGGGACCTAAGAGGGGCCTGGAACATGTTATGCACTTAATACATGCTGTGCCTATCATTCTCATTGTTCTCTTGGGTTGTGCTAAAACAGAAGTATTCAAAGTATAATGACTTTGGCATATGCTATCTTTAATTTAAAACCAATACACAAGGAGCCATTGATCACTGCTCTATCACTACTGGTGGTCCCCAGGTATTAATGTCATAGCATCTCATACTAAAATCATAGGAATTGCCTAAGCACAACCTGTTTATAAACTACAGGTGTAACTGAGTGCCTTTTGTATGTACAGATACAAAATTTATACAAAACGAGACAGGAAGCAATTGCTTCATAAGAGATTCTTAGAAGCGGGTCTCATAAGTGATATATGTTATATTCATGGTATTTAAATGTCTCAGTCCTCGGGGCAAATCCGTTTCTATAAATATAAAGCTCAGATGAGGGTAACTACCTAAGGGAAGAGGATGGATGTAGCAGTAGAGAATCAACAAGATAGCCACCCTGTGACATTTTCATTTGTCCAAATTTTTCTCCTTTTTTTCTTTTTATTGAAGGATAACTTTTTCATGCTGTGTTGATTACTGCTCTATGTGGAACGCGATAGGTTCCACAGGCGTGGAGCCCTGCGCCATGGGCATCGGGACGTGACCGAGCCACATAGCAAGCTTTGCGAGAGCTCCCCTGATGTAAACCGGCCAGCTCCCTAACCCCAGAATAGACAAAAGTACCCATCCTAAGCAATTATCTAATGCCACCCTTCTGGCAGGAATTTTCCGTGTCTTGAGACTATAACAATTGGCTACTAACCCACGAAAAGCGTTACCTTTCCCTGGTCTGTCAGGAGGTCACCCCGTGTGCTTGCAGCACCCTCATTTTCTCTGCTCTTTTTCGTAATGAACTCATTCCTTTCTAAAATACTCTGTATTTGGAAATTCTTTTCCAACCCAGGCACAGATCACAACATTGAGTGGCCCATATGGGGATTCTCAGGGGGGTTTTCCCCTACTCTCCTTTCTTCTCTCATTTCTTTTTCTTCAAACCGCTTGTGAACAGGCCAGTGTCTGTGGAAGCAATTGAGGAACTCTGGCCAGGGGTACTCTCTGGCATGTTCCAAAGGCCCCAAAGTCCACTATGCCCCAGTAACTGCCACCCAAAAGGGTGAGGGCCCTCCTTTCCTCCTTCCCCCATTCTCCCTTAAGCTGAGGACCAGGCCAATTAAAATTGCAAGCACAGGTCAGGCACTTAAAAGCCCTTAGTGCACCTGCCACGTGAATACTCCCATGACAGGAGAGGGGGTCACAGAATGGACAAGGCTACTAGGACATCTGCCCCCACCACCACAGTTTCTGTGCAATGTCAGGCACACATGGGTTCAAGCAAAGCACTGAGCCCATTCACCCCTGACTGCTGCTTTCCCGGCAGAGCCACAAAGCAGATCCCTCAGCCTGTCTTCCCTGTTACTTTCACTTTTCCTCCCTTGGTCTGGATTGATTCACAGGAGTCTGGGAGTTGCCTCTGAGTCATTCTAAAAAGTGCCTCCGTGTTTCAGGGTATTGCCAAAGGGTGAGTCACCAGGTTGGTTCCAGTAGTCTCTTTCTCTCCTATCTTTTCCTGCCCGAGTCCCATGGTGTCTAGCCTCACACTTTGTGCCCTAGCTGCATGCTCAGGCGCTACCTCTCACTGTTTGACCCGATTGTTGGGGTGATTGGCCATCTGTGCCATTAGTCACATGGTGTCTCAGTTTCAGGGAGGGCTCCCTGGGACAAAAGGGATTCCTTTCTATGGCTGGTGACTCTCAGCACCCCCATTCTATGGCATATAGGCTAAGAATGGGTTTTGGAGAGGGAGGAAGAGTCCCTCAGACTCACCTCTCAGCTACATTCTAGGGAACTGGAAAAAATTTTGATGCTGAAAACCTCAAAAAGAAAAGGCTCATTTTCTTTTCCTAGCCCCAACACAAATTGAGGGGCCAAAGAAAAATGGCCTCTTAATGGCACACTAAACTCCTTCATGGCGGGAAGTCAGAATCCAAATCTGAAAGACTCATGTTGTATGTGTCTTTCTGTGGCTGCCTTATCTCCCCATCCCCTACTCTGTCTGTAATCAGAAGCCTGAAAAAACTCTCTGAACGTTCTAAAAAAATCTCCTTCTAACTTCTCCTACCTCTCAGGGCGTGTGGTGAGGAAGGAAGGGAAACCAAGCTTTCCCCACTCCTGCAAGTTTTCTTACTCCTTCCGATTCTTCTGATCAAACGAAGACCCCACCTCCCCAGAGGGTCAACCTCTCCGGGGACAACATCTTATCAGTCAGTCTGCACCTGTCATCAGAACCAATCTGAGCACTTTCTGATTTAAATGTTAGCTATGAGGTCATGATGCAGAAAGACTGGTCATAATATTCTTCAGACTCTGGAGAAAACTGGTCAAAATGAAACCTTTTTGAAATTACAAAACCGGTTCTTTTTGCATGTGCAATTGGAGAAAGCTAGCTTGTTAAAATACTTCTTTCAGACTTCTGACCTTCAGAAACATGCCTAGGAAAAAACCTGAAGTTAACTGTTATCACATCCTTGACATACACGGCCCACACTGCCTGAGATTTCAGTCTTGGACAAATTAGTAGAACTCCAAGCCAAGGAAGAAAATACAAGGGCAAAGAGACATTTTAAATCTCAAGTGGAAAACTATGAGATCTCTTTCCATGTGGAGTAATCTATGTCTCAGTGTGCATCTTTGTCTTTGAATCCTATTGCTGAGGTTATTTTGTAAATGAGTTCTAATTTAACGGGCCTAAAGAAAAGTGCTTACAAATCAAACAATTCTAAATACAGAGAAATTAAGCTGAATGAATTTTAGGTTCACATGAACTGGGAAATATTCAATGTTAAATTAATACCTGGTATTAATGTTTGCTAATCTAATTAATATGGACAGGTCTTAAGAATCATCAACAATAAGTATAACATTCTTCTTACATCTATTGCAAATTTGTCAACAGGGAAAGTCACTTTACGTGAAGAAACTTTTAAGGAAAGAAAATGAAAAGAAAAGAGCTCTGGGTGATTTCTGTTTACCAACCTACAGAGTGCTAATATAAAGAACAGTTCATGGTTGCTTAAGAAAAGTAGGGTGCATAGTAAAGATTTCTTAAGATGTTGACTGCCTTTGAAATCTTTTGTTACTTTGACTAAGTGAATAACTATTGTACCACAGTGAATATAACCTGGTATCAGACTGGAATTTGGTTTTCTCTCTCCTAAGAGGACAAAGTTTTCTTGGAATGTGGCTTTTGATAACAGACTGTGTGAATTTCCTTACCTTTAAGTGATTTATATTTGTTTTTACAATCTTTTGTTACTTTGGTAAAGTAAAGAAGCATTACTTCACAATGGTTTATGAAGACTATGGCACATGTGGATAAAGTTCATTCCTCTTCTACAAAAATTAAGACTTTTGCCGTATTGATGTCTTTAAAACATGGCAACAGTCTACTCCTAAGTCAGGAAATTTAAAATGGGTAAATCAAACAGTCAGGGCCATGGGAAATCTACGACAGCTGCTTGGCTTTTCCCCCGCTCCCTGACGAACCTCATTGTTGTTTTTTTTTGTTTTTTTGTTTTTTTTTGCCTGCACAGGGTTAATGCCCTCACGGTGCAGAAAAAACGGTTAACAATGTGTCTTCCACTTGGGATATGCTTTCTATAATCGCCAGTGAGCAAGGCCTCTACTTCTCTGGACCATCACACAAGCCTTAACAAAAACTTTACAAACTTCTTTAAACTATCATCCTCAATTATCAGGCAAGGGCAACAGCTGCTGCTGCTAAGTCGCTTCACTCATGTCCTACTCTGTGGGACCCCATAGACAGAACAAAGATTAATTACAGAGGATTAAATGAACTGCTAAATATGGTTGCAACTTTCATGACTTTTTGTCTGATATTTTACCGGCTTCTAATCTTTGTGGGGGTTTTTTTTTTTTTCCCAGATATAAAAAAGCTCTTCTCCTCAAGTTACTTATGGTTTAAAACAATTTGGCATTTTACACCTGTGGGTAAAATTAAAACATTTTCCTTTACTCTCTGCCTTGTCCCTCCAGAAACTAGAGACACTTGGGTTCTGAAAAACCTCATCAAATAAATAAAAAGACTGTCTCCTAAAAAATACAGATATCTCAAAATATTTGGGGGACCGATACAAGAGAAAAATCTGATGGCAGGACTTTGGCATGACCTTCTTGGCATTGAGAGGCCTTTGGGAATTTAGTCTGAGACTCCTGAAAAATTATGCCAGTTAATACAAAAAAAGCCTATATGGTTAGTGGACCAAACTTATTTTAAGAACAAACTAGTTGGCTATGTTTAATAAAAAAGCATAATTTTAGAAAAAATTATGTTTCACTCAATATTAAGTTCTAGGTTTATTAATTAAGGTCTGTGCTACTAAGACTCACTTCCCAGGCAGTCCTTTGCTGTTATGTTATACTGTTAACAATATTTAACTAAATTATTAAAGGGATACTCTAAGTCGTGGGGTTTTTTTTTTCCCCCTAATGCCTAACTTCATCATCAACCTTCGGGTAAAAGCAGATGCTTCACCATTTACAACCAGGAGATTAACACCAGGCTAGAGTTATGTAACAAGACTAAGTTAGATGACCTAGGGTATCCTGGACTATACCTAATAAAATTCTTAAATTCTTGCTTCTGACACTACTACTGCTGGCTCCTTTCTTTTCATTGCCTGGTTTACAAAACTGTTGCTTGCACTACCAAGTGTGTGTGGCTGAGCCTCTGATAAAACGATGATGTATATATATAAATATACAGTTCCATACGAAATCAATAGCCTCCCTGGTGGCTCAGTGGTAAAGAATCTGCCTGCCAGTGCAAGAGACGAGGGTTCAATTCTCAGTTGGGAAGTTCCCCGAGAAGGAAATATCAATGCATTCCAGTATTCCCACCTGGGAAATGCCATAGACAGAGGAGCCTCTGCTGGGCTACAGTCTATAGGGTCACAAAAGAGTGGGCACAACACAGGGATTAAACTACACACATGAGATCGCTGATTGTAATAATGTGAGTGTAGACATGGGAAGAAGCAACAGAGGGAATATTTTCCTGGACCATAAGAGATTACTAGTAAGACAGGTATGGTCCAGAACTTTTGCTACTTTCATGGCCTAATCCAGTAACAGCACACTGACTTGCCTATCAGCTGAATCTCTGCCAAACCAGCAAACGAGCATTCCTAGCACCATAGGACCAATGGTCATAAGATGCTCCCAACCATGGTCAAATTTTTGGCCATGAAGGGGCCCTGCCAACTGGACTCTGGCACGTGCTGGCTGCCTCTACAAAACTTACATCATAGCCACTGCAGCAGCTAACCTTCAGCACCTCCTGAAAGGAGCTCAAAGTGGAAATCAGAAATTAGGCAGTGTGCTCTGGGGAAAAACAAAAAAACAATAAGGGGCTAACAGGCCTTCAGATGATTAGACATTTTCAGGTAAAGATTTTCATGCATGTAACCCAGGGAACATTTTCCTTTCCACTGTGGGGGCAGGCGCATGTATGCTGAGCTCACACACATGAAAAAGAGGCCTTGAGATGGGGGTAAGCTGGCTCCATATGAGTCGGAGTGGAGTGTAATTGGGGGCTTGGTGTTACTGGCTACTGGGACTCCCAGCCGACCTCCACATGGATCAGAGGGTCCCAATTTGCCCCTGTGGATGCTGGAAACAGCATAGACTTAAAAAGTGGGGGTTTTTTTGTCCCCAGACCAGTAATTGTGCAAAAAGTGAGGGGTGACCAGAGATGTTTAGTGAGACCCATCCTGTAGAAATGAAAGTACTGTCGGTATCTATGATTAAAGAGGGGTTTGTCTGGCATCTGTAGTTTGAAAACCAAAAAGCTGAGATATTTCGGAGGGCTAGTTTTTTTGTGTTTAACTGCTGCTTGGATAGTTTGGTTGGTGCTGTTCCAATGTTGTTTACTCACTGGGGGAAAAGTCAGGATGAAAGTATGGTTGCACGGTGTGGAGATGTTACCATAGAATACCCCAACGGGTGACCACCCTGAAAATAGAGGGGGTATATGGGAGCCTTGGTTAGGTTCGTTAGGATGCTTCCGGGTTGTGGGGTTGACAGAATGACAGGAATAAAATTTAGGCATTCTCGTAGGACCTGAAGAAAGATAGACTCCACATGATCTAACTTAAAGCTTGTGGTCCTAGGATCAAATTATGCATCTGGGTAAGATGAGACATTAGACTGAGTTTCTACTGGCCAGAGTAATACTGTCTGAAGGCTAGTTCCAGAGATGCATAGCCAGTAGAAGGATGGGTTGTGGGCAGTAGCTAAGGTCTACAAATACTCCTCTGGGTCTAAGGAATGTTGGGAGGGTTTAGCTTGTGTGATGGAACAGAGGAAGGGTAAGGTGAGAGTGAGAGTGAGTTTGTTGTTGTTCAGTCGCTCAGTCGTGTCCAACTCTTTGGGACCCCATGGACTGCAGCACACCAGGCTTCCCTGTCCTTCACTATCTCCCAGAGTTTGCTCAAACTCATCTCACATCCATTGAGTCAATGATGCCATCCAACCATCTCATCTCATCCTCTGTCACCCCTTTCTCCTCCTACCCTCAATCTTCCCCAGTATCAGGGTCTTTTCCAGTGAGTCGGCTCTTCATGTCAGATGGCCAAAGTACTGGAGCTTCAGCTTCAGCATCCTTCCAGTGAATATTCAGGGTTGATTTCCTTTAGAACTGACTGGTCTGAACATGGGACTCTCAACAGTCTTCTCCAGCACCACAGTTCAGAAGCATCAGGCGTTCGGCACTCAGCCTTCTTTATGTTTCATCTCTCACATCTGTACGTGACTAATGGAGTAACCATAGCTTTGACTATACAACCTTTTGTTGGCAAAGTGATGTCTCTGCTTTTTAATACACTGTCTAGGTTTGTCAGAGCTTTTCTTCCAATAAGCAAGTGTCTTTTAATTTCATGGCTTCAGTCACGGTCCTCAGTGATTCTGGAGCCCAACGGTGAGTTTGAGGGGCATTTAGTCAAGAATGATGCCTGGTGTAGGCCTCAGAAAGACCAGACAACCAAGGCTAGGTACCACAGGTGTGAGACAGGATCATCCACAGGAGGGCACAAGACTGGAAGAAAGAAAGGACAATCACGATATCAGCAGCACAACACGGGCAGTTGATCATGTATTTATTTAAAGAGTTCGATTGTTACTTATCTTTGGTCCTTTTGAAGAGGAATTTAAGGTCTTCAAGTGGTTCAGAGGCGTAGGATGCTGGAGTGCCTGAGTCTTCAGAGGGCAGTTTCCAAGGCTCCCCCCACCAAAGTGGTGAATCCGGCTGGAGATTCCTGAAACCGTGATGGCTGTAGGTGAGGAAAGGAAGACTGGAAGAAGTCCCTTTCAAACAGGAACCAGCTGGGACTTGGGAGAACTGTCCTTCCAAGTTCCATTAAGGACTCTATCCCCAAGTTGATATAGAATGGCTGAATGAGGGCTAGGAGGGTTGGCTTCTGGGCCAAATTCCCTAATGGCCTGTTAGAACACTGAGAGTTTGGTTACATAATACTATAGCCCTAGGGCGTCCCTGTCCATAAGGAGGTCTGATGTTAGAAAGAATGTATGTGGACTCAATCTGAGGGATACTTGGGAGTTATTCTACTGCTAAGGAGGGCAATAGGTAACAGGGTTACCCAAACTTGTTTAGTTTCCCGGATTAGTTTTTCGAGAATGTTTTGAGGAAATGATTGGCTCTTTCTCCCTTTCCTGAGGATTGAGGCCTCCAGGAGTAATGCAGAGCAAAACTTGTCAAGGGCTTTGGCAATGGGCTTCCCTGACAGCTCAGTTGGTAGAGAATCCGCCTGCAATGCGGGAGACCTGGGTTCGATCCCTGGGTTGGGAAGATCCCCTGGAGAAGGGAAAGGCTATGCACTCCAGTATTCTTGCCTGGAGAATTCCATGGACTGTATAGTCCATGGGGTCGCAAAGAGTCATACATGACTGAGCGACTTTGCTGTCTGTACAGCAAACAAGAGCATTTCCTCACCCCATATACAAAAATAAACTCAAAATGGACTAAAGACCTATTAGGTAGGTAGAATAGGGGAAAGGAGTCCAAAATGGCGGTGGCTACAAGACAAAGAAGGGAAAAGCTTGTGAAAATAGAACAAAAGAAGGTCCAAGGACCGGAGTGAGGACCTCAGGTAAAACAAACAGCACTCCCGGCTGGCCCAATTTACATGGGACAGGCCTAGGGAGACATAAACATATAGAAAGAGGAGCCAAAGTTAGCTCGCTCTCTCTCCTGCGAGCTGGGGCGTTCTTCTCTTCCCGTCTTTGGATCGACGTGCCCTCATGCCTCGAAGATGGATTTTCCTGCTCTCTTCTAAATAAAATACAGCTGTAACACTGAGCTGTAGCACTGGTTTGTCTAAGAGCTATAACACGGTGGTTTCGCGACCTGAGAGCTATAACACGGTCTATCCAAGACCGGAGAGCTGTGACATTCCGAGGGGGCTTTCATGTCCGTCATTCCAATCTTTGTTGTGACGAGACAAAGAACCAAGGAACATACATGACATCTATGGTGCCGTGACTCGGGTTTAACCTGGCTGAAACAAACTCTGCGCGGAAGGGGCCAAGCACAGCAGGAGCCCACTCAGTGAGGCTCCCGCAGTAGAAGCCGAACGGGAAGAAAACCCAGCGCAGGGGAAGGCCCATTGTGCTGGAAACCAGGACAGTGAAAAACGAATTCAGCAGAAAGCTCACGCGGCCCAGTCTCAGATTCCAGAAGACCTCCGGTTAAGGTAGGAGGTCCTTGCTCCTATGGCTTGAGGGACATACCTAACGAAATCTTAATTCCTTTACAATCTCTCATTTCGTGTTTCCTCAAACCTCCCGCGAACAGGCGGGTGGCAGGGGGCACAACTGAGGGACTCTGGAGAGGCTACTCCTCAGCATGTCCCAAAGGCGCTATCTGCTGAGCCCCAGTAGCTGTTACACAAGCCGGTGGGGGTTCTTCTGTCCTTTCTCTTCTCTGTGCCAAGGATCAGACCAATAAAACTGTGAGCATCGGTCAGATATTAAGCAAAATTTCCGGCAGGCTATGAAGGGGATTCCTTGGCAAGTTTTTCCTACTGCTTTTTCCTCCTGTCCTTCAGCCCTCTCCCGGGACTTGAGCCCAACCAAAACCCAGAATGGCTTTGGGTACCTAATTAAGCTCAGGCTCTGAGGTCTCATTGCAAAAATTCATTGAGAGTCAAAGTGATAAGTAAGAGGTAGACTTGTTAAGTTTCAGAGAGAGGCGCCCACTCTACAGGGTACAGGCCAAGGAATGCAGCCTGGCTAGGCCGCATTTTGCTAGCGGGGTGAATTCATATGCTAATGAGTGAGAGGATCATCCCAGCCTTTGGGGAACCATCCACTCCTCCATCTTTTGACAGTGCCTTGGAGATGTCCTGCCCCCCTGGGTGTGTCTGTTGGCTTATAGATTGGGGATTAAGGTTTACTTGAATTTGACTTGTCATCTTGGACCCAATTGATTTTAATTGGTTTACATTATACCCTTGTGCTATGTCATTCTTTCAAAGGTTGTGCTCTGCCCCCTTCCGTCCTGTTTCATGCTCTTTTCCTGAGCCCCATCCAGACCCACAAGGTTGCCTCTACAATCTTCTGGAGAGACAATCAGAAAATAGCTGGCCTTGGAAGGGAAATACTCTATAATGTCCAAGCCCCTAATCCTACCCGGTACTGGTCACACTGGAGATCTTGGGGATGCCCAACTCCAGTCCAGGGGTCCCAGGAAGTCATCACACCTTGATCTGCCTAGGGATCTGGTCCTCAAAAAGTTGTCACGCCTCAACCTGCTCGGCGATCCGCCAGTCCCAGGGGTCCCAGAAGGTCGTCACGCCTCGACTTGCCCAGGGACCCAATTCTCGGGAGGCTGTCATGCCTCCACCTGCCCAGGGATTCGATCTCTAAAAGGCTGTCATGCCTCAGCCTGCCTGGGGATCTGCACCCTGACCCAGGGACACCTGGCTCTCAGGTTGCAACAGTACTAGGTAGGATGAGCTTACATCACATCTATTCCCGTCCACGGTGGGCAAACTAGCAATGAGTTACAAACCCCTTAATTCTACCCAGCACTGGTCATGCTGGAGACCTTGGGGATGCTCAACTCCAGTCCGGGGATCCCAGGAGGTCATCATGCCTCGACCTGTCCAGAGACCCAATTCTCGGGAGGTCGTCACGCCTCGACCTGCCCGGGGATTCAATCTCTAGGAGGCTGTCACGCCTCAGCCTGCCTGGGGATCTGCACCCTGACCCGGGGACGCCTGGCTCTCAGGCTGCAACAGTTCTGGGTAGGATAAGCTTCAGACTCACCCCTAAGGAAGTCCACCCATGAAAATCAAAGGAGGTCTTTTTCTTTTCTCCTGTCATTACTGTCTTTCAGATGGGAAATAACCAATCCACTTCCCGGCAGAGGCCCTTGAGATGCATCCTTGATAACTGGAAGCTGTTTGACCCTCTAGCTCTAAGAAGTCACTTGAAATTCTTTTGTGCCACTGCATGGCCACAGTATCCACTGGGGGACAAGGAACACTGGCCTGAGGATGGGACTTTAAATTACAATACCATCTTGCAGTTAGAATTATTCTGCAAAAGACAAGGGAAATGGACAGAGATCCCCTATGTCCAAATTTTATTCCGACTAAGAGATATGAAGGAACTCTGTCTTAAGTATGGGATTGTTGTACGCCCTCAAAGTGAGCCCACTAGGCAAATGGTGTTAGGCACAGGCAACCAAGAAAAGGAACCCCCCCCCCAACCACCCCGTGAAGGCTCACCTCCCACAGCTCCCGAGTTCCTTGGTGCTCCTTCCTTGTATCCAAACGTGCCCCCATATCTGGGAGCACCCCCTCCACAAAGGCCAGCTCGAGTATGTCCCTTAGTTGAAACTGGAGGAGAATTCGGACCAACCCGGGTCCATAAACCCTTCTCCTTCTTAGAACTAAGACAGATCAAACAAGACCTGGGAAGCTATACAGATGACCCAGGCAAATATATAGATATATTCCAACATATTACCTTGGCCTTTGACTTGACGTGGAAAGACATCATGGTAAGATTTAGTCAAATATTATCTGACCCTGAACATACTAGGGTCTTAAAGGAAGCCTGGAGGTATGCAACAGGGCTTCACATGTCTGGTGATAGATACCCAGTAGGGGAAACTGCAGTCCCCTCCTCCGATCCTAACTGGAATTATAATGACCCTGAGCACATCTGGGAAAGGGATCATTTTCTAATCCGTGTGAAGGCAGGACTGAAAGCAGCACAATAAAAAGTAATTAGCTATGCCTGGGTCTCAGCAATAACTCGGGAGCCCAATGAGAACCCCATTGCCTTTCTGGAAAGGCTAAAATAGCACTCAAAAAGTTTACCAATCTGGACTTAGACTCTTACGAGGGGTAGGTGATTTTAAAGGACAAATTCCTGTCCCAATGTGCATCAGATATCAGAATTAAGTTACAACAGCTACAACAGCAGGACTCGGCTGCCTCTTTAGATGAGATGGTCCAGACAGCCACCAATACCTTTTAGAACAGAGAACAGGAGAAGGAGGCCAAGGCCTAGGAGAGGGAGAGAAAGAAAGAGACAAGGCATGCCCAGATGCTGGCCCCCTTCCAGGGAAGCCCTATGGCAAACCCCGAGTCCTTGAAGGACAAGGCACTAAGCAAATGCTTAATCTGTAGACAGGCGGGGCATTGGGCCAGAGTGTCCAAACCATGACAAGTCTCCTAGAACGGCTTGCCACAAATGCCATCAACTGGGACATCGGGCAGCACTCTGTTCTCGAGACCCAAGAGCCTCAAGGTCAAGCGCCAAGCCTACCCTCACGATGGTTCAAGAGGACTGAAGCGGCCCACTCCAGCCAGCCCGCCTGTCACAGATAACCATCACGGGGCTGGAGCCAAGGGTGCAACTCCATGTGGCAGGTAGGTCCAAGAATTTCTTGGTTGACACAGGGGCTACCTACTCTGTCTTGATCTCCTACTCCGGAGCCTTCTCCTCCCAAACCTGTACCATTTTGGGTGCCACAGGAAAAGCAACTACTAACAGATTCACCCGAGCACTTCTTTGTTGCTGGGATGGCCACATATTTTCCCACCAGTTTCTGGTGGTCCCTGAGTGTCCTACTCCCTAAGAAAGGCAATGCCAAAGAATGCTCAAACTACCGCACAACTGCACTCATCTCACATGCTAGTAAAGTAATGCTCAAAATTCTCCAAGCCAGGCTTCAGCAATATGTGAACTGTGAAATTCCTGATGTTCAAGTTGGTTTTAGAAAAGGCAGAGGAACCAGAGATCAAATTGCCAACATCCGCTGGATCATATAAAAAGCAAGAGAGTTCCAGAAAAACATCTATTTCTGCTTTATTGACTATGCCAAAGCCTTTGACTGTGTAGATCACAATAAACTGTGGAAAATTCTGAAAGAGATGGGAATACCAGACCACCTGATCTGCCTCTTGAGAAATTTGTATGCAGGTCAGGAAGCAACAGTTAGAACTGGACATGGAACAACAGATTGGTTCCAAATAGGAAAAGGAGTACGTCAAGGCTGTATATTGTCACCCTGTTTATTTAACTTATATGCAGAGTACATCATGAGAAATGCTGGACTGGAAGAAACACAAGCTGGAATCAAGACTGCCGGGAGAAATATCAATAATCTCAGATATGCAGATGACACCACCCTTATGGCAGAAAGTGAAGAGGAACTCAAAAGCCTGTTGATGAAAGTGAAAGTGGAGAGTGAAAAAGTTGGCTTAAAGCTCAACATTCAGAAAACGAAGATCATGGCATCCGGTCCCATCACTTCATGGGAAATAGATGGGGAAACAGGGGAAACAGCGTCAGACTTTATTTTTCTGGGCTCCAAAATCACTGCAGATGGTGACTGCAGCCATGAAATTAAAAGACACTTACTCCTTGGAAGGAAAGTTATGACCAACCTGGATAGCATATTCAAAAGCAGAGACATTACTTTGCCAACAAAGTTTCGGCTAGTCAAGGCTATGGTTTTTCCTGTGGTCATGTATGGATGTGAGAGTTGGACTGTGAAGAAGGCTGAGCGCCAAAGAATTGATGGCTTTGAACTGTGGTGTTGGAGAAGACTCTTGAGAGTTCCTTGGACTGAAAGGAGATCCAACCAGTCCATTCTGAAGGAGATCAGCCCTGGGATTTCTTTGGAAGGAATGATGCTAAAGCTGAAACTCCAGTACTTTGGGCACCTCATGCGAAGAGTTGACTCATTGGAAAAGACTCTGATGCTGGGAGGGATTGGGGGCAAGAGGAGAAGGGGACGACAGAGGATGAGATGGCTGGATGGCTTCCCTGACTCGATGGACGTGAGTCTGAGTGAACTCCAGGAGTTGGTGATGGACAGGGAGGCCTGGTGTGCTGCGATTCATGGTGTCGCAAAGAGTCGGACATGACTGAGCGACTGATTTGATCTGATACTCACTAAACTGGGGACCACCCTTGTGATGGGAAGTTTTTCAGCCCCTAGAGCTCTACAGCTCCTGGTTACTACTGAAGAACCCATTACACCTTCAATAGAGAGGGACCAAAAACTATGGGAAGACAAAATTAACCCCCAGGTGTGGGACCAGGGGATTCCTGGATGAGCCCACCAAGCTGAACCCGTCATCATTGTCCTCCAAGATCCCACTCGGTTTCCTAACCGGAAACAATATCCTCTCAAAAGAGAGGCTGGGGAGGGACTACAGCCTTTAATAAACAAATTCCTTGCTTGTGGGCTATTGGTTCCCACCAGTTCGCCATGTAACACCCCAATCCTCTCAGTAAAGAAAAAAGACGGAACCTGGCGAATGGTTCAAGATCTCCAGATCATAAATGAAGCTGTAGTCCCCCTCTATCCCACAGTACCCAATCCCTATGTAATCTTGGGAGAAATCCCACCCAGTGCCAAGTGGTTTACAGTTTTGGATCTCAAAGATGCATTTTTTTGCATACCACTGGCTAAAGAATCCCAATACCTTTTTGCCTTTGAGTGGGAGGCCCCAGGAGAAAAACACCAACAGATGACTTGGACAATATTACCTCAGGGGTTCAGAGATAGCCCCCACCTGTTTGGACAGGCCCTTAGCCGGGATCTCCTAGATCTGGACCTGGGACCTAATGGGAAAATATTACAATATGTAGATGACCTACTAATCTGCTCTCCAGAGGAGAAAAGTGCCCAACAACATACAATTCAGGTTCTAAACTTCTTGGCAGAAAGGGGATATAAAGTCTCCTGTGCTAAGGCACAGATGGTCAAGACAAAGGGGCTTACCTGGGAGTTCAGATTACACACGGGCCCAGGAGGCTGTCCTCTGATCGGGTACGAGGAATCCTCCAGTTGTCCTCCCCCATGACTCAAAAACAATTGCGAGCTTTCCAGGGGCTAACTGGGTATTGTAGAATCTGGATACCCAACTATGGTCTAATTGCCCTGCCCTTATATGAAAGCTTAAAGGGACGAGATGATTCAATCCCACTGATGTGGGGAACTCCTCAAAAGGAGGCAGAGGCTACACTAAAACAGGCCTTAAGTCAGGCACCTGCCTTGAGGTTGCCAGACCCAGAAAAAGCATTCCAACTTTATGTCCATGAAAGAAAGGAAATAGCCTTGGGAGTGTTAACTCAGAGGTTGGGATCTGAGCCCCAGCCTGTAGCTTACTTATCCAAGAGGCTCGGTCCAACCACCCGAGGCTGGCCCCGCTGCCTTTGAAGTCTTGCAGCTATTGCAATCATGATAGAAGATGCTTTAAAACTCTCCTTTGGGGGCAAACTATTTTTATCAGCCACCAAGTAAAACAACTCCTAAACGGGAGAGGCCATTTATGGATGTCTGATCAAAGAATCCTCAGATATCAAGTAATGCTTGATCCAGGCCTCACTATATGCCCTTGTGAGGTTCTTAACCCAGCCACCCTCCTGCCTATCCCCGAGGGCTCTCTCCCCTTTCACTCTTGTCTAGAAACCTTGGACCACTACACAAAACCCCGAAAGGGATTGTCAGAAGATCCTCTGACTAATCCTGAGGAAATCTGGTACACTGATGGAAGCAGCTTTGTCTTGGATGGAAGAAGAGCCGGGTATGCAGTAGTCTCCAATTTTGAGACCATAGAGGCTAAGCCTCTACCACCAGGTACTTCGGCCCAATTAGCTGAGCTCATAGCCCTGCCTCGAGCTTTAGAGCTGGGAAAAGGAAAAAGAATAGCCATTTACACTGACTCCAAGTATGCCTTTCTGGTGCTACATGCACATGTGGCTATTTGGAAAGAAAGGGGCCACTTTACCACCCGAGGGTCCCCAATCAAATATGGTGATCAGATTCTTCAACTCTTGGAGGCAGTCCATCTGCCCACTGAGGTTTCAGTCTCCCACTGTAAAGGACACCAAAAAGGGAACACAGAAGTGGCACGAGGGAACCAAGCATCTGATCAGGCAGCTAGGAGAACAGCATTACAGAACCATGACCTAATAGGGGTTGCCACCTTAGTTCCACAGACTAATTTGCCAGAAACTCCTTCATATACTGAAGATGAGACTCTTAAAGCTAAGAGCGAGGGCTTTCAAGAAGATCATATGGGGTGGTTCCAAAAGGAGGGACTCCTTTTTCTGCCTGGGAACCTCCAATGGAAGTTGGTTAACTCCTTACATGCTACCACTCATTTGGGGGAAAAGTCCCTTCAAAGATTACTAGAAAGGTCCTTCAGAAGAACAGGCTTCCAAACAACTATAAGACAGGTGGTCTCCTCTTGTCCCACTTGCCAACTAAACAACCCCCAAGGAGCCTGAAGACCCCAGCTGGCCCAGCCCATCCAACGACGTGGGGCCTACCCAGTAGAGGACTGGCAGATGGACTTCGCCCAGATGCCAGTTTCTCAAGGGTATAAATACCTATTAGTCATGATAGATACATTCACAGGATGGATTGAAGGCTTTCCCACCTGGACTGAGAAGGCTGAGGAGGTGGTAAAAAAACTGCTCCATGAAATCATTCCAAGATTTGGTCTGCCCAGGTCATTACAAAGTGACAATGGGACATCATTTACTTCTAAGGTCACCCAAGGGGTCTCGAGCGCACTGGGCATTACTTATTATCTCCATTGTGCCTGGAGGCCGCAATTTTCAGAAAAACTAGAAGGAGCCAATCAATTCTTAAAATCAGCGATAAAAAGATAACCCAGGAGACCTCCCTGGGATGGAAGGAGGCTTTACCAATAGCTCTCCTCCACACCCGTATTGCCCCTAAGGAACAGGTTGGTCTTAGTCCTTATGAGATGCTATATGGGAGACCTTTTGTTTATGTCAATGACCTCTTCCTAGATCCAGAGGTTCAGACCCTCCAGTCTTATACCGAGGCCATTGGGCAATTCCAACAGGATATATGCTTGTGGGGTATGAACCAGGACCCAAAAGATTCTAAGGAGTCACCACTATATGCTCCAGGGACTCAAGTCCTAATTAAAGTCTGGAAAGATGGGTCCCCAAAGGCTCAACTCCAGCCCACATGGAAGGGCCCCTACCCTGTAATACTTTCTACCCCCACAACAGTCAAGGTACCAGGACATGACTCCTGGATTCACTACTCACGAGTCAAGCCATGGAAGAAAACAGAAGAGGATACTCAATACACCTGTGAGCCCCTGGGAGATCTCAGATACCTATTCAGAACTACCAATGAGTGTCATTCTAATGAACACCCCCAAAACCTGGTTTCTGGAGATAAGATTTCTCAGGATAACTCTAAGGAGCCAACACAGCTTGACAGAGATTGTACTCCAAAACAGACAGGAGATAGATCTTCTGATCCCTGAACAAGGAGGGACTTGAGCCATCCTGACCATGTGAGTTTAAAATTGACTGATGTCTCTACTAGTGCTTGTTATGCTATATTGATGATGCTTATGATTATTCCATGTACTCTCAATTGTCTTACCTGTTTTGTCTCTGCCCAGGTCAACAAGCTACAACACGCAGTGCCAGTTCAACAAAGACATAAAACTACAGCTGACCACGAAAAATATCACACACCCTTAGATGGACAGGAGGCCCAATACCCCTAGCCATCCCAGTAGAGCAGGAAATAGCCAAAAAGACCTCGATGCCCCTATTCCCAAAGAATTGGGCCTCCCATCTCCTGAGGGTTTGGAAATGTTAGGTAGGTAGAATAGGGGAAAGGAGTCCAAAATGGCGGTGGCTACAAGACAAAGAAGGGAAAAGCCCGTGAAAATAGAACAAAAGAAGGTCCGAGGACCAGAGTGAGGACCTCAGGTAAAGCAAACAACACTCCTGGCTGGCCCAATTTACATGGGACAGGCCTAGGGAGACATAAACATATAAAAAGAGGAGCCAAAGCTAGCTCGCTCTCTCTCCCGCACACTGGGGCGCTCTTCTCTTCCCGTCTTTGGATCGACATGCCCTCACGCCTTGAAGATGGATTTTCCTGCTATCTTCTAAATAAAATTGAGCTGTAACACTGATTTGTCTAAGAGCTATAACACGGTCCTTTCACGACCTGAGAGCTATAACATGGTCTATCCAAGACCTGAGAGCTGTGACGCTCCATCATTGCAAATCTTTGTTGTGATGAGACAAGGAACCGAGAAACATACGCTCGCGTGACAGCCCTAAACCAGAAACCATAAAACACTTAAAAGAGAACATGGGCATACACTCCTTGAAAAATATCACAGCAGTATTCTTTTGGATCTGTCTCCTAAGGCAAAAGAAACACAAGCACAAATAAATAAATGGGGCCTAATTAAACTTAAAAGCTTTTGCATAGCAAAGTAAACTATTCACAAAACTAAAAGACAATCTACTGTATGGGAAAAATTATTTGGAGATGCCAGATGGTCAACACCGAAATCAGATTGATTACATTCTTTGCAGCCAAGCTCTATACAGTCAGCAAAAGTAAGACCGGGAGCTGACTGTGGCTCAGATCATGAACTTCTTATTGCAAAATTCAGACTTAAATTGAAGAAAGTAAGGTAAACCACTAGACCATTCGGGTATGACCTAAAGCAAATCCCTTATGATTATACAGTGGAAGTGAGAAATAGATTTAAGGG
This sequence comes from Bubalus bubalis, assembly GCF_019923935.1. Lineage (NCBI taxonomy): Eukaryota > Metazoa > Chordata > Mammalia > Artiodactyla > Bovidae > Bubalus > Bubalus bubalis. The sequence continues at coordinate 21,209,791 of NC_059167.1, forward strand.
ACTAGATCTGATAGACAGACTGCCTGAGGAACTATGGACGGAGGTTCATGACATTGTACAGGAGACAGGGATCAAGACCATCCCCATGGAAAAGAAATGCAAAAAAGCAAAATGGCTGTCTGGGGAGGCCTTACAAATAGCTGTGAAAAGAAGAGAAGTGAAAAGCAAAGGAGAAAGGAAAGATATAAGCATCTGAATGCAGTCTTCCAAAGAATAGCAAGGAGAGATAAGAAAGCCTTCCTCAGCAATCAATGCAAAGAAATAGATGAAAACAACAGAACGGGAAAGACTACAGATTTCTTCAAGAAAATCAGAGATACCAAGGGAACATTTCATGCAAAGATGGGCTCGATAAAGGATAAAAAAGGTATGGACCTAACAAAAGCAGAAGATATTAAGAAGAAATGGCAAGAATACACAGAAGAACTGTACAAAAAAGATCTTCACGACCCAGATAATCACGATGGTGTGATCACTGACCTAGAGCCAGACATCCTGGAATGTGAAGTCACGGCCTTAGGAAGCATCACTACGAACAAAGCTAGTGGAGGTGATGGAATTCCAGTGGAGCTATTCCAAATCCTGAAAGATGATGCTGTGAAAGTGCTGCACTCAATATGCCAGCAAATTTGGAAAACTCAGCAGTGGCCACAGGACTGGAAAAGGTCAGTTTTCATTCCAATCCCAAAGAAAGGCAATGCCAAAGAATGCTCAAACTACCACATAATGGCACTCATCTCACACGCTAGTAAAGTAATGCTCAAAATTCTCCAAGCCAGGCTTCAGCAATACGTGAACTATGAACTTCCAGATGTTCAAGCTGGTTTTAGAAAAGGCAGAGGAACCAGAGATCAAATTGCCACTGGATCATGGGAAAATCAAGAGAGTTCCAGAAAAACATCTATTTCTGCTTTATTGACTATGCCAAAGCCTTTGACTGTGTGGATCACAATAAACTGAGGAAAATTCTGAAAGAGATGGGAATACCAGACCACCTGACCGGCCTCTTGAGAAACCTATATGCAGGTCAGGAAGCAACAGTTAGAACTGGACATGGAACAACAGACTGGTTCCAAATAGGAAAAGGAGTATGTCAAGGCTGTATATTGTCACCCTGTTTATTTAACTTATATGCAGAGTACATGAGAAACGCCGGGCTGGAAGAAGCACAAGCTAGAATCAAGGTTGCTGGGAGAAATATCAATAATCTCATTATGCAGATGACACCACTCTTATGGCAGAAAGAGAAGAGGAACTCAAAAGCCTGTTGATGAAAGTGAAAGAGGAGAGTGAAAAAGTTGGCTTAAAGCTCAACATTCAGAAAACGAAGATCATGGCATCTGGTCCTATCAATTCATGGGAAGTGGATGGGGAAACAGTGGAAACAGTGTCAGACTTTATTTTGGGGGGCTCCAAAATCACTGCAGATGGTGACTGCAGCCATGAAATTAAAAGACGCTTACTCCTTGGAAGGAAAGTTATGACCAACCTAGATAGCATATTCAAAAGCAGCGACATTACTTTGCCAACAAAGGTCCATGTCAAGGCTATGGTTTTTCCAGTAGTCGTGAATGGATGTGAGAGTTGGACTGTGAAGAAAGCTGAGCACCAAAGAATTGATGCTTTTGAACTGTGGTGTTGGAGAAGACTCTTGAGAGTCCCTGGACTGCAAGGATATCCACCAGTCCATTCTAAAGGAGATCAGTCCTGGGTGTTCTTTGGAAGGAATGATGCTAAAGCTGAAACTCCAGTACTTTGGCTTCCTCATGCAAAGAGTTGACTCATTGGAAAAGACTCTGATGTTGGGAGGGATTGGGGTCAGGAGGAGAAGAGGACGACAGAGGATGAGATGGCTGGATGGCATCACCGACTCAATGGACATGGGTTTGGATGAACTCCGGGAGTTGGTGATGGACAGGGAGGCCTGGCGTGCTGCAATTCATGGGGTCCAAAAGAGTCGGACACAACTGAGTGATTGAACTAACTGAACTCAAAGACAATCTACTGAATGGGAAAAATTATTTGGAGATGCAATGATGGATAAGGGATTATTATGCAAAGTATATAATAACTCAATATCAAATAGAAAACCAAACGACCCAATTAGAAAATGGGCAGAAGACCTGAATAGACACTTCTCCAAGAAAGACACACACATGGCCAATATGCATATGAAAAGGTGTTGAACATCGCTAATCATTAAGGAAATTTAAATCAAAACTACAATGAGATATGACTTCATGAACCTCTCAGAAGAGCTATCATCAAAAAGACAACAAGTGTTAGTGAGGATACAGAGGAAAGGGAAGCGTTGTGCACTGTTGTTAGGAATGTAAATCGGTACACTAAGGAAAACAGTAGGGAGGATTACCAGAAAATTAAAAGTAAATGCACCACATGATCCGGCAACTCCACACCTGGGTATATAGAAGAAGAAAAGGAAAACACTAAATCAAAAGGCCATCAGCTGACTTTTCTGTGGAAACTTTGGAGGCAGAAGGGAGTGGCATCTGGCATCAGATATTTAAAGGATAGCAACTTTCAGTGAATATAATCCATAAAAATATTGAATCACTATGCTGTATACCTGAAAACAATACAATAACTCAATTACACTTCAGTTAAAAAATAGGAAATCACCTATTCTTTTCATGGTGAATTGACTTCAAGCTGAGTTCAAGCGTACTTGTATTTTTTTGAATATTCCTGAGTGCACTAATTTTTTAAAAATCCTTCAGTGTTGCATACATCACATTTATGCAATAGGACAGTCTTCTCTTCTAAATGTTAATGTCCTTATTACTGGTTCCAACTTCAAGATATGACCCACAAAAAGAGAAATCAGGCGACATAAATTGCTCATGGTAACTTCCTTAGTTTGAGTTGAGTTCATTTACAGGCAATTCAATGCAGAAATGATTTTTGAAAGCAGAAAGATGTATGAAAGAGATTATGATTCATTATTCTGTAAGGAACTAAAAAAAAGCTCAAGTCAGAACTTTTTAAGTGAATCAACTTTTCGAGGTATGCTCAGCATATACAATAAAATACTCAGATTTAATCATGCAGCTTGTTGAGGTTTGACAGGATGGTAAGTACCATCCTGTCTTAGTGTGTTGAGAATACTATAATAAAATACCTTAGTCTGGGTGGGTAATAAACAAAAATATTTCTCATAGTTCTGGAGGCTAGTGAGACCAAGATCAAGACGCCAGCAAATTTAGTGTCTGGAGAACCCTTTCCTGGTTCACAGATGCACCTTCTCACTGTAAACACACAGGGCAGAAGGCTTGAAGGATCTCTCTGAGGCCTCTTGTAAAAGCACCAATCACCTCCCGAAGACCCCAGCTGCTAATACCATCACCTGGGGCGGGGGGTCGGATTTCAACATGTGGACCCTGGAGGGAAACCTTCATCTTGAACACACCCCAGTCAAGATTCAGAAGTTTCCCATCACTCCAGAAAGTTCCCTCCATCTCTCCATTCCCTCACATCAGCAAAGCACTGATTAAAATTCGATTCCCCGTACATTATTTTGGACTATTCCAGAACGTCGTACAAAGGAAGTCCTATGTACTGCTTCTCTGGTCTGCTTTCTTTCTGTTATCATATTATCTATGAGATACATCCACGATCGTACACATACCAGAAACTCGTTCAGATTTACTGACGATTTTCCCACTGAATGAATAGCCCCGTGTGTCTGCCATTCATCTGTCCAGCACTGTTTGCTTGTTTCCAGTCTGTGGAATAAATTCAAGCATAATGCTGTTATGAATATGTATATAGAATCATTGTGGTAACTTCCTATGGCTAGAATCACCAAGACACAGGGCCGGCATAATTTTAACTTTATAAGGAACTATTATCCACCCTAACATTTCTACTCAGGACACTATTGTTTTGTTCCACTCATCACCCCCAACACATCCCACGTTTGTAAAGTATGAAAGAATTTGATTCTCTCCTCAAAAGTCTGACTAAAAGAAGCTTCCACCCTCTTCTCCATTTCGTATTTTCATTACAAATTGAAGCCTTGTCTCATTTTGGTTTGAGGGCAAAAAGTCAATTACTGTCTCAAATTTGCACCAAACCCCCTGATTGGAACCACTCAGCCCAGATATGCACTCTGTTTTCCTCATTTCTGACATGTTTTGTCTTCCCTAACCCCCCTGTGTTAGGACCCCTAGCACCACTTGGCACAGCCCCTCCCCTTCATGAGGACACATTGTTATGTAAGAGCTTCCCCTCCCTCCCCCACCTCTGGGGCTGCCCAGCCTCCAGTCTGTCTCTGCTCTCCTCAGGACTAGCCTGCTGTCTAAAAGTTGCTGCTCCAGGGATAGTCTTGCCTGCCTCCCACCGCAGTGCATTTTCTTTGGTCACACACTTCCTCACTCATGGGGTGTGCCTGCACCCAGGCCCACCTGAGAGGTGATCTCTGGCTGCCTCTGCTCTGGCTATTCCTGTTTCCAACCTGCTGTTCCCATGACCCACCAGGATGGCGCTTCACTTCTTCTGAAATTGTGATTCCCAGGAAGGTGTCCCACAGAGTGAGTGGAATTGAGAGACAAGGCCAGCTCTCCTACAAGATTCGCTTCAGCGGCCAAAGACACGTGGTTCACTTGAGAGTCAAGAAGAACTTGCTGCCCAGACATTTTCCTGTTATCACCGATAACGACCAAGGTGCCATGCAGGAGAACTACCCTTATATCCCCCGAGACTGCTACTACTTTAGCTACATCGAAGGGGTTCCTGGGTCCATGGGCACCCTGGACACCTGCTATGGGGGTCTGCGTGGCATGCTGCAGCTGGATGACTTCACTTACGAAATCAAACCATTGGAGGCTTCTTCCAAATTTGAGCATCTGATTTCTCAGCTTGTGACACAGAAAACAGCAGCAGAGGATGAGAAATGTGAGGCTGAAGAGAAAGATACAAATCAAGAGTATGAGGAGGCAATGATTTCTGAAATGCCTAGAGCAGGCCCTGTGTATCTGTGGTGGCCACACAAGAAAGCCTTAAAAGTTCACTACACAGTTTCTCACTCATTATATATGCAGGACATTAATATGACACATATAATAGAGAATATGGTGATTTTGAATAACATAATACATAGCATTTATTACCAGGGTCAACTTCAGGTTTTTATACGTGTTTTATGCATATGGGATGGCCGAGATAAGTTCAATTTGGATAGATTTAGAACTGTTATAAAGGCAGTAACTAACTTTGGTTTATGGAAATATTGGGGATGGTATGAAAAACTTCCTCATGATACTTCATTGCTTGTAACAGGACATAAAATTGCTGGGGCCTCCTATGGTAGCAGCTTTGACGGAGTATGCAATCCCAATTGGGGAGCATCATATGTATTTGCTTCAAGATACCACCTATTTTTAACTGCAACTATTGGAGCACATTCGATAGGTCATGTATTGGGTTGTCATCATGATGTTCCAGGTTGTCAGTGTTTTCGGAGACAACACTGTCTCATGAATTCTAACCCTGGTCTTCTAGATATGATAAGCAATTGCACTTTTGAGAGAATTCACCGACGGTTACATATGTGGGATGTTTGTTTGAGTGCTCCATATGTACCATACGATAATTTTCCTTATATAGCAAGACGATGTGGTGACAAGAAGATAGACCCCAATGAAGAATGTGACTGTGGCACCTTAAAAGACTGTACTCAGGATCGGTGCTGCAATTCCAATTGTGCCCTCAGCCTTGGCAGTGATTGTGATTATGGAGGTTGTTGCAGAAACTGCAAATATGCTTATCCTGGATATATTTGCAGAGATACTCTTGGTATTTGTGATCTACCAGAATACTGTAACGGGAAGACACATGATTGTCCAGATGACACTTATATCCAGGATGGAACCCCGTGCTCACCTTCAGCTGTTTGTATGAGGGGAAACTGTAGTGACCGTGATTTACAGTGTCAAGCCCTCTTTGGCTATGACATAAGAGAGGCTGCGTCATCATGCTACGAGGTATTGAATATCAGGGGTGACCGATTTGGAAACTGTGGTGTGAAGTTGACTCAAGGAGGAGGAAGACCTGTTGCATGTGAACAGGATGATGTTCGGTGTGGAATGCTGCACTGTAGCAACGTGAAGGAAATTCCTGGTGGTGGGGAGCACACTACTTTTCATCAAATAATAGTACATGATGTTACACCGCAAACCTGCTTTGGGTATGATGCCCACTTCGGGACAGATGTGCCAGAAATGGGGCTTGTAGTGGATGGTGCAACATGTGGCCCAGGAGCATACTGTAAGGACCAAAACTGTACTTTTTTTCAAGACCTGGGTTTTGACTGCGATGTCAGGAAATGCAATTACAGAGGGGTGTGCAACAACCGGAAACATTGTCACTGTCAGCAAGGTTGGAAACCACCAAACTGTACTGAGAGAGGACCAGGTGGCAGCGTAGATAGTGGCCCTCCACCTGACAGAGAACTAGGCATTCGAGCCAGTCTAAGGCTGAGTCTAAACAGAGCATTAGCTGTGATGCTTCTTCGCCTTTGCCTTCTTTTCTTTGCAGCATTTATAGGTGCCATTTACTATGTAAAAGATATCCTTGAAGAGGAAGATTAAAGTGTTGAGAATTAATCCCTTGAATCCAAGTAAATAAAACTGGAGTTCACAAAATGGAGAAAATCACATTGGCACTTACTGGGAGAAATGATCAATAATCATACTGCTAATTCCCAAATTGTTATCTTCAACTAAAATGACTTGGCAATTTAAAAGGAGTCTGTGTGGTTAAATGCATTTAATATTTTATATCTGGTCTTAGTCTTACTACTCCTCTCAATGATAATGGGAACTGTTAGAGTCCAACCAACAAGAGGACCTCTACTTATTTATGTTGTGGTTACTAATGTTTCATGGATGTGCCTGTAGCACATCTTGTTAGAACTGGTATGCACGTGTTTAGTAGTTTATTAGCATTTTGCTTAGTTGATTATGTACTAGGTTTTTGTTACCAGTTCATGTTTTTGCTAGCGTTAAATAAACCTAACTTGAAGATAGCATAAAAGATACCTTAACTGATGCTGTAGGAAGATAAAAAATTCCATGTTACAGGCATGTGAATATCAACAGCAGTTCAACACTCTGCTAAGTATGATCTTGCTCAAAGTCATAGGCTTTAAGGGATCAAGGTTATATATGACATTTTACACTGAAAGATGAAATGTACCTTTCTGGAGTTTTGTGATGGTCCAAAGAAGGGACCTAAGAGGGGCCTGGAACATGTTATGCACTTAATACATGCTGTGCCTATCATTCTCATTGTTCTCTTGGGTTGTGCTAAAACAGAAGTATTCAAAGTATAATGACTTTGGCATATGCTATCTTTAATTTAAAACCAATACACAAGGAGCCATTGATCACTGCTCTATCACTACTGGTGGTCCCCAGGTATTAATGTCATAGCATCTCATACTAAAATCATAGGAATTGCCTAAGCACAACCTGTTTATAAACTACAGGTGTAACTGAGTGCCTTTTGTATGTACAGATACAAAATTTATACAAAACGAGACAGGAAGCAATTGCTTCATAAGAGATTCTTAGAAGCGGGTCTCATAAGTGATATATGTTATATTCATGGTATTTAAATGTCTCAGTCCTCGGGGCAAATCCGTTTCTATAAATATAAAGCTCAGATGAGGGTAACTACCTAAGGGAAGAGGATGGATGTAGCAGTAGAGAATCAACAAGATAGCCACCCTGTGACATTTTCATTTGTCCAAATTTTTCTCCTTTTTTTCTTTTTATTGAAGGATAACTTTTTCATGCTGTGTTGATTACTGCTCTATGTGGAACGCGATAGGTTCCACAGGCGTGGAGCCCTGCGCCATGGGCATCGGGACGTGACCGAGCCACATAGCAAGCTTTGCGAGAGCTCCCCTGATGTAAACCGGCCAGCTCCCTAACCCCAGAATAGACAAAAGTACCCATCCTAAGCAATTATCTAATGCCACCCTTCTGGCAGGAATTTTCCGTGTCTTGAGACTATAACAATTGGCTACTAACCCACGAAAAGCGTTACCTTTCCCTGGTCTGTCAGGAGGTCACCCCGTGTGCTTGCAGCACCCTCATTTTCTCTGCTCTTTTTCGTAATGAACTCATTCCTTTCTAAAATACTCTGTATTTGGAAATTCTTTTCCAACCCAGGCACAGATCACAACATTGAGTGGCCCATATGGGGATTCTCAGGGGGGTTTTCCCCTACTCTCCTTTCTTCTCTCATTTCTTTTTCTTCAAACCGCTTGTGAACAGGCCAGTGTCTGTGGAAGCAATTGAGGAACTCTGGCCAGGGGTACTCTCTGGCATGTTCCAAAGGCCCCAAAGTCCACTATGCCCCAGTAACTGCCACCCAAAAGGGTGAGGGCCCTCCTTTCCTCCTTCCCCCATTCTCCCTTAAGCTGAGGACCAGGCCAATTAAAATTGCAAGCACAGGTCAGGCACTTAAAAGCCCTTAGTGCACCTGCCACGTGAATACTCCCATGACAGGAGAGGGGGTCACAGAATGGACAAGGCTACTAGGACATCTGCCCCCACCACCACACTTTCTGTGCAATGTCAGGCACACATGGGTTCAAGCAAAGCACTGAGCCCATTCACCCCTGACTGCTGCTTTCCCGGCAGAGCCACAAAGCAGATCCCTCAGCCTGTCTTCCCTGTTACTTTCACTTTTCCTCCCTTGGTCTGGATTGATTCACAGGAGTCTGGGAGTTGCCTCTGAGTCATTCTAAAAAGTGCCTCCGTGTTTCAGGGTATTGCCAAAGGGTGAGTCACCAGGTTGGTTCCAGTAGTCTCTTTCTCTCCTATCTTTTCCTGCCCGAGTCCCATGGTGTCTAGCCTCACACTTTGTGCCCTAGCTGCATGCTCAGGCGCTACCTCTCACTGTTTGACCCGATTGTTGGGGTGATTGGCCATCTGTGCCATTAGTCACATGGTGTCTCAGTTTCAGGGAGGGCTCCCTGGGACAAAAGGGATTCCTTTCTATGGCTGGTGACTCTCAGCACCCCCATTCTATGGCATATAGGCTAAGAATGGGTTTTGGAGAGGGAGGAAGAGTCCCTCAGACTCACCTCTCAGCTACATTCTAGGGAACTGGAAAAAAATTTTGATGCTGAAAACCTCAAAAAGAAAAGGCTCATTTTCTTTTCCTAGCCCCAACACAAATTGAGGGGCCAAAGAAAAATGGCCTCTTAATGGCACACTAAACTCCTTCATGGCGGGAAGTCAGAATCCAAATCTGAAAGACTCATGTTGTATGTGTCTTTCTGTGGCTGCCTTATCTCCCCATCCCCTACTCTGTCTGTAATCAGAAGCCTGAAAAAACTCTCTGAACGTTCTAAAAAAATCTCCTTCTAACTTCTCCTACCTCTCAGGGCGTGTGGTGAGGAAGGAAGGGAAACCAAGCTTTCCCCACTCCTGCAAGTTTTCTTACTCCTTCCGATTCTTCTGATCAAACGAAGACCCCACCTCCCCAGAGGGTCAACCTCTCCGGGGACAACATCTTATCAGTCAGTCTGCACCTGTCATCAGAACCAATCTGAGCACTTTCTGATTTAAATGTTAGCTATGAGGTCATGATGCAGAAAGACTGGTCATAATATTCTTCAGACTCTGGAGAAAACTGGTCAAAATGAAACCTTTTTGAAATTACAAAACCGGTTCTTTTTGCATGTGCAATTGGAGAAAGCTAGCTTGTTAAAATACTTCTTTCAGACTTCTGACCTTCAGAAACATGCCTAGGAAAAAACCTGAAGTTAACTGTTATCACATCCTTGACATACACGGCCCACACTGCCTGAGATTTCAGTCTTGGACAAATTAGTAGAACTCCAAGCCAAGGAAGAAAATACAAGGGCAAAGAGACATTTTAAATCTCAAGTGGAAAACTATGAGATCTCTTTCCATGTGGAGTAATCTATGTCTCAGTGTGCATCTTTGTCTTTGAATTCTATTGCTGAGGTTATTTTGTAAATGAGTTCTAATTTAACGGGCCTAAAGAAAAGTGCTTACAAATCAAACAATTCTAAATACAGAGAAATTAAGCTGAATGAATTTTAGGTTCACATGAACTGGGAAATATTCAATGTTAAATTAATACCTGGTATTAATGTTTGCTAATCTAATTAATATGGACAGGTCTTAAGAATCATCAACAATAAGTATAACATTCTTCTTACATCTATTGCAAATTTGTCAACAGGGAAAGTCACTTTACGTGAAGAAACTTTTAAGGAAAGAAAATGAAAAGAAAAGAGCTCTGGGTGATTTCTGTTTACCAACCTACAGAGTGCTAATATAAAGAACAGTTCATGGTTGCTTAAGAAAAGTAGGGTGCATAGTAAAGATTTCTTAAGATGTTGACTGCCTTTGAAATCTTTTGTTACTTTGACTAAGTGAATAACTATTGTACCACAGTGAATATAACCTGGTATCAGACTGGAATTTGGTTTTCTCTCTCCTAAGAGGACAAAGTTTTCTTGGAATGTGGCTTTTGATAACAGACTGTGTGAATTTCCTTACCTTTAAGTGATTTATATTTGTTTTTAAAATCTTTTGTTACTTTGGTAAAGTAAAGAAGCATTACTTCACAATGGTTTATGAAGACTATGGCACATGTGGATAAAGTTCATTCCTCTTCTACAAAAATTAAGACTTTTGCCGTATTGATGTCTTTAAAACATGGCAACAGTCTACTCCTAAGTCAGGAAATTTAAAATGGGTAAATCAAACAGTCAGGGCCATGGGAAATCTACGACAGCTGCTTGGCTTTTCCCCGCTCCCTGACGAACCTCATTGTTGTTTTTTTTTGTTTTTTTGTTTTTTTTGCCTGCACAGGGTTAATGCCCTCACGGTGCAGAAAAAACGGTTAACAATGTGTCTTCCACTTGGGATATGCTTTCTATAATCGCCAGTGAGCAAGGCCTCTACTTCTCTGGACCATCACACAAGCCTTAACAAAAACTTTACAAACTTCTTTAAACTATCATCCTCAATTATCAGGCAAGGGCAACAGCTGCTGCTGCTAAGTCGCTTCACTCATGTCCTACTCTGTGGGACCCCATAGACAGAACAAAGATTAATTACAGAGGATTAAATGAACTGCTAAATATGGTTGCAACTTTCATGACTTTTTGTCTGATATTTTACCGGCTTCTAATCTTTGTGGGGTTTTTTTTTTTTCCCAGATATAAAAAAGCTCTTCTCCTCAAGTTACTTATGGTTTAAAACAATTTGGCATTTTACACCTGTGGGTAAAATTAAAACATTTTCCTTTACTCTCTGCCTTGTCCCTCCAGAAACTAGAGACACTTGGGTTCTGAAAAACCTCATCAAATAAATAAAAAGACTGTCTCCTAAAAAATACAGATATCTCAAAATATTTGGGGGACCGATACAAGAGAAAAATCTGATGGCAGGCCTTTGGCATGACCTTCTTGGCATTGAGAGGCCTTTGGGAATTTAGTCTGAGACTCCTGAAAGATTATGCCAGAGTCAATACAAAAAAAGCCTATATGGTCAGTGGACCAAATTTATTTTTAGAACAAACTAGTCGGCTATGTTTAATAAAAGAGCATAATTTTAGAAAAAATTATGTTTCACTAAATATTAAATTCTAGTTTTATTAATTAAGGTCTGTGCTACTAAGACTCACTTCCCAGGCAGTCCTTTGCTGTTATGTTATACTGTTAACAATATTTAACTAAATTATTAAAGGGATACTCTAAGTCGTGGGGTTTTTTTTTCCCCCTAATGCCTAACTTCATCATCAACCTTCGGGTAAAAGCAGATGCTTCACCATTTACAACCAGGAGATTAACACCAGGCTATAGTTACTTAAGCCGAAGAATTGATGCTTTTGAACTGTGGTATGGAGAAGACTCTTGAGAGTCTTTTAGACTGTAAAGAGTTCCAAGCAGTCAATTCTAAAGGAGATTAGCCCTGGGTGTTCTTTGGAAGGACTGATGCTAAAGCCGAAACTCCACTACTTTGGCCACATCATGCGAAGAGTTGACTCATTGGAAAAGACTCTGATATTGGGAGGGATTTGGGGCAGGAGAAAAAGGGGACAACAGAGGATGAGATGGCTGGATGGCATCACCGACTCGATGGACATGGGTTTGAGTGAACTCTGGGAGCTGGTGATGGACAGGGAGGTCTGGCGTGCTGCGATTCATGGGGTCGCAAGAGCCGGACACAACTGAGCGACTGAACTGAACTGAATAGTTACTTAACAGACTAAGTTAGATGACCTAGGGTATCCTGGACTATACCTAATAAAATTCTTAAATTCTTGCTTCTGACACTACTCCTGCTGGCTCCTTTCCTTTCATTGCCTGGTTTACAAAATTGTTGCTTGCACTACCAAGTGTGTGTGGCTGAGCCTCTGATAAAACGATGATGTATATATATAAATATACAGTTCCATACGAAATCAATAGCCTCCCTGGTGGCTCAGTGGTAAAGAATCTGCCTGCCAGTGCAAGAGACGAGGGTTCAATTCTCAGTTGGGAAGTTCCCCGAGAAGGAAATATCAATGCATTCCAGTATTCCCACCTGGGAAATGCCATAGACAGAGGAGCCTCTGCTGGGCTACAGTCTATAGGGTCACAAAAGAGTGGGCACAACACAGGGATTAAACTACACACATGAGATCGCTGATTGTAATAATGTGAGTGTAGACATGGGAAGAAGCAACAGAGGGAATATTTTCCTGGACCATAAGAGATTACTAGTAAGACAGGTATGGTCCAGAACTTTTGCTACTTTCATGGCCTAATCCAGTAACAGCACACTGACTTGCCTATCAGCTGAATCTCTGCCAAACCAGCAAACGAGCATTCCTAGCACCATAGGACCAATGGTCATAAGATGCTCCCAACCATGGTCAAATTTTTGGCCATGAAGGGGCCCTGCCAACTGGACTCTGGCACGTGCTGGCTGCCTCTACAAAACTTACATCATAGCCACTGCAGCAGCTTGCCGGGAGCCGGCGAGAGACATTCCACTCGTGACAAAGGTCATGAGGAAGGGGGCTCGGCATACGCAAAGGCGGGATCGAGCCTCGGGAGTGCCCCCGGATATTCTCGAGCATCTACCCCCCAAAAAACCAGAGTCTGCCTACTTTATTGCTTTGTGCTCTCACCTCTGACTTTACTGGGGGCTGTCCCCCACCACCATCTCACTCTCTCTGTCAAAGAGTTAACTTACAGCTCCAATTAATAAAGTTCCTGGGCAATTAGGAGTGTTTAAATCCAAACCCCTCAGATGGCTCTCTAACTCGCCTGACAAGTTTACCCGGACACCTACAGCTATGCATACGATTGTTTACAGTCTCCCAGCCTCCAGAGGCACGGGAAGCTTAAGATATTCAAATAGCTTAGAGCCTCTCAGAGAATTAGAAACTGTCAGAATAAAGCTAGTAAAAGATTTCATTGATGAGCCAATGTTTGTTGCCAAGTTTTCACATCCCTTGAATTGTATCCTTGAATGTGCATTAATTAATATAGTTGGTATGTAGAAAAAATAAGTAGTGGCCTGGTGTTAGTAACTTTAGACCCTTAAGGTAGTAAATTCTTTCCTTTGTAAACCCATTACACATCCACCCTATAGGAACGTAATCTTATCTTCGGAAGATGGCGCCAAACCTTAGAATAATTACTCTTAGAGAAAATAAGTCTTTGTTGATAAGTCCTTGTCAAGAGTCATAAAATGTTAATAGGCCTCTGGCCAGAAGATGATGTAAATCACCTAAACCATTTGTATACGATAAATCTGCAGGAAAGAAACCCTGGTTTTTGATAAGCATCAAAGACTGCTGATTTTGCATCCCCTATTGTCCTCTATGTGTAACTTAGGGTATAAAAGCCCCTGTTGAAAATAAAGCTATGGGCCTTGCTCACCAATGCTTGGTCTCCCCATGTCATTCTTCCCTTTAACTTCTAGCTGAGTGTCCATCTGGAGCGTGGATGTCCTCTGCGACCATTTATTTGCCTGGGCTTCTAAGACCCACTCGAGAAGGTGTCTAAGGTGGGGCACCTTCCGCTATTCGAGAGGGCGCCTGCGGCCTCCGTGGTCAGAGCTAACCTGGTGTCACGGGTTATATTGATTTTCCGCGTAAACCAAGCCACTCAGCTTCTTTTCTCCACTGAATTTTCCTACTGAGCTATCCTCATTCTATTCCTCTTTATTATATCTAATTAACATTTGAATAGGCCGCCTAGCCGTCTCTCCTTCGAAGACCCTGGATCAGCCGGGGCTGGACCCCGGCAGCAGCTAACCTTCAGCACCTCCTGAAAGGAGCTCAAAGTGGAAATCAGAAATTAGGCAGTGTGCTCTGGGGAAAAACAAAAAAAACAATAAGGGGCTAACAGGCCTTCAGATGATTAGACATTTTCAGGTAAAGATTTTCATGCATGTAACCCAGGGAACATTTTCCTTTCCACTGTGGGGGGAGGCGCATGTATGCTGAGCTCACACACATGAAAAAGAGGCCTTGAGATGGGGGTAAGCTGGCTCCATATGAGTCGGAGTGGAGTGTAATTGGGGGCTTGGTGTTACTGGCTACTGGGACTCCCAGCCGACCTCCACATGGATCAGAGGGTCCCAATTTGCCCCTGTGGATGCTGGAAACAGCATAGACTTAAAAAGTGGGGTTTTTTTTGTCCCCAGACCAGTAATTGTGCAAAAAGTGTGGGGTGACCAGAGATGTTTAGTGAGACCCATCCTGTAGAAATGAAAGTACTGTCGGTATCTATGATTAAAGAGGGGTTTGTCTGGCATCTGTAGTTTGAAAACCAAAAAGCTGAGATATTTCGGAGGGCTAGTTTTTTTGTGTTTAACTGCTGCTTGGATAGTTTGGTTGGTGCTGTTCCAATGTTGTTTACTCACTGGGGGAAAAGTCAGGATGAAAGTATGGTTGCACGGTGTGGAGATGTTACCATAGAATACCCCAACGGGTGACCACCCTGAAAATAGAGGGGGTATATGGGAGCCTTGGTTAGGTTCGTTAGGATGCTTCCGGGTTGTGGGGTTGACAGAATGACAGGAATAAAATTTAGGCATTCTCGTAGGACCTGAAGAAAGATAGACTCCATATGATCTAACTTAAAGCTTGTGGTCCTAGGATCAAATTATGCATCTGGGTAAGATGAGACATTAGACTGAGTTTCTACTGGCCAGAGTAATACTGTCTGAAGGCTAGTTCCAGAGATGCATAGTCAGTAGAAGGATGGGTTGTGGGCAGTAGCTAAGGTCTATAAATACTCCTCTGGGTCTAAGGAATGTTGGGAGGGTTTAGCTTGTGTGATGGAACAGAGGAAGGGTAAGGTGAGAGTGAGAGTGAGTTTGTTGTTGTTCAGTCGCTCAGTCGTGTCCAACTCTTTGGGACCCCATGGACTGCAGCACACCAGGCTTCCCTGTCCTTCACTATCTCCCAGAGTTTGCTCAAACTCATCTCACATCCATTGAGTCAATGATGCCATCCAACCGTCTCATCTCATCCTCTGTCACCCCTTTCTCCTCCTACCCTCAATCTTCCCCAGTATCAGGGTCTTTTCCAGTGAGTCGGCTCTTCATGTCAGGTGGCCAAAGTACTGGAGCTTCAGCTTCAGCATCCTTCCAGTGAATATTCAGGGTTGATTTCCTTTAGAACTGACTGGTCTGAACATGGGACTCTCAACAGTCTTCTCCAGCACCACAGTTCAGAAGCATCAGGCGTTCGGCACTCAGCCTTCTTTATGTTTCATCTCTCACATCTGTACGTGACTAATGGAGTAACCATAGCTTTGACTATACAACCTTTTGTTGGCAAAGTGATGTCTCTGCTTTTTAATACACTGTCTAGGTTTGTCATAGCTTTTCTTCCAATAAGCAAGTGTCTTTTAATTTCATGGCTTCAGTCACGGTCCTCAGTGATTCTGGAGCCCAACAGTGAGTTTGAGGGGCATTTAGTCAAGAATGATGCCTGGTGTAGGCCTCAGAAAGACCAGACAACCAAGGCTAGGTACCACAGGTGTGAGACAGGATCATCCACAGGAGGGCACAAGACTGGAAGAAAGAAAGGACAATCACGATATCAGCAGCACAACATGGGCAGTTGATCATGTATTTATTTAAAGAGTTCGATTGTTACTTATCTTTGGTCCTTTTGAAGAGGAATTTAAGGTCTTCAAGTGGTTCAGAGGCGTAGGATGCTGGAGTGCCTGAGTCTTGAGAGGGCAGTTTCCAAGGCTCCCCCCACCAAAGTGGTGAATCTGGCTGGAGATTCCTGAAACCTTGATGGCTGTAGGTGAGGAAAGGAAGACTGGAAGATGTCCCTTTCAAATAGGAACCAGCTGGGACTTGGGAGAACTGTCCTTCCAAGTTCCATTAAGGACTCTATCCCCAAGTTGATATAGAATGGCTGAATGAGGGCTAGGAGGGTTGGCTTCTGGGCCAAATTCCCTAATGGCCTGTTAGAACACTGAGAGTTTGGTTACATAATACTATAGCCCTAGGGCGTCCCTGTCCATAAGGAGGTCTGATGTTAGAAAGAATGTATGTGGACTCAATCTGAGGGATACTTTGGAGTTATTCTACTGCTAAGGAGGGCAATAGGTAACAGGGTTACCCAAACTTGTTTAGTTTCCCGGATTAGTTTTTCGAGAATGTTTTGAGGAAATGATTGGCTCTTTCTCCCTTTCCTGAGGATTGAGGCCTCCAGGAGTAATGCAGAGCAAAACTTGTCAAGGGCTTTGGCAATGGGCTTCCCTGACAGCTCAGTTGGTAGAGAATCCGCCTGCAATGCGGGAGACCTGGGTTCGATCCCTGGGTTGGGAAGATCCCCTGGAGAAGGGAAAGGCTATGCACTCCAGTATTCTTGCCTGGAGAATTCCATGGACTGTATAGTCCATGGGGTCGCAAAGAGTCATACATGACTGAGCGACTTTGCTGTCTGTACAGCAAACAAGAGCATTTCCTCACCCCATATACAAAAATAAACTCAAAATGGACTAAAGACCTATTAGGTAGGTAGAATAGGGGAAAGGAGTCCAAAATGGCGGTGGCTACAAGACAAAGAAGGGAAAAGCTTGTGAAAATAGAACAAAAGAAGGTCCAAGGACCAGAGTGAGGACCTCAGGTAAAACAAACAACACTCCCGGCTGGCCCAATTTACATGGGACAGGCCTAGGGAGACATAAACATATAAAAAGAGGAGCCAAAGTTAGCTCGCTCTCTCTCCCGCGAGCTGGGGCATTCTTCTCTTCCCGTCTTTGGATCGACGTGCCCTCACGCCTCGAAGATGGATTTTCCTGCTCTCTTCTAAATAAAATACAGCTGTAACACTGAGCTGTAGCACTGGTTTGTCTAAGAGCTGTAACACGGTGGTTTCGCGACCTGAGAGCTATAACACGGTCTATCCAAGACCGGAGAGCTGTGACATTCCGAGGAGGCTTTCATGTCCGTCATTCCAATCTTTGTTGTGACAAGACAAAGAACCAAGGAACATACATGACATCTATGGTGCCGTGACTCGGGTTTAACCTGGCTGAAACAAACTCCGCGCGGAAGGGGCCAAGCACAGCAGGAGCCCACTCAGTGACACTCCCACAGTAGAAGCCTAACGGGAAGAAAACCCAGCGCAGGGGAAGGCCCATTGTGCTGGAAACCAGGACAGTGAAAAACGAATTCAGCAGAAAGCTCACACGGCCCAGTCTCAGATTCCAGAAGACCTCCGGTTAAGGTAGGAGGTCCTTGCTCCTATGGCTTGAGGGACATACCTAACGAAATCTTAATTCCTTTACAATCTCTCATTCCTTGTTTCCTCAAACCTCCCGCGAACAGGCGGGTGGCAGGGGGCACAACTGAGGGACTCTGGAGAGGCTACTCCTCAGCATGCCCCAAAGGCGCTATCTGCTGAGCCCCAGTAGCTGTTACACAAGTCGGTGGGGGTTCTTCTGTCCTTTCTCTTCTCTGTGCCAAGGATCAGACCAATAAAACTGTGAGCATCGGTCAGATATTAAGCAAAATTTCCGGCAGGCTATGAAGGGGATTCCTTGGCAAGTTTTTCCTACTGCTTTTTCCTCCTGTCCTTCAGCCCTCTCCCGGGACTTGAGCCCAACCAAAACCCAGAATGGCTTTGGGTACCTAATTAAGCTCAGGCTCTGAGGTCTCATTGCAAAAATTCATTGAGAGTCAAAGTGATAAGTAAGAGGTAGACTTGTTAAGTTTCAGAGAGAGGCGCCCACTCTACAGGGTACAGGCCAAGGAATGCAGCCTGGCTAGGCCGCATTTTGCTAGCGGGGTGAATTCATATGCTAATGAGTGAGAGGATCATCCCAGCCTTTGGGGAACCATCCACTCCTCCATCTTTTGACAGTGCTTTGGAGATGTCCTGCCCCCTCTGGGTGTGTCTGTTGGCTTATAGATTGGGGATTAAGGTTTACTTGAATTTGACTTGTCATCTTGGACCCAATTGATTTTAATTGGTTTACATTATACCCTTGTGCTATGTCATTCTTTCAAAGGTTGTGCTCTGCCCCCTTCCCTCCTGTTTCATGCTCTTTTCCTGAGCCCCATCCAGACCCACAAGGTTGCCTCTACAATCTTCTGGAGAGACAACCAGAAAATAGCTGGCCTTGGAAGGGAAATACTCTATAATGTCCAAGCCCCTAATCCTACCCGGTACTGGTCACACTGGAGATCTTGGGGATGCCCAACTCCAGTCCAGGGGTCCCAGGAAGTCATCACACCTTGATCTGCCTAGGGATCTGGTCCTCAAAAAGTTGTCACGCCTCAACCTGCTCGGCGATCCGCCAGTCCCAGGGGTCCCAGAAGGTCGTCACGCCTCGACTTGCCCAGGGACCCAATTCTCGGGAGGCTGTCATGCCTCCACCTGCCCAGGGATTCGATCTCTAAAAGGCTGTCATGCCTCAGCCTGCCTGGGGATCTGCACCCTGACCCAGGGACACCTGGCTCTCAGGTTGCAACAGTACTAGGTAGGATGAGCTTACATCACATCTATTCCCGTCCACGGTGGGCAAACTAGCAATGAGGTACAAACCCCTTAATTCTACCCAGCACTGGTCATGCTGGAGACCTTGGGGATGCTCAACTCCAGTCCGGGGATCCCAGGAGGTCATCATGCCTCGACCTGTCCAGAGACCCAATTCTCGGGAGGTCGTCACGCCTCGACCTGCCCGGGGATTCAATCTCTAGGAGGCTGTCACGCCTCAGCCTGCCTGGGGATCTGCACCCTGACCCGGGGACGCCTGGCTCTCAGGCTGCAACAGTTCTGGGTAGGATAAGCTTCAGACTCACCCCTAAGGAAGTCCACCCATGAAAATCAAAGGAGGTCTTTTTCTTTTCTCCTGTCATTACTGTCTTTCAGATGGGAAATAACCAATCCACTTCCCGGCAGAGGCCCTTGAGATGCATCCTTGATAACTGGAAGCTGTTTGACCCTCTAGCTCTAAGAAGTCGCTTGAAATTCTTTTGTGCCACTGCATGGCCACAGTATCCACTGGGGGACAAGGAACACTGGCCTGAGGATGGGACTTTAAATTACAATACCATCTTGCAATTAGAATTATTCTGCAAAAGACAAGGGAAATGGACAGAGATCCCCTATGTCCAAATTTTATTCCGACTAAAAGATATGAAAGAACTCTGTCTTAAGTATGGGATTGTTGTACGCCCTCAAAGTGAGACCACTAGGCAAATGGTGTTAGGCACAGGCAACCAAGAAAAGGAACCCCCCCCCAACCACTCCATGAAGGCTCACCTCCCACAGCTCCCAAGTTCCTTGGTGCTCCTTCCTTGTATCCAAACGTGCCCCCATATCTGGGAGCACCCCCTCCACAAAAGCCAGCTCGAGTATGTCCCTTAGTTGAAACTGGAGGAGAATTCGGACCAACCCGGGTCCATAAACCCTTCTCCTTCTTAGAACTAAGACAGATCAAACAAGACCTGGGAAGCTATACAGATGACCCAGGCAAATATATAGATATATTCCAACATATTACCTTGGCCTTTGACTTGACGTGGAAAGACATCATGGTAAGATTTAGTCAAATATTATCTGACCCTGAACATACTAGGGTCTTAAAGGAAGCCTGGAGGTATGCAACAGGGCTTCACATGTCTGGTGATAGATACCCAGTAGGGGAAACTGCAGTCCCCTCCTCCGATCCTAACTGGAATTATAATGACCCTGAGCACATCTGGGAAAGGGATCATTTTCTAATCCGTGTGAAGGCAGGACTGAAAGCAGCACAATAAAAAGTAATTAGCTATGCCTGGGTCTCAGCAATAACTCGGGAGCCCAATGAGAACCCCATTGCCTTTCTGGAAAGGCTAAAATAGCACTCAAAAAGTTTACCAATCTGGACTTAGACTCTTACGAGGGGTAGGTGATTTTAAAGGACAAATTCCTGTCCCAATGTGCATCAGATATCAGAATTAAGTTACAACAGCTACAACAGCAGGACTCGGCTGCCTCTTTAGATGAGATGGTCCAGACAGCCACCAATACCTTTTAGAACAGAGAACAGGAGAAGGAGGCCAAGGCCTAGGAGAGGGAGAGAAAGAAAGAGACAAGGCATGCCCAGATGCTGGCCCCCTTCCAGGGAAGCCCTATGGCAAACCCCGAGTCCTTGAAGGACAAGGCACTAAGCAAATGCTTAATCTGTAGACAGGCGGGGCATTGGGCCAGAGTGTCCAAACCATGACAAGTCTCCTAGAACGGCTTGCCACAAATGCCATCAACTGGGACATCGGGCAGCACTCTGTTCTCGAGACCCAAGAGCCTCAAGGTCAAGCGCCAAGCCTACCCTCACGATGGTTCAAGAGGACTGAAGCGGCCCACTCCAGCCAGCCCGCCTGTCACAGATAACCATCACGGGGCTGGAGCCAAGGGTGCAACTCCATGTGGCAGGTAGGTCCAAGAATTTCTTGGTTGACACAGGGGCTACCTACTCTGTCTTGATCTCCTACTCCGGAGCCTTCTCCTCCCAAACCTGTACCATTTTGGGTGCCACAGGAAAAGCAACTACTAACAGATTCACCCGAGCACTTCTTTGTTGCTGGGATGGCCACATATTTTCCCACCAGTTTCTGGTGGTCCCTGAGTGTCCTACTCCCTAAGAAAGGCAATGCCAAAGAATGCTCAAACTACCGCACAACTGCACTCATCTCACATGCTAGTAAAGTAATGCTCAAAATTCTCCAAGCCAGGCTTCAGCAATATGTGAACTGTGAAATTCCTGATGTTCAAGTTGGTTTTAGAAAAGGCAGAGGAACCAGAGATCAAATTGCCAACATCCGCTGGATCATATAAAAAGCAAGAGAGTTCCAGAAAAACATCTATTTCTGCTTTATTGACTATGCCAAAGCCTTTGACTGTGTAGATCACAATAAACTGTGGAAAATTCTGAAAGAGATGGGAATACCAGACCACCTGATCTGCCTCTTGAGAAATTTGTATGCAGGTCAGGAAGCAACAGTTAGAACTGGACATGGAACAACAGACTGGTTCCAAATAGGAAAAGGAGTACGTCAAGGCTGTATATTGTCACCCTGTTTATTTAACTTATATGCAGAGTACATCATGAGAAATGCTGGACTGGAAGAAACACAGCTGGAATCAAGACTGCCGGGAGAAATATCAATAATCTCAGATATGCAGATGACACCACCCTTATGGCAGAAAGTGAAGAGGAACTCAAAAGCCTGTTGATGAAAGTGAAAGTGGAGAGTGAAAAAGTTGGCTTAAAGCTCAACATTCAGAAAACGAAGATCATGGCATCCGGTCCCATCACTTCATGGGAAATAGATGGGGAAACAGGGGAAACAGTGTCAGACTTTATTTTTCTGGGCTCCAAAATCACTGCAGATGGTGACTGCAGCCATGAAATTAAAAGACGCTTACTCCTTGGAAGGAAAGTTATGATCAACCTAGATAGCATATTCAAAAGCAGAGACATTACTTTGCCAACAAAGTTTCGGCTAGTCAAGGCTATGGTTTTTCCTGTGGTCATGTATGGATGTGAGAGTTGGACTGTGAAGAAGGCTGAGCGCCAAAGAATTGATGGCTTTGAACTGTGGTGTTGGAGAAGACTCTTGAGAGTTCCTTGGACTGAAAGGAGATCCAACCGGTCCATTCTGAAGGAGATCAGCCCTGGGATTTCTTTGGAAGGAATGATGCTAAAGCTGAAACTCCAGTACTTTGGCTACCTCATGCGAAGAGTTGACTCATTGGAAAAGACTCTGATGCTGGGAGGGATTGGGGGCAAGAGGAGAAGGGGACGACAGAGGATGAGATGGCTGGATGGCTTCACTGACTCGATGGACGTGAGTTTGAGTGAACTCCGGGAGTTGGTGATGGACAGGGAGGCCTGGTGTGCTGCGATTCATGGTGTCGCAAAGAGTCGGACATGACTGAGCGACTGATTTGATCTGATACTCACTAAACTGGGGACCACCCTTGTGATGGGAAGTTTTTCAGCCCCTAGAGCTCTACAGCTCCTGGTTACTACTGAAGAACCCATTACACCTTCAATAGAGAGGGACCAAAAACTATGGGAAGACAAAATTAACCCCCAGGTGTGGGACCAGGGGATTCCTGGATGAGCCCACCAAGCTGAACCCGTCATCATTGTCCTCCAAGATCCCACTCGGTTTCCTAACCGGAAACAATATCCTCTCAAAAGAGAGGCTGGGGAGGGACTACAGCCTTTAATAAACAAATTCCTTGCTTGTGGGCTATTGGTCCCCACCAGTTCGCCATGTAACACCCCAATCCTCTCAGTAAAGAAAAAAGACGGAACCTGGCGAATGGTTCAAGATCTCCAGATCATAAATGAAGCTGTAGTCCCCCTCTATCCCACAGTACCCAATCCCTATGTAATCTTGGGAGAAATCCCACCCAGTGCCAAGTGGTTTACAGTTTTGGATCTCAAAGATGCATTTTTTTGCATACCACTGGCTAAAGAATCCCAATACCTTTTTGCCTTTGAGTGGGAGGCCCCAGGAGAAAAACACCAACAGATGACTTGGACAATATTACCTCAGGGGTTCAGAGATAGCCCCCACCTGTTTGGACAGGCCCTTAGCCGGGATCTCCTAGATCTGGACCTGGGACCTAATGGGAAAATATTACAATATGTAGATGACCTACTAATCTGCTCTCCAGAGGAGAAAAGTGCCCAACAACATACAATTCAGGTTCTAAACTTCTTGGCAGAAAGGGGATATAAAGTCTCCTGTGCTAAGGCACAGATGGTCAAGACAAAGGGGCTTACCTGGGAGTTCAGATTACACACGGGCCCAGGAGGCTGTCCTCTGATCGGGTACGAGGAATCCTCCAGTTGTCCTCCCCCATGACTCAAAAACAATTGCGAGCTTTCCAGGGGCTAACTGGGTATTGTAGAATCTGGATACCCAACTATGGTCTAATTGCCCTGCCCTTATATGAAAGCTTAAAGGGACGAGATGATTCAATCCCACTGATGTGGGGAACTCCTCAAAAGGAGGCAGAGGCTACACTAAAACAGGCCTTAAGTCAGGCACCTGCCTTGAGGTTGCCAGACCCAGAAAAAGCATTCCAACTTTATGTCCATGAAAGAAAGGAAATAGCCTTGGGAGTGTTAACTCAGAGGTTGGGATCTGAGCCCCAGCCTGTAGCTTACTTATCCAAGAGGCTCGGTCCAACCACCCGAGGCTGGCCCCCCTGCCTTTGAAGTCTTGCAGCTATTGCAATCATGCTAGAAGATGCTTTAAAACTCTCCTTTGGGGGCAAACTAACTATTTTTATCAGCCACCAAGTAAAACAACTCCTAAACGGGAGAGGCCATTTATGGATGTCTGATCAAAGAATCCTCAGATATCAAGTAATGCTTGATCCAGGCCTCACTATATGCCCTTGTGAGGTTCTTAACCCAGCCACCCTCCTGCCTATCCCCGAGGGCTCTCTCCCCTTTCACTCTTGTCTAGAAACCTTGGACCACTACACAAAACCCCGAGAGGGATTGTCAGAAGATCCTCTGACTAATCCTGAGGAAATCTGGTACACTGATGGAAGCAGCTTTGTCTTGGATGGAAGAAGAGCCGGGTATGCAGTAGTCTCCAATTTTGAGACCATAGAGGCTAAGCCTCTACCACCAGGTACTTCAGCCCAATTAGCTGAGCTCATAGCCCTGCCTCGAGCTTTAGAGCTGGGAAAAGGAAAAAGAATAGCCATTTACACTGACTCCAAGTATGCCTTTCTGGTGCTACATGCACATGTGGCTATTTGGAAAGAAAGGGGCCACTTTACCACCCGAGGGTCCCCAATCAAATATGGTGATCAGATTCTTCAACTCTTGGAGGCAGTCCATCTGCCCACTGAGGTTTCAGTCTCCCACTGTAAAGGACACCAAAAAGGGAACACAGAAGTGGCACGAGGGAACCAAGCATCTGATCAGGCAGCTAGGAGAACAGCATTACAGAACCATGACCTAATAGGGGTTGCCACCTTAGTTCCACAGACTAATTTGCCAGAAACTCCTTCATATACTGAAGATGAGACTCTTAAAGCTAAGAGCGAGGGCTTTCAAGAAGATCATATGGGGTGGTTCCAAAAGGAGGGACTCCTTTTTCTGCCTGGGAACCTCCAATGGAAGTTGGTTAACTCCTTACATGCTACCACTCATTTGGGGGAAAAGTCCCTTCAAAGATTACTAGAAAGGTCCTTCAGAAGAACAGGCTTCCAAACAACTATAAGACAGGTGGTCTCCTCTTGTCCCACTTGCCAACTAAACAACCCCCAAGGAGCCTGAAGACCCCAGCTGGCCCAGCCCATCCAACGACGTGGGGCCTACCCAGTAGAGGACTGGCAGATGGACTTCGCCCAGATGCCAGTTTCTCAAGGGTATAAATACCTATTAGTCATGATAGATACATTCACAGGATGGATTGAAGGCTTTCCCACCTGGACTGAGAAGGCTGAGGAGGTGGTAAAAAAACTGCTCCATGAAATCATTCCAAGATTTGGTCTGCCCAGGTCATTACAAAGTGACAATGGGACATCATTTACTTCTAAGGTCACCCAAGGGGTCTCGAGCGCACTGGGCATTACTTATTATCTCCATTGTGCCTGGAGGCCGCAATTTTCAGAAAAACTAGAAGGAGCCAATCAATTCTTAAAATCAGCGATAAAAAAGATAACCCAGGAGACCTCCCTGGGATGGAAGGAGGCTTTACCAATAGCTCTCCTCCACACCCGTATTGCCCCTAAGGAACAGGTTGGTCTTAGTCCTTATGAGATGCTATATGGGAGACCTTTTGTTTATGTCAATGACCTCTTCCTAGATCCAGAGGTTCAGACCCTCCAGTCTTATACCGAGGCCATTGGGCAATTCCAACAGGATATATGCTTGTGGGGTATGAACCAGGACCCAAAAGATTCTAAGGAGTCACCACTATATGCTCCAGGGACTCAAGTCCTAATTAAAGTCTGGAAAGATGGGTCCCCAAAGGCTCAACTCCAGCCCACATGGAAGGGCCCCTACCCTGTAATACTTTCTACCCCCACAACAGTCAAGGTACCAGGACATGACTCCTGGATTCACTACTCACGAGTCAAGCCATGGAAGAAAACAGAAGAGGATACTCAATACACCTGTGAGCCCCTGGGAGATCTCAGATACCTATTCAGAACTACCAATGAGTGTCATTCTAATGAACACCCCCAAAACCTGGTTTCTGGAGATAAGATTTCTCAGGATAACTCTAAGGAGCCAACACAGCTTGACAGAGATTGTACTCCAAAACAGACAGGAGATAGATCTTCTGATCCCTGAACAAGGAGGGACTTGAGCCATCCTGACCATGTGAGTTTAAAATTGACTGATGTCTCTACTAGTGCTTGTTATGCTATATTGATGATGCTTATGATTATTCCATGTACTCTCAATTGTCTTACCTGTTTTGTCTCTGCCCAGGTCAACAAGCTACAACACGCAGTGCCAGTTCAACAAAGACATAAAACTACAGCTGACCACGAAAAATATCACACACCCTTAGATGGACAGGAGGCCCAATACCCCTAGCCATCCCAGTAGAGCAGGAAATAGCCAAAAAGACCTCGATGCCCCTATTCCCAAAGAATTGGGCCTCCCATCTCCTGAGGGTTTGGAAATGTTAGGTAGGTAGAATAGGGGAAAGGAGTCCAAAATGGCGGTGGCTACAAGACAAAGAAGGGAAAAGCCCGTGAAAATAGAACAAAAGAAGGTCCGAGGACCAGAGTGAGGACCTCAGGTAAAGCAAACAACACTCCTGGCTGGCCCAATTTACATGGGACAGGCCTAGGGAGACATAAACATATAAAAAGAGGAGCCAAAGCTAGCTCGCTCTCTCTCCCGCACACTGGGGCGCTCTTCTCTTCCCGTCTTTGGATCGACATGCCCTCACGCCTTGAAGATGGATTTTCCTGCTATCTTCTAAATAAAATTGAGCTGTAACACTGATTTGTCTAAGAGCTATAACACGGTCCTTTCACGACCTGAGAGCTATAACATGGTCTATCCAAGACCTGAGAGCTGTGACGCTCCATCATTGCAAATCTTTGTTGTGATGAGACAAGGAACCGAGAAACATACGCTCGCGTGACAGCCCTAAACCAGAAACCATAAAACACTTAAAAGAGAACATGGGCATACACTCCTTGAAAAATATCACAGCAGTATTCTTTTGGATCTGTCTCCTAAGGCAAAAGAAACACAAGCACAAATAAATAAATGGGGCCTAATTAAACTTAAAAGCTTTTGCATAGCAAAGTAAACTATTCACAAAACTAAAAGACAATCTACTGTATGGGAAAAATTATTTGGAGATGCCAGATGGTCAACACCGAAATCAGATTGATTACATTCTTTGCAGCCAAGCTCTATACAGTCAGCAAAAGTAAGACCGGGAGCTGACTGTGGCTCAGATCATGAACTTCTTATTGCAAAATTCAGACTTAAATTGAAGAAAGTAAGGTAAACCACTAGACCATTCGGGTATGACCTAAAGCAAATCCCTTATGATTATACAGTGGAAGTGAGAAATAGATTTAAGGGACTAGATCTGATAGACAGACTGCCTGAGGAACTATGGACGGAGGTTCATGACATTGTACAGGAGACAGGGATCAAGACCATCCCCATGGAAAAGAAATGCAAAAAAGCAAAATGGCTGTCTGGGGAGGCCTTACAAATAGCTGTGAAAAGAAGAGAAGTGAAAAGCAAAGGAGAAAGGAAAGATATAAGCATCTGAATGCAGTCTTCCAAAGAATAGCAAGGAGAGATAAGAAAGCCTTCCTCAGCAATCAATGCAAAGAAATAGATGAAAACAACAGAACGGGAAAGACTACAGATTTCTTCAAGAAAATCAGAGATACCAAGGGAACATTTCATGCAAAGATGGGCTCGATAAAGGATAAAAAAGGTATGGACCTAACAAAAGCAGAAGATATTAAGAAGAAATGGCAAGAATACACAGAAGAACTGTACAAAAAAGATCTTCACGACCCAGATAATCACGATGGTGTGATCACTGACCTAGAGCCAGACATCCTGGAATGTGAAGTCACGGCCTTAGGAAGCATCACTACGAACAAAGCTAGTGGAGGTGATGGAATTCCAGTGGAGCTATTCCAAATCCTGAAAGATGATGCTGTGAAAGTGCTGCACTCAATATGCCAGCAAATTTGGAAAACTCAGCAGTGGCCACAGGACTGGAAAAGGTCAGTTTTCATTCCAATCCCAAAGAAAGGCAATGCCAAAGAATGCTCAAACTACCACATAATGGCACTCATCTCACACGCTAGTAAAGTAATGCTCAAAATTCTCCAAGCCAGGCTTCAGCAATACGTGAACTATGAACTTCCAGATGTTCAAGCTGGTTTTAGAAAAGGCAGAGGAACCAGAGATCAAATTGCCACTGGATCATGGGAAAATCAAGAGAGTTCCAGAAAAACATCTATTTCTGCTTTATTGACTATGCCAAAGCCTTTGACTGTGTGGATCACAATAAACTGAGGAAAATTCTGAAAGAGATGGGAATACCAGACCACCTGACCTGCCTCTTGAGAAACCTATATGCAGGTCAGGAAGCAACAGTTAGAACTGGACATGGAACAACAGACTGGTTCCAAATAGGAAAAGGAGTATGTCAAGGCTGTATATTGTCACCCTGTTTATTTAACTTATATGCAGAGTACATGAGAAACGCCGGGCTGGAAGAAGCACAAGCTAGAATCAAGGTTGCTGGGAGAAATATCAATAATCTCATTATGCAGATGACACCACTCTTATGGCAGAAAGAGAAGAGGAACTCAAAAGCCTGTTGATGAAAGTGAAAGAGGAGAGTGAAAAAGTTGGCTTAAAGCTCAACATTCAGAAAACGAAGATCATGGCATCTGGTCCTATCAATTCATGGGAAGTGGATGGGGAAACAGTGGAAACAGTGTCAGACTTTATTTTGGGGGGCTCCAAAATCACTGCAGATGGTGACTGCAGCCATGAAATTAAAAGACGCTTACTCCTTGGAAGGAAAGTTATGACCAACCTAGATAGCATATTCAAAAGCAGCGACATTACTTTGCCAACAAAGGTCCATGTCAAGGCTATGGTTTTTCCAGTAGTCGTGAATGGATGTGAGAGTTGGACTGTGAAGAAAGCTGAGCACCAAAGAATTGATGCTTTTGAACTGTGGTGTTGGAGAAGACTCTTGAGAGTCCCTGGACTGCAAGGATATCCACCAGTCCATTCTAAAGGAGATCAGTCCTGGGTGTTCTTTGGAAGGAATGATGCTAAAGCTGAAACTCCAGTACTTTGGCTTCCTCATGCAAAGAGTTGACTCATTGGAAAAGACTCTGATGTTGGGAGGGATTGGGGTCAGGAGGAGAAGAGGACGACAGAGGATGAGATGGCTGGATGGCATCACCGACTCAATGGACATGGGTTTGGATGAACTCCGGGAGTTGGTGATGGACAGGGAGGCCTGGCGTGCTGCAATTCATGGGGTCCAAAAGAGTCGGACACAACTGAGTGATTGAACTAACTGAACTCAAAGACAATCTACTGAATGGGAAAAATTATTTGGAGATGCAATGATGGATAAGGGATTATTATGCAAAGTATATAATAACTCAATATCAAATAGAAAACCAAACGACCCAATTAGAAAATGGGCAGAAGACCTGAATAGACACTTCTCCAAGAAAGACACACACATGGCCAATATGCATATGAAAAGGTGTTGAACATCGCTAATCATTAAGGAAATTTAAATCAAAACTACAATGAGATATGACTTCATGAACCTCTCAGAAGAGCTATCATCAAAAAGACAACAAGTGTTAGTGAGGATACAGAGGAAAGGGAAGCGTTGTGCACTGTTGTTAGGAATGTAAATCGGTACACTAAGGAAAACAGTAGGGAGGATTACCAGAAAATTAAAAGTAAATGCACCACATGATCCGGCAACTCCACACCTGGGTATATAGAAGAAGAAAAGGAAAACACTAAATCAAAAGGCCATCAGCTGACTTTTCTGTGGAAACTTTGGAGGCAGAAGGGAGTGGCATCTGGCATCAGATATTTAAAGGATAGCAACTTTCAGTGAATATAATCCATAAAAATATTGAATCACTATGCTGTATACCTGAAAACAATACAATAACTCAATTACACTTCAGTTAAAAAATAGGAAATCACCTATTCTTTTCATGGTGAATTGACTTCAAGCTGAGTTCAAGCGTACTTGTATTTTTTTGAATATTCCTGAGTGCACTAATTTTTTAAAAATCCTTCAGTGTTGCATACATCACATTTATGCAATAGGACAGTCTTCTCTTCTAAATGTTAATGTCCTTATTACTGGTTCCAACTTCAAGATATGACCCACAAAAAGAGAAATCAGGCGACATAAATTGCTCATGGTAACTTCCTTAGTTTGAGTTGAGTTCATTTACAGGCAATTCAATGCAGAAATGATTTTTGAAAGCAGAAAGATGTATGAAAGAGATTATGATTCATTATTCTGTAAGGAACTAAAAAAAAGCTCAAGTCAGAACTTTTTAAGTGAATCAACTTTTCGAGGTATGCTCAGCATATACAATAAAATACTCAGATTTAATCATGCAGCTTGTTGAGGTTTGACAGGATGGTAAGTACCATCCTGTCTTAGTGTGTTGAGAATACTATAATAAAATACCTTAGTCTGGGTGGGTAATAAACAAAAATATTTCTCATAGTTCTGGAGGCTAGTGAGACCAAGATCAAGACGCCAGCAAATTTAGTGTCTGGAGAACCCTTTCCTGGTTCACAGATGCACCTTCTCACTGTAAACACACAGGGCAGAAGGCTTGAAGGATCTCTCTGAGGCCTCTTGTAAAAGCACCAATCACCTCCCGAAGACCCCAGCTGCTAATACCATCACCTGGGGCGGGGGGTCGGATTTCAACATGTGGACCCTGGAGGGAAACCTTCATCTTGAACACACCCCAGTCAAGATTCAGAAGTTTCCCATCACTCCAGAAAGTTCCCTCCATCTCTCCATTCCCTCACATCAGCAAAGCACTGATTAAAATTCGATTCCCCGTACATTATTTTGGACTATTCCAGAACGTCGTACAAAGGAAGTCCTATGTACTGCTTCTCTGGTCTGCTTTCTTTCTGTTATCATATTATCTATGAGATACATCCACGATCGTACACATACCAGAAACTCGTTCAGATTTACTGACGATTTTCCCACTGAATGAATAGCCCCGTGTGTCTGCCATTCATCTGTCCAGCACTGTTTGCTTGTTTCCAGTCTGTGGAATAAATTCAAGCATAATGCTGTTATGAATATGTATATAGAATCATTGTGGTAACTTCCTATGGCTAGAATCACCAAGACACAGGGCCGGCATAATTTTAACTTTATAAGGAACTATTATCCACCCTAACATTTCTACTCAGGACACTATTGTTTTGTTCCACTCATCACCCCCAACACATCCCACGTTTGTAAAGTATGAAAGAATTTGATTCTCTCCTCAAAAGTCTGACTAAAAGAAGCTTCCACCCTCTTCTCCATTTCGTATTTTCATTACAAATTGAAGCCTTGTCTCATTTTGGTTTGAGGGCAAAAAGTCAATTACTGTCTCAAATTTGCACCAAACCCCCTGATTGGAACCACTCAGCCCAGATATGCACTCTGTTTTCCTCATTTCTGACATGTTTTGTCTTCCCTAACCCCCCTGTGTTAGGACCCCTAGCACCACTTGGCACAGCCCCTCCCCTTCATGAGGACACATTGTTATGTAAGAGCTTCCCCTCCCTCCCCCACCTCTGGGGCTGCCCAGCCTCCAGTCTGTCTCTGCTCTCCTCAGGACTAGCCTGCTGTCTAAAAGTTGCTGCTCCAGGGATAGTCTTGCCTGCCTCCCACCGCAGTGCATTTTCTTTGGTCACACACTTCCTCACTCATGGGGTGTGCCTGCACCCAGGCCCACCTGAGAGGTGATCTCTGGCTGCCTCTGCTCTGGCTATTCCTGTTTCCAACCTGCTGTTCCCATGACCCACCAGGATGGTGCTTCACTTCTTCTGAAATTGTGATTCCCAGGAAGGTGTCCCACAGAGTGAGTGGAATTGAGAGACAAGGCCAGCTCTCCTACAAGATTCGCTTCAGCGGCCAAAGACACGTGGTTCACTTGAGAGTCAAGAAGAACTTGCTGCCCAGACATTTTCCTGTTATCACCGATAACGACCAAGGTGCCATGCAGGAGAACTACCCTTATATCCCCCGAGACTGCTACTACTTTAGCTACATCGAAGGGGTTCCTGGGTCCATGGGCACCCTGGACACCTGCTATGGGGGTCTGCGTGGCATGCTGCAGCTGGACGACTTCACTTACGAAATCAAACCATTGGAGGCTTCTTCCAAATTTGAGCATCTGATTTCTCAGCTTGTGACACAGAAAATAGCAGCAGAGGATGAGAAATGTGAGGCTGAAGAGAAAGATACAAATCAAGAGTATGAGGAGGCAATGATTTCTGAAATGCCTAGAGCAGGCCCTGTGTATCTGTGGTGGCCACACAGAAAAGCCTTAAAAGTTCACTACACAATTTCTCACTCATTAGTTGTTCAGAACAGTAATGAGACGCATATAATAGAGAATATAGTGATTATAAACAACATATTGCACACCATTTGTTACCAGGGTCAACTTCAGGTTTTCATACGTGCTTTGTGCATATGGAGTCATAGAGATCAGATGAATCTCCAAAGGTTTAGAAGCCCTGCAGAGGCAAAGGCTCAGTTTGGTTTATGGAAATCTCAGAATTTTCATGCAAATATACCACATGATACTTCATTGCTTTTAACAGGACATAAAATCGCTGGGACCTCCTATTATAGCAGCCATAATGGAATATGCAACCACAATCGGGGAGCATCATATGTTTATGTCGTAAGATATCACATATTTTTAGCTGCTACTGTTGGAGCACATGGAACAGGTCTTATGGGTGCATTTCACGATGTTCCAGGTTGTTGGTGTTTTCAAAGATATCAGTGCCTCATGGCTCCTAATCCTGGTCTTCTAGATATGATAAGCAATTGTACTTTTGAGGCTATTCATCAATGGTTGCATGTGTGGGAGTTTGAACTTGTTTGAGTTCACTAAATATAGCATATAATAATTTTCCTTATGTAGCTAGACGGTGTGGTGACAAGATAACAGATAATTTTGAAGGATGTGACTGTGGCACCTTAAAAGACTGTAGTGAGGTCTCATGTTGTGAAACCAGTTGTATCCTCAGCCTTGGCAGTGACCGTGATCATGGAGATTGCTGCATGAAGTGTAAATATGCTCAACCTGGATATATGTACAGAGATGCTCTTGGTATTTGTGATCTACCAGAATACTGTAACAGGGAGACACATGATTGTCCAACTGACACTTATATCCAGGATGGAACCCCATGTTCAGCATCAGCTGTTTGTGTGAGGGCAAACTGTAGTGACTGTGATTTATACTGGTAAGCCCTCCTTTGGCTATGACATAAAACAGGCTGTCCCAGCATGCTATGACGTGTTGACTGTCAGGGGTGACCAATTTGGAAACTGTGGTGTGATGGTGATATGAGGAGGAGAAAAACCTGTACAATGTGAACAAGATGATGTTCTGTGTGGAATGCTACACTGTAGCAACGTGAAGGAAATTCCTGGTGGTGGGGAGCACACTACTTTTCATCAAATGAAGACATAGAAAGACAAGGTCTTTTTCTACAGAAAAAGCAGAAGCAGCAGCAAGGTGAAAGTTATATAATAGAGGCCACAGAATATTAGAATCTACTCAAAATCTTTCATTTCTTGGCTTCTTTTCACCAGCTTGATTTTGGAGAGAGAGCAGGGAGTGGTCTTAAGAGATCTTAGTTCCCTGCCCAGGAACTGAAACTGGGTAACCTGAGTGAAAAAATAGAAATCCTCACCACTGGACCACCAGTGACTAGAGGCTGGAAGCAATGATCCCCTGGCTCTAGCCCCCATTTGAAAGCAAGAATGCTTCAAGAATACAAAAATAAGTACAAAGTTTATTCTTAGAGACATAGCATAAGTGGGAGAGCACACAGAGAAACAGTTTGTTTATTTTTTTACACACGGGAGAAAAAAGAGAGAAATCGTGAGGTGGTCCTCTCTAACGAGGAAGCCCGCAGTACGAGGTGATTTATTTTTTTATTTTTTCTCTTTTATTTATTTATTTTTTATCATTATTTGAAATGTTCATTAAAAAATTTTTTTTTAATTTTATTTTATTTTTAAACTTTACATAATTGTATTAGTTTTGCCAAATATCAAAATGAATCCGCCACAGGTATACATGTGTTCCCCATCCTGAACCCTCCTCCCTCCTCCCTCCCCATACCATCCCTCTGGGTCGTCCCAGTGCACCAGCCCCAAGCATCCAGTATCGTGCATCGAACCTGGACTGGCAACTCGTTTCATACATGATATTTTACATGTTTCAATGCCATTCTCCCAAATCTTCCCACCCTCTCCCTCTTCCACAGAGTCCATAAGACTGTTCTATACATCAGTGTCTCTTATTTAAATCACTTAAGTGAGACAGTCCTTCTGGGTCCTTGTTTACCTTTGGCCAGTTATCTTTTTTCACACCTGACCTGCCCTAGGACCCTCCCCAGCATGCCTCTGCAAGTTTTTGCAAAGATGGCTCCCGCTCCTGAGGCCTGTGGAGGTATGTCCACACTTATTACAGGGTGGCACCTCCACCCTTTCTGACCCCTAAAGAGCCTTCCTGCACATGTGCAGACAGGGAGGTTTTCCTTGACTTCAGGAGTGGTCCCCTTTTCTCTTTACTTCAGCAGAGTTCAGCTTCTGCCACTAGCTTTGTCCTTGGGTTGGCTCAGAGAAAACAAAGCTTCGGTTTTGTTTGACAAATTTGACAAATACCAGCTGTCCATACCAGGGGCCCATCGATCTCCTACCTCAAACTGAGGTAGATTGCCCATGGTGTGATGACTATTCCAATGCCCTTTCTTCTTAAGGGCCACACTTACAACTCTGACATCCCCAAGAAGCCAGAGAGGGCCACTACAATTCCAGATCTTACTCAATAAGACTATACTACTTTGAGAAGAAATTAACAGACTAAGGGTCTTTCTGGCACATCATATATCTAGAGTAAATCTGACGAACAGTTTGAATAAAATATGAGTTTCTCTGGTAAAAAAAAAGTGTGAAGTAAAAGGAGGCACATGATCTACCTTAGGAAAGATGCCTAATTTTCTGCTTGTCCAAAGATCTTCAGAAAGCAAAAGAAAAATACTGACCTCCGTGTGACAAAAGGTTGACCTTCAAGAGATTTCAGTTCAGTTCAGTCACTCAGTCATGTCCGACTCTTTGTGATACCATGAATCGCAGCACGCCAGGCCTCCCTGTCCATCACCAGCTCCCGGAGTTCACCCAAACTCATGTCCATCGAGTCGGTGATGCCATCCAGCCATCTCATCCTCTGTAGTCCCCTTCTCCTCCTGCCCCCGATCCCTCCCAGCATCAGGGTCTTTTCCAATGAGTCAACTCTTTGCATGAGATGGCCAAAGTATTGGAGTTTCAGCTTTAGCATCAGTCCTTCCAAAGAACACCCAGGACTGATCTCCTTTAGAATGGACTGGTTGGATCTCCTTGCAGTCCAAGGGACTCTCAAGACTCTTCTCCAACACCACAGT
This sequence comes from Bubalus bubalis, assembly GCF_019923935.1. Classification (NCBI taxonomy): domain Eukaryota; kingdom Metazoa; phylum Chordata; class Mammalia; order Artiodactyla; family Bovidae; genus Bubalus; species Bubalus bubalis. The sequence continues at coordinate 21,245,072 of NC_059167.1, forward strand.
TCAAAAGCATCAATTCTTTGGTGCTCAGCTTTCTTCACAGTCCAACTCTCATATCCATACATGACCACTGGAAAAACCATAGCCTTGACTAGATGGACCTTTGTTGGCAAAGTAATATCTCTGCTTTTCAATATGCTATCTAGGTTGGTCATAACTTTCCTTCCAAGGAGTAAGCATCTTTTAATTTCATGGCTGCAATCACCATCTGCAGTGATCTGAAAGAGATGGGAATACCAGACCACCTGACCTGCCTCTTGAGAAACCTATATGCAGGTCAGGAAGCAACAGTTAGAACTGGACATGGCACAACAGACTGGCTCCAAATAGGAAAAGGAGTATGTCAAGGCTGTATATTGTCACCCTGTTTATTTAACTTATATGCAGAGTACATCATGAGAAACGCTAGGCTGGAAGAAGCACAAGCTGGGATCAAGATTACCGGGAGAAATACCAATAATCTCAGATATGCAGATGACACCACCCTTATGGCTCAAAGTGAAGAGGAACTAAAAAGCCTCTTGATGAAAGTGAAAGAGGAGAGTGAAAAAGTTGGCTTAAAGCTCAACACTCAGAAGACTAAGATCATGGCCTCTGGTCCCATCACTTCATGGGAAATAGATGGGGAAACAGTGGAAACAGTGTCAGACTTTATTTTTGGGTGCTCCAAAAAATCAAGAGATTTACAGCCCCCCAACTCCAAATTATAAACAAACAAACACACCAAAAAAGAAACAAGCAAAAAAATGAGAACAGGAGGAGGACTTACTTCCACACCAAAAAGAAAAAAATAGGGGTTTTTGACCAGTTCTGTTTTTTTAATTTAACTTTTTAAATTGAAGGATAATTGCTTTACAGAATTTTGTGGTTTTCTGTCATACATCAATAAGAACCAGCCATAGATACGCCAATGTCCCCTACCTCCTGAACCTCCCTCCCATCTCCCTCCCCATCCCACCCTGCTAGATTGTCACAGAGTCCCTGTTTGAGTTCCCTGAGTCATACAGTGAGTTCCCACTGGCTCTCTATTTTACATATGGTATTGTAAATGTCCGTGTTAGTCTCTCCATACATCTCGTCCTCTCCCTCTTCCCCTCCCTCCATGTCCATTCGTCTGTTCTCTATGTCTATTTCCCCATTGCTGCCCTGAAAATAAATTCATCAGTACTATCTTTTATGGTATATAAAAGATTCCATATATATTCCACCATTCTATATATATATGTGTGTGTCAGTATACGATATCTACATTTCTCTTTCTGACTTACTTCACTCTGTATAATAGGCTCTAGGTTCGTCCACCTCACTTGAACTGACTCAAATGCCTTCCTTTTTATGGCTAAGTAGTATTCCATTGTACATATTTATCACAGCTTCTTTATCCATTATCTGTCAATGGACATCTAGGTTCCTTCCATGTTCTAGTTATACTAAATAGTGCTGCAACGAACATTGGAGTACATGTGTCTTTTTCAATTTTGGCTTCCTCAGGGTATATGTCTAGGAGTGGAACTGCTGGATCATATGGTGGTTTTATTCCTAGCTTTTAAAGGAATCTCTACAGTGGCTGTATCAGTTTACATTCCCACCAGCAATGCAAGAGAGTTCCCTTTTCTCCACACACTCTCTGGCATTTATTGTTTGTAGACTATTTTTTTTTTAATAGACTTTTTGATGATGACCATTCTGACTGGTGTGAGGTGGTATCTCACTGTAGTTTTGATTTGCATTTCTCTAATAATGAATGATGTTGAGCATCTTTTTCATGTGTTTGTTACCCATCTGTATGTCTTCTTTGGCGAAATGTCTTTTTAGGTCTTTTTCCCACTTTTGATTGGGTTATTTGTTTTTCTGGTGTTGAGTTGTATGATCTGCTTCTATATTTTGGAAATTAATTCTTTGTCAGTTGTTTCATTTGCTATTATTTTCTCCCATTCTGAGGGTTGTTTTTTCATCTTATTTGTAGTTTCCTTTGCTGTGCAAAAGCTTTTAAGTTTAATTAGGTCCCACTTCTTTATTTTTGTTTTTATTACCATTACTCTATGAGGTGGGTTATAGAAGATCTTGCTTTGATTTACGTCATTAAGTGCTCTGCCTATGCTTTCCTCTAAGAGTTTTATAGTTTCTGCTCTTTCATTTAGGTCTTTAATCCATTTTGAGTTTATCTTTGTGTATGGCATTAAGAAGTGTTCTAATTCCATTCTTTTGCATGTAGCTGTCCAGTTTTACCAGCACCACTTACTGAAAAGGCAATCTATGCCCCATTGTATAATCTTCCCTCCTTTGTCAAAAGTAAGGTACCCACAGGTGTGTGGGTTTATCTCAGGGTTCTCCATCTTGTTTCATTGGTCTATGTTTCTGTTTTTGTGCCAGTACCATACTGTCTTGACGACTGTAGCTTTGTAGTTTAATCTGAAGTCAGGAAGATTGATTCCTCCAGTTCCATTCTTCCTTCTTAAGAAGGCTTTGGCTATTCAGGGTCTTTTGTGTTTCCATATGAATTGTGAAAATTTTTGTTCTAGTTCTGTGAAAAATGGAAGTTTTATGGGGATTTGATTGAATCTGTAGATGGCATTTGATAGTATAGTCATTTCACAATATTAATTCTTCCTAACCAGGAACATAGACTATCTCTCCATCTGTTTGTGTCATCTTTGATTTCATTCATCGGTGTCTTACAATTTTCCATATACAGGTCTTCTGTACTGATTCTGTTTTTAACCCCACTAGGCAGTGTTGGAAATTTTTCCACTTCTCCCAAACAATGGAATCAAAATTTTTTAAAGATTTCTGTGACTCCAATAGATGGTAAAGACTTCATTGTGTTGAGGTGTGTCAGAGAACATCTGCAGACCAGGGTCACTTTCCAGATGAAAGAGGGTCAGGGTTTTTGGAAGAGGAAGAATTGGAATAGCAGTTCTATGTTTAAACTTTAGCCACAGTTTCTCTTTTAACAAAAACTAATGCATGAGGCTGTTTCCTATTATCCCATACCTTGGAGGAGTCCTGATAAACAACAGAACACTACTGCTGAGAACTGTTTCTGCCAACCTTATAGTAGTTTTAGATACCCATGTGGTATGAGTATAAGAAAGGAGAAAGTAGAGGGAGCAGAGTAGAATATATGGTGAAAAAACAGAGGACTTTCCATATTGTTTGTTTAAAAATTTTGCATCTTTATCCTCAGGATTCTGAGACCCCTCAGGTGAAGATTGCTGCACAAGTCCAGTCACACCATTGCCCAAGCAAGGGAGCTCCAGGAGTCTGGCAAATGTATTACCTAGGTTCTACAGGTAATCTTCCAAGCCTCTACTGAGGATCAGTAGCCCTAACTCCCCTGCTACTCAGGGTCAATGACTCCATCCAAAATGGTGACTCCTCCTCCCACAGACTAGTCTTTGGACGTGTTAATACCTGGGGGGCTTTTACAGCAGCTGTACCTTGCAGTTCCATGGCACTCATGCTGTGTCTCTGGCAAAAGTACATTTTCTGTGGCCCATGGGCTTCCTAAAGCCCTGGAGAACACCCAGTTGCTGGGAGGACAAGTAGAAAAACAACCAGTGGCTCATTAAGAGTCATGTTAAGGAGGGCCACCCAACTTCTATTCCTTGCTTTCTGATCCCATATATTCCTCATAACGGATATACAGTACCATATGGCAGTCTCTGATTTAGTATAGACACTGTACCCTGAAGGATGGCACTCATCCTTCCAGGATATTGTTTCTGAGCTGGTTTTTCTGCTGTGTCTTCTGTAGATTGTTGCACCACACTGTGCATGTGGTTGCTAGTGAATATTTGATAAGTGATGCAAACAATGGATACTATTGGGATGGACCTATTTCTGTGCCTCAGTCATGGAAGGCTGAAATATCTGTTCACATGCTAAGCCATGTGGGATTCCATGGTTAAAGATCATACACTTCTAAGCAAGCCCTCAGTACAGATGTTGACTGTGACTCTGCAGGCACAAAAGGCCACTCATCACAACTAGAATAAATATCTATTCTTGCAAGGACCAAATGCTGGCCCTTTCAGATTAAAGGGCCCCATAGTAGTTGACTTCCCACTGATCAGTTGCCAGGTCTTCTTGAGAAACAGTGACTTCTCAGGATCTCAGCAATGATCTCTGTTGTTGGCAAGTTGGACATTTAGAGATTGGACTTTCTTGGCAAATGAGAGTTCATGCTATCGAGCCCAGTGTAGCCACTACTTCTGCCAGCATGGCCACTCTGTTCCTGTACCCACTGTGCCAGTTCCATGATGGTCACTGGTAAAGTTTGTCTAATGTTGACTGGCCAAATCATTTTGCTTACTTGGTTGTTTGCGCCTTTTCCAGGATGGATGCTTTTTGACAAGCATGAACCTCTGCTGCAAAAATCCAACAAAAAAAAATGGGCAGAATACCTATATGAACATTTATTCAAATAAGACATACAGATGGCCAACAGGCCCATGAAGAGATGCTCAATGTCACTAAGTACTGGGGTAATGGAAATCAAAACTGCAAAAAGGTTTCACTTCACAACTGTCAGAATGGCTATCATCAGATTGTCCACAAATGATAAATGCTAGAGAAGAGGCAGGGAAAAGGGAGCCCCTGTACACTGTAAGTGGTTGCACCCACCATGGAATATACTATGAAGGTTCCTTTAAAAACTGAAATTAGAACTACCACATGATTCAGTAATTCCACTATTGGGTATATATATTTGGAAAAGAAAACAAACACTAATTTGAAAACATACATGCACCCCAATGTTCATAGCAATACTACTTTCAGTAGCCAAGACATGGGAACAACCCATGTGCTCATCAACAGGTGATTGGTTTAAGAAGATGTGGTAGGAGATTAGCTCAAGATGGTAGGGTAGAAGGATGCAGGATAATCCCCTTCTTATGAAAGCACCAAATCACAACTAATAGCTGAACAACCATCAACAAAAAAACACTGGAACATACTAATACAGGATACCCTATATCCAAAGACAAAGAGAGACAGTAAGAAGGTCTCAATTGTGATAAACTTAAATTTCAGGACCCACAAACTGGAAAACAATTATACCACAGAAGTTTTCCCACGGGAGTGAAATTTCTAAGCCCCATATCTGGTTTCCCAGGCTAGCAGCAGGAGGAGGAGTCCCCAGAGAATCTACTTTTGAAGCCCAGTGGGTTTTGATCACAGGACACTCCCAGGACTGGGGTAAATAGAGACTCCATTCTTGGAGGGGGAGGACACACAAACTCTCATGTGTGCTAGATCCCAGGGGGAAAAAGGAGTGACCCCCATAAGAGACTCGGCCAGACCTACTTGCTAGTATTGAAGGATCTCCTGTAGAAGTGGGGATGACTAGGGCTCAATGTGTGGTCAAGGACACTCACTGGCAGCAGTAGTTCTGGGAAGTATCCATTGGCATGAGCCCTCCTAAGAGCCTGCCATTAACCCCACAAAACAGCCTTTGGCTCCAGTGCTGAGTTGCTGCAAGTCAACCAACTAATAGGGTGGGAACACAGCCCCACCCATTAGCAGACAAGCAGATTAAAGTTTTACTGAGCACAGCCCTGTCCACTAGAGGGACAAGACCCATCTCCACTCAACACTAGTCCCTCCCATTAGAAAGCCTTCACAAGCCTCTTAGATAGCCTCATTCCACCAGAATGCAGGTAGCAGAAGCAAGAAAAACTACAATCCTGTAGCCTGCAGGATGGAATCCACAATCAAAGAAAGTCAGACAGAATGAAATGGCAGGAGTATATGTCCCAGAAGAAGGAACAAGATAAAACCCCAGAAAACAAAACAAAACACTATGTTAAATGGAGATAGGCAATCTTCTGGAAAAAGATTTCAAAATAATGACAGTGAAGATGATGCAGGATCTTGGAAAAAGAATGGAGGCAAGGACTGAGAAGATGCAAGAAATGTTTAACAAAGACCTAGAATAACTAAAGAACAAAAAGATGAGCAATACAATAACTGAAAAGAAAAAATACACTGAAAGGAATCAATAGGTCAATAACTGAGGCAGAAGATCTGATGAATAACCAGGAAGACAGAATGGTAGAAATCATTGCCACAGAACAGAATGAAGAAAAAGAGTGAAAAGATGAGAAGATAGTCTAAGAGACCTTTGGAACAACATTATATGCACCAACATTTCCACTCTAAGGGTTCCAGAAGGAAAAGAGAGAGAGAAAGGACCTGAGGAAATATTTGGAGAGATAATTGCTGGAAACTTCTATAACATGGGACAGGAAACAATCACCCAATTCCAGGAAATACAGAGAGTCCCAGGTAGGATAAATCTGTGCTGAGACAAATAGAAATCAAATTAACAAAAATTAAAGACAAAGAAAAAATATTAAAAGCAACAAGGGAAAAATAACAAAAAACATACAAGGGACCTCCCATAAGGTTATCAGCTGATTTTTCAGCAGAAACTCTGCACATCAGAAGAACATGGCATAATATATTTAAAGTGAAGAAAGGGAAGAATCTCCAACCAAAAATACTCTTTCCAGCAATGCTCTCATTCACATTTAATGGAGAAATTAAAAGCTTTCCAAACAAGCAAAATGTAAGAGAATTCAGCACCACCAAATCAGCTTTAGATAACAAATGCTAAAAGGATTTCCCTACACAGAGAACACAAGAGAAGGAAAAGACCTACAAAACAAACCCAAAACAATTAAGAAAATGCCACTAGGAACATATACCAATTATTACTCTAAATGCAAATGGATTAAATACTCCAAGCAAAAGACACAGACTGGATGAATGGATACAAAAATAAGACCACCTGTGTATATGCTGTCTCCAAGAGACCCACTTCAGACCTAGAGACACATACAGACTGAAAGAGAGGGGATGGAAAATGATATTCCATGAAAATGGGAATCAAAAGAAAGCTGAAGGAACAATACTCTTATCAGGCAAAATAGAATTTAAAATAAAGTCTTTCACAAGAGACAAGATAAAAAAAGGACACTGCATAAAATGATCAAGGGATCTACTGAAGAAGAAGGTAAAACAATTGTAAATATATATGCACCCAATGCTGGAGCACAACAATATACAAGGCAAATACTAATAGCCATAAAGGGAAAAACCAACAGTAAAACAGTAAGAGTAGGGGACTTTAACACTGCACTTACATCAATGGACAGATCATCCAGACAGAAGATCAGTAAGGAAACACAGGCCTTAAATGACACATCAGACCAGATGGACTTAATTGATATTTATAGAGCATTCCATCCAAAAGGAGCAGAATACACACTCTCCTCATGTATACATGGAACATTCTTGAGGATTGACCACATGCTGGTCCACAAAGCAAGTTTCAGCACATTTTAAAAAACTGAAATCACATCAGGTATCTTTTCTAACCAAAATGCTGAGATTAGAAACCAACTACAAGAAAAAAACTATAAAAAACACAAAAACATGAAGAAAAAACAGTATGTTTCTAAACAACCAATGGATCAATGAAGAAAACAAAGGAACTGAAAAATACCTAGAGACAAATGAAAACAAAAGCACAATGATCCAAGACAGTACATTAAAAGGATCAGACACCATGATCAAGTAAGATTTATCCCAGGAATGCAAGGGTTTTTCAATATTCACAAATTAATCAGTGTGATATACCACATCAACAAAATAAAGAATAGAAACCATATGATCATCTCAATAGAGAAAAAACTTGAAATTAATCAATACTTATTTATGATAAAAACTCTGCAGACAGTGGGCACAGAGGCAACACACTTCAGCATAGTAAAGTCCATATATAACAAACCTACAGCTAATACCACACTCAATGGTAAAAACCTGAAGACATTTCCTCTAAGATCTGGAACAAGATAGAAGGAGTCCACTGTTGCCACTTTAATTCAATGTAATTTTGGAAATCTTAGCTATGGTAATCAGGGAAGAAAAATAAATACAAGGAATCCAAGTTTGAAAATAAAAAATTAAACTGTCACTATTTGCAGATGACTTGATACCATTCATAGAAAATTCTAAACACAGATAGAATTCTCTTTGACATAAATCACAGCAAAATCCTCTTTGACCACCTCCTAGAGTATGGAAACAAAAATAAACAAATGAGACTAATTAAACTTAAAAGCTTTTGCACAGCAAAGGAAATTACAATATGAAAAGACAATCCTCAGAATGGAAGAAAATACTTGCAAATGAAGCAAGTGACAAAGGATTAATCTCTGAAGGATATAAGCAGTTCATGCAGCTCAGTATCAAAAAAACCAAGAAGCCATTAAAAAAATGAGTAGAAGACCTAAACAGATATTTCTCCAAAGAATACATACAAATGGCTAAGAAACACATGAAAAGATGCTCAAAGTCACTCATTATTAAAGAAATGCAAATCAAAAGTACAATGAGGTATCACATCCCACCAGTCAAAATGGCCACCATCAAAAAAATCTACAAACAATAAATGCTGCAGAAGATGTGGAGAAAAGCAAACCCTCTTGCATTGTTGGTGGGAATGTAAATTGATATAGCCACTATGGAGAACAGTATGGAGAATCCCTAAAAAACTGGGAATAAAACTATAATATGACTTAGCAATCCCACTTCTGGGCTTATACCCTGAGAAAACCATAATTCAAAAATACATATATCCTAATGCTAATAGCAGAACTATAGCCAGGACATGGAAGCAGCATAGATATCCATCGACAGATGAATGGATAAAGAAGTTGTGTACATACATACAATTAAATATTACTCAGCCATAAACTGCAATGAATTTGAGTCAGTTGTAATGAGGTGGATGAACCTAGAGCCTATTATACAGAGTGAAGTAAGTCAGAAAGAGAAAATCAAATATCATTTATTAACACACACATATGGAATCTAGAAAATAGTACTGATGAACCTGCAGGGCAAGAATAGACACATACATAGAGAAGGGACTTGTGGACACAGTGGGGGAAGGAGAGGGTGGGACCATTGATAGAGTAGCACTGACATATATACACTACCATGTGTAAAACAGACAGCTAGCAGGAAGCAGCTGTGTAGCACAGGAAACTCAGCTCATTGCTCTGTTCAAAAGGGAGGGGATACATGTACACTATAGCAGATTCATGTTGTACGGCAAAACTAACACAACATTGTAAAGGAATTATCCTGCAACTAAAAATAAATTTAAAAATTACATCACAGCACTGTTATTTTTCAATCCATCTCTTTGTTTAATGGAAATAAAAACAAAAATAAGCAAGTGGAACCTAATTAAATGCAGAGGTTTTTGTACAACAAAGGAAACCATAAATAAAACAAAAAGACAACCCACAGATGGGGAGAAAATATTTGCCAATTGTGTGATGGATCAGGGGATTAGTCTCCAAGATTTACTAACAAAGCTGAGTGCAACTTAGTATCTTTAAAAAAAAAAAAAAATCCAATGAAAAGACAGGCAGAAAAGCTAACTGACATTTCTCCAAAGAAGACATACAGATGGCCAAGAGGCACATGAAAAAATGTTTAACATTGCTAATTATTAGAGACATGCAAATCAAAACTACAATGAGATATTTCCTCACACCAGTCAGCATGACTATCATAAAAGGAAAAAATCCACAAATAAACGCTGGAGTGGTTGTGGAGGGAAGGGAACCCTCCTACACTGTTGATGAAGATGTAAATTGGTATAGCCACTGTGGAGAACAGTGTGGAGGCTCCTTAAAAAACTGAAGATAGAGCTATCATATGATCCTAAAATCCCACTCTTGGGCACATACCTGGAGAAAAACATGGTACAAAAGGATACATGCACTTCAATGTTCATTGCGGCACTGTTTATTATAGTCATGACATGGAAGCGACAGAAATGTCCATCAACAGAAGAACAGATGAAGAAGAGATGGTAAGTGTATACAATAGAATTTTACTCAGCCTTTGAAAAGAAGAAGTAATGCCACTTTCAGCTACATGGATGGATCTGGAGATTGTCATACTGAGTGAAGTAAGTCAGACAGAGAAAGAGAAAGATCGTATGATATCACTTATATGCAGAATCTTTAAAAAATGATAGACATGAGCTTATTTACAAAATAGAAACAGACTCACAGACTTAGAGAATGCACTTATAGTTAGCAGGGGCAAATGGTAGGGAGAAAGAGATAGTTAGGGAATGTGCGATTGACAAGTACACAGGACCTACTGCATGGCACAGGGAACTCTGCTCAATGTTCCGTAACAACCTAATGGAGAAAAGAATTTGAAAAAGAATAGATATATGTATATGTATAACTGAATGACTTTGCTGTATACCTAAAACTAACACAATATTGTTAATCAATTATACTCCAATATAAAATAAAAAGCTTTAAAACAAAGATGTGGTATAAATACATACACTAGAATAGTACTCAGTCATAAAAGAGGAAATGTTGCCATTTGCAACAACATGGATGGAAATAAAGAATATCATGCTAAATGATATTATGTAATATCTTGGCCACCTGAAGTAGTCTAATTAGGGACTTTCCACATAGGGTAGACAATCAACAGTACTAGCCATAAAACTGCCCGAGAATATGATTTTTTGTTATTTCTCTCCTTTTAGAATCATCTCTGAAGAGGAATATTATGCAGTAATCTTGCATGTTTAGTTTGAACTCAGATACCAAGCCTACCCATTCATATACCAAAGTCAGGCATTTTATTCCTCCTTTAGCTAACTGAGCATATCCGACACGTGGGCATATATCGAAGCTGAGTGAAGCACACTGGTGTAGCAATGATGAGTGGTATGATGACTTCAAATACCTGCTCATACAATTTACAGATGTCTTCTTTTGTATGAGGTTGACACTAGATGTTCTATTTTGAGCTTTCTGTGAATTGCTGCAAGATCCTTTTGATTTTGTAAGTTAACAGACCCAAAGAAACCTAGCTGATACTCAGTGATTCAGTATATGTGCTCATATGGAGCCACATGGACAAAACTCTCATTTTTGCCTGGGATCTACTCACACACTAAGAGCTATTTCTTCATAGGCAGAGGACATGGCCTTGTTTCCAAACCCCAAGGCCTATATAGTGATTCTTTTGGGGGGTTCTTGTCATAGATTTCACATCGTATCTACCACTACCACCAGTTTCCAACAGGGTCAAAGACATCAGCTGTGCCATACTTGACAGCTCTAATTATGGCTTTGGGTTTTCAATGGGCAAGCAAGAAACCAAGACCTCTTCTTGCCTTGCATTCTTACTCAAAACTGGCCACTTTTATTATCATCCAGCATCATATTCACAGGTGTGAAATGTTTGCTTCAGTAACCCAAAGAAGCATATATCAGGCATCACCTTCTTTGTGGTAGGGAAGGCATCATGAAGCAATCTGCCTTTATTCTTTGGCTATTTCCCAACATGAGCTACATCCTGTAATCTGAAATACTCCAATAATATGAATTGTCCCTGAATCTTTGTAAGGTTTGTCTCCTAAACTTGGAATGTATATCTCCTTATAAGACCTCCAATGAACTAACCAACTAATGTTTGCCTGGGCTCATCCTCATGATGCTGTAGATATAATGAGTCAGTTCAATGTCTTCTGCAATGTTCAGACAGTCTAAACCTGTTCAGATAATATGCCAGATGCAAGAAGGTGAACACAACTCTGGAGGCAAATATACAAAATATACATGGTTATCCATGACATATGAATGCTACACTTTTTTTGGATGCTCTTTTCTGATCAAAATAGAAATTAACAAGTTTAGTGAATCAATGACTGATGCACCTGATGCCACCATCACCTGATGCCATTTAACATCCTCTAGCAATGGTAGATATATGTGACCCACTATCAGCAATAAGACATTCTCTTTGGAGAGTTGGTTGTCTACAATCACTCACTAGGATCAATACAGTTTCTGTAATGGCTGGATTGGTGATTTCTATGCAGATGTGAGACATACAACTGCTGCTGTTTCTTTTAGGCTTGAATAGTGCACTTGTGTCTACCTTCTCACCATGAACACAGTATTGACTTTGATTCATCATCCTGGCCAGAGGCAGAGGCATGTTTAAGAGGCATCCACCTGCATAGCAATGATGATAGCTTTTATTCCACATGCCAACTTCATATGGACATTATTCCCACTACTTAAGATACCAATCCCAATTACATACCTGAGGACTCAGACATGCGACCACTAAGTTGGACTGCAGGGCACAGAACCCATTGTAAAACGTATGCCAGCTAGAACTCCACTTTTTTCCTGATGTCATAAGCTCCCACTATTTCAGGGTCCACAATGATGCTTTGGAATCTGAGCATCAATATCACTGCAGGTACTGTGTCCAATAATCTTCTCAATTCTAGTCATTTCTCTATCCCTACCACAGTGTCTCCTAAGGAAATGGTTTTAGGTTTCTTGGGTAAAGGACTGAGAGAATCACTATCTTATATATTTGTCATAATGTTGATATATCCTTCCTCCTAGGGACCCAGCAATCTCTTTATTCAACAGATTCTGTATTTGAAAATCTGCTTTGCTCCAAGAACTGAACAGGCATCATGATTTTTTTTTTTTTTTTTTTTTTTGAGTGCAACCATTCTCAGTTTCCTGCTCCTCCAGTTTTGCCTTCTTCTGATTGTAGATACTAAGCAGCACTCTCTTTGGATACTCATCTGCTCTCCTTAGAGATACCATTATCTGTTAACACCTCAAAATCCTTAGGTAAAAGGTAAATCCCTTCAGTCATCTCTCCAGCCTTGGCAATTCTGATGCTAATTCTGATGGAAGATCCCCTGGAGAAGGAAATGGCAACCTACTCCAATATTCTGACCTGGAAAATCTCATGGACTGAGGAGACTGGTAGGCTACATTCCATGGGGTCGCAAAGAGTCGAACACGACTTCACTTTCACTTTCTGATCCCCTAGATTCTGATTCTTACATTCAGCCCCTGACCTCTGTTACTTGAGAGAACTCATTATCCTCACAGCTCTTAACAAACACTGGTTTGTAACAATGTGTCATCAAACTGTTCTATAGATGAGAGACACAACTGAACTTAGAGATGATATTGCCCCTTGTACCAGCAGCACATTTTAAATAATTTTTATTGATGCATAATTGACATATAATAGTCTATTAGTTTCAGGTGTATAACATCATTAATCATTAGGGATATTCAAATCAAACTCACAATGAGGTATCGCCTCACATTTGTCAGAATGGCTGTCATCAAAAAGACAACAAATAACAAATGTTGGCAAGATGTGGAGAAAAGGGAACCCTTGCCCATTGTTGGGAATGTATTAATAAATTGGTGCATCCACAAGGAAAACAGTATGAAAGTTCTTCAAAAAATTAAAAATAAAACTACCAAACAATTCAGCAGTACCTTTCCTGAGTACTTATCCAAAGAAAGAAAATGAAAATACTAATTTGAAAAGATATATGTACCTCAGTGTTCATTGCAGCATTATTTACAACAGCCAAGATATGGGTGCAACCTGAGTCCATCCATAGATGAATAGTTAAAGAAGATGTGGTATGTATATATGGTGTTATATATATATATATACACACCACCTATATGTATGTTGTATATATATTGTATCCATATATACATAATACAATATAGCTATAAACTATTACTCAGCCATAAAAAAGAAGGACATCTTGTCATTTGTGGCAACATAAATGGGCCTAGAGGGTATTATGCTAAGTGAAATAAGTCAGATAAGGAAATACAAATACTATATGATCTCACTTTTATGTGAAATCTAAAAATCAAGACAAATGAACAAACATAACAAAACAGAAACATAGTCATGTATACAGAGAACAAACAGATGGTTGCCAGAGGGGAGGTGAGAAAGAAGTGATTGAGAAGTGGAAACTTCCAGTTACAAAATAAATGAGTCATGGGTATGACACGTGTGGAGTATCTAGTCAACAATCATGCAATGTCTTTGTATGGTGACAGATGGTAAGTAGACTTAACAGGTTGATCATATAGAACAGTATAGACATTCAGAATCACTGTGCTGTACACCAGGAACTAATATTGTGTTGGTCAACTATACCTCAAAACAAACTCATAGAAAAAAATAGATCAAATTTGTGGTTAACAGAAGCACGGTTCGGGGGAGGGATGAAGGTAATTAAAAGGTACAAATTTCCAGTTTTACAGTAAATAAATACAGGGATGCAATGTACAACAGGATAAATATAATTAGCATTGCTGTGTGGTTTATACGGAAGTTGTTAGATAAATCCTAAGAGCTCCTATGACAAGCAAAATATATTTTTTTCTGATTGTCTAATTTTGTATCTTTACGGTATGGATGTTTACTAAACCTATTGTGGTAATCATTTCTTGATGTGTATATGTTACATCATTATGCTATACACTTACACAGTGCTGTAAGTCAAATATATCTCTTTAAAACTATAAGAAAATTTTTCATTGAAAAATACAAAATCAGATTTCCCTGGTGGTCCAGTGGTTAAGACCCTTATCAAGAGGCTCTTTAGTTCCTCTTCACTTTCTGCCACTAGAATGGTATCATCTGCATACCTGAGGTTGTTGATATATTTTTCCTAGCAATCTTGATTCCAGCTAGTGAGTCATCCAGCCCCGCATTTCTCAAAATGTACTCTGAATATAAGTTAAATAAGTAGGATGGCAGTATATGACCCTTTACAGGAGCCCTATCTGCCCTCTTAAAAACATACCATCTAATTATATGATTCCACTTCAACTCGACTTCAGCCTGTCGTACTGCTTTTCAAATTTTGAATCAGTCAGTTGTTTCATATCCAGTTCTGATTGTTGCTTCTTAACCAGCATACAGGTTTCTCAGGAGACAGGAACGCTGATCTGGTATTTCCATCTAAGAATTTTCCACATTTTATTGTGATCCATATAGTCAAAGACTTTAACATAGTCAATGAAGCAGAAGTACACGTTTTTCTGGAATTCCCTTGACCCAATGAATGTTGGCAATTTGATCACTAGTTCTTCTGTCTTTTCTAAACCTAATGTTTTTGCTGCCAATAAAGCGTTTTGTGCCTTTCCTTAACTCATAGGTGATACACACAAAAACTGATCAGTGACAAACCATTAGCCAGACTCATCAAGAAACAAAGGGAGAAGAATCAAATCAACAAAATTAGAAATAAAAATGGAGAAATCACAACAGACAACACAGAAAAACAAAGGATCATAAGAGACTACTATCAGCAACTAAATGCCAACAAAATGGACAACTTGGAAGAAATGGACAAATTCTTAGAAAAGTATAACTTTACAAAACTGAACCAGGAAGAAATAGAAAATTTTAACAGACCCATCACAAGCATGGAAATCGAAAGTGTAATCAGAAATCTTCCAGCAAACAAAAGGCCAGGACCAGATGGCCTCATAGCTGAATTCTACCAAAACTTTAGAGAAGAGCTAACACCTATCTTATTCAAACTCTTCCAGAAAATTGCAGAAGAAGGTAAACTTCCAAACTCATTCTATGAGGCCAACATCACCCTAATACCAAAACCAGACAAAGATGCCACAAAAAAAGAAAACTACAGGCCAATATCACTGATGAACATAGATGCAAAAATCCTTAACAAAATTCTAGCAAACAGTATCCAACAACTTATTAAAAAGATCATATATCATGACCAAGTGGGCTTTATCCCAGGAATTCAAGGATTCTTTAATATCCACAAATCAATCAATGTAATACACCACATTAACACATTGAAAGGTAAAAACCATATGATTATTTCAATACATGCAGAGAAAGCCTTTGACAAAATTCAACATCCATTTATGATAAAAACCCTCCAGAGAGCAGGAATAGAAGGAACATACCTCAACATAATAAAAGCTATATATGACAAACCCATAGCAAACATTATCCTCAATGGTGAAAAATTGAAAGCATTTTCCCTAAAGTCAGGAACAAGGCAAGGGTGCCCAATCTCACCACTACTATTCAACATAGTTTTGGAAATTTTGGCCACAGCAATCAGAGCAGAAAAAGAAATAAAAGGAATCCAGATTGGAAAATAAGATGTAAAACTCTGTTTCCAGATGACATAATCCTCTACATAGAAAACCCTAAAGACTCTACCAGAAAATTACTAGAGCTAATCAATGAATATAGTAAAGTTGCAGGATATAAAATTAACACACAGAAATCCCTTGCATTCCTATACACTAACAATGAGAAAACAGAAAGAGAAATTAAGGAAACAATTCCATTCGCCATTGCAATGAAAAGAATAAAATACTTAGGAATATATCTACCTAAAGAAATAAAGGACCTATATATATAAAACTATAAAACACTGATGAAAGAAATCAAAGAGGACACAAATGGATGGAGAAATATACCATGTTCATGGATTGGAAAAATCAATAAAGTGAAAATGAGTATACTACCCAAAGCAATCTATAGATTCAATGCAATCCCTATCAAGCTACCAACGGTATTTTTCACAGAGCTAGAACAAATAATTTCACAATTTGTATGGAAATACAAAAAACCTCAAATACCCAAAGAAATCTTGAGAAAGAAGAATGGAACAGGAGGAATCAACCTGCCTGACTTCAGGCTCTACTACAAAGCTACAGTCATCAAGACTACTGTATGGTACTGGCACAAACACAGAAATATAGATCAATGGAACAAAATAGAAAGCCCAGAGATAAATCCATGCACCTATGGACACCTTATCTTTGACAAAGGAGGCAAGAATATACAATGGAGAAAAGACAATCTCTTTAACAGGTGGTGCTGGGAAAACTGGTCAACCACTTGTAAAAGAATGAAACTAGAACACTTTCTAACACCATACACAAAAATAAACTCAAAATGGATTAAAGATCTAAACATAAGATCAGAAACTATAAAACTCTTAGAGGAAAACATAGGCAAAACACTCTCCGACATAAATCACAGCAGGATCCTCTATGACCCACCTCCCAGAGTAATGGAAATAAAAGCAAAAATAAACAAATGGGACCTAATTAAACTTAAAAGCTTTTGCACAACGGAGGAAAATATAAGTAAAGTGAAAAGACAGCCTTCAGAATGGGAGAAAATAATAGCAAATGAAGCAACTGACAAAGAATTAATCTAAAAAAATATACAAACAACTCCTGCAGCTCAATTCCAGAAAAATAAATAACCCAATCAAAAAATGGGCCAAAGAACTAAACAGACATTTCTCCAAAGAAAACATACAGATGGCTAACAAACACATGAAAAGATGCTCAACATCACTCATTATCAGAGAAATGCAAATCAAAACCACTATAAGGTACCATCTCATGCTGGTTAGAATGGCTGCTATCCAGAAGTCTACAAGCAATAAATGCTGGAGAGGGTGTGGAGAAAAGGGAGCCCTCTTACACTGTTGGTGGGAATGCAAACTAGTACATCCACTATGGAGAACAGTGTGGAGATCCCTTAAAAAACTGGAAACACAACTGCCATATGACCCAGCAATCCCAACACTGGGAATACACACCGAGGAAACCAGAATTGAAAGAGAAACGTGTACCCCAATGATCATCGCAGGACTGTTTATAATAGCCAGGACATGGAAGCAACCTAGATGTCCATCAGCAGACAAATGGGTAAGAAAGCTGTGGTACATATACACAATGGAGTATTACTCAGCCATTAAAAAGAATACATTTGTATCAGTTCTAATGAGGTGGATGAAACTGGAGCCTATTATACAGAGTGACAGAGAAGGCAATGGCACCCCACTCCAGTACTCTTGCCTGGAAAATCCTATGGACGGAGGAGCCTGGTAGGCTGCAGTCCATGGGGTCGCTGAGGGTCGGACACCACTGAGTGACTTCACTTTCATTTTTCACTTTCATGCATTGGAGAAGAAAATGGCAGCCCACTCCAGTGTTCTTGCCTGGAGAATTCCAGGGATGGGGGAGCCTGGTGGGCTGCCATCTATGGGGCTGCACAGAGTCGGACACAACTGAAGTGACTTAGCAGCAGCATACAGAGTGAAGTAAGTCAGAAAGAAAAACACCAATACAGTATACTAACACATATATATGGAATTTAGAAAGATGGTAATGATAACCTTTTGTGCAAGAGAGCAAAAGAGACACAGATGTATAGAACAGTCTTTTGGACTCTGTGGAAGGTGAGGGAGGGATGATCTGAGAGAATAGCATTGAAACATGTATATTATTATATATGAAACACATTGCCAGTCCAGGTTCGGTGCATGAGACAGGGTGCTCAGGGCGGGTGCACTGGGATGACCCAGAGGGATGGGATAGGGAGGGAGATGGGAGGGGGTTTCGGGATGGGGAACACATGTAAACCCATAGCTGATTCATATCAATGTATGGCAAAACCACTACAATATTGTAAAGTAATTAGCCTCCAACTAAAATAAATAAATTAAAAAAAAAAAAAAAACTGATCAGTGATTGCTTTGCAAAGTTCCCAAAGCTGGGGACTGTATTTCAGTCCACCTCATTCTGACCGGCCTCAGACTGAATGTTTCCATTGCTAGCACCTTTTTCTTCACAGAACTTACATTCCCGCTGTAACCTTGTGCCTATCAGGAGGCTGGTCCCCAGCACTGGGTGCGATTCTGTGCCCTGCAATGCACCACAGAACCAAGCTGAGCAGAAGGGCTGGAACCTGAATTTAAATCTCAAGTCCATTAGTTGTGGGTGTCCCTGGTGGCTCAGTGGTAAAGAATCCACCTATCAACACAGGAGATGGGTTTGATCCCTGGATTGGGAAGACCCCCTGGAGAAGGAAATGGCAATCCACTCCAGTATCTTTGCCTGGAGAATCCCATAGACAGAGGAGCCTGGCAGGCTACAGTCCATGGGGTTGCAAGGAATAGGACAAGACTGAGCCACTACACAACAACAACAATCCATTAGTTGATGAGATCAAGATGAACTTCAATGAACCCATTCCCTACAAGAATGTCAGTGAAAGTCATGGGGAGTCAGGGTGTATAACCATTTAATTAATCTGATTTTTATTTTCTACAGATAGGAATTAAGCTCAGGTTAATTCTCATTTCTTGGGAAACAAATTGTAATTTAACTCAGCACCAAGGATGCCTTCCAGTCATGGTATTATAGCTCCTTGTGCAAGGGATCACAGACCCAGCTAGAGCAGCTAAGCCTACTCTCAGATGTTGGAGGCAGGTAGCAGAATTTGCCCAGCAAAGCTTTAGTCACTTACTCTCCTTAACTGACTTGTCAAGTGCCAGAAAGTAGTTTCCAAAAGAGATGAACTGTTCTCCACTGGTATTCTTTTTCCACTCCCCTCCCCTGTGCCTCGTTGTCTACCTGACGCAGCAGCACAGAAGCTTTGGTGCAGATCTAGTCCTGAGTAGTGGCAGGTGGCCTCAGAATGGCAGTGTGAAATGTAATCAAAGAAATCAGCTCCATCTGGGGGAGGGGGCCACTTTTCATGACAGTTGAGAGAATAAATAGTCACAGGACTTTGATTTCACTAGATATGGATTGGGATATGAAATGAAATAAATGGCCAGCTAGGTGCTAAAAATTTAAACAGCCCACAGGTTATTTCAAGATTGTTTCATCAGCTACAAAGCAGTTCAAAATTGAAACCTCCAGCTTTTTTCCAAGTTCTCATTTCTCATGAACAGAGGAGGGAGAAATGGTCCTCGGGATTTGGGAGTGGAGCCAGATGCACTGGATGTTAAGAGGTAGGAATGCTCCTTTTCTACGCAATACAATTTTCAGCAAAAGACTCCCCCTGCCCCTCCACCTACACACACAAAAGGGTACAGTGTCACAAGACCACGAGACATGTCAGTAAAATGAAATCCATTCCCTCTTTGAGGTCTGTGATATGACATAGATCTGAGATAATCCTTAGAGATCTAATTTAGTAGTCATTTAATGTTCAGGAAGATAATGAAATGAAGCCCCAGGAGGGTAAGGCTAATCCTGGGATCACAGACTGGACTCCCCGCACACCTGGTGCTTACAGATGTCACTTACCCACAGGTACGCTCTCCCTCACCCAGGCTTTGTACTCAGGGGACAAACACACTCCCTAACATTAATGTGTCCCTGGCTTGTCTGTTTTTGTTGAGTCATAGATAATATTGTACATATGGCTGCTCCCCTTCTCCTTGTTCACACATGTCCATCTATTCATTTGATAAGCATTCTAAGCACATATTCACCTCACATTGTTACAAATGTCAAATACACTGAACCAGCTCTCAGAGGCTTGTTTCTTCATCTACATTCATAAATAGACACATGCAGAGTTTATCACCCCTAGGAAAAACTAATGGTTCCCATTCACCCTTTAAACTGAAAGTAAACAGAAGAACTGTCTTTAACTGGAAGGGTAACTGGATTTCAGTCCAGAATCTTCCACTAACCAGCTGTGTGACCTTGGGCATGTCAGCTTTCTACTCTGGCCTCATCTAACCTTTTTGTAAAACGAGGATCTTAGTCAAAGATGGGTGGTCTTAAGCTTGTTAGCTTCACATTTTCTAACTCTCTGCATGCCTGCTTGCTCAGTTGCTTCAGTCGTGTCCGACTCTTTGCGACCACATGGACTGTATCCTGCCAGACTCCTCTGTACCTGGAATTTTCCTAGCAAGAATACTGGAGTGGGTTGCCATGCCCTCCTTCAGGGGATATTCCTGACCCAGGAATTGAATTCACGTCTCCTATCTCCTGCATTGTAGGTGGATTCTTTTTACCGCTGAGCCACCAGGGAAGCTGACATTTTAGTAAATGTGGGCCCTGTATCAGTTGTCAGAAAAGCTAAAGTTATTAGCTGTGCAAATTGATGAAGAGCTTGAATTTTTTTTTTCTTCTAGTATATGATAGGAGATGATATTTTCTGGAGCTGTATCAGAAACAGTGGCTGAAGACTGTGGGATGGTATTGTTTGACTATCTGTAAAGGCCTCTCTGGCCTTCACATTCTAGAACTTCAGAGAAAGTTCATGGTAAAAAGCAGTTAACAGAGCACAGCAAAGGAAAAGGGGGAAAAGTGTGACAACCGTGGTAGCCCTTCTTTGATGGGGAAGGATGGGGGAGGCAGCAGAAAGGGAGCAAAAGCTGCCCTTGGAGCCTTCTCAGAGTTGTGAAATCCAAAGGATTGGTTAAGAGTAAACACCTGTACAAGGATTTTGTCAAGACTTTTTTCTGTGTGTTTGGAAGTGCCACACTCCAATATAATTATTCTGCTCACTTAGGCCTCCTTCCATTAAGAAAAAAAAAAATTAGCAAATAGCCTTAATGAACCTCACTGCTGAACCTTTGCTGGTGAAGTGCTGGAATTTCTCCAAGTCGAGTGTCTTTTCTCAGTGTTCAATGACACAGTTCAGTTCAGTTGCTCTGTCGTGTCCAACTCTTTGCAACCCCATGAACCGCAGCACACCAGGCCTCCTGTCCATCACCAACTCCGGGAGTTTACCCAAACACATGTCCATTGAGTCGGTGATGCCATCCAACCATCTCATCCTCTGTTGTCTCCTTCTCCTCCTGCCCTCAATCTTTCCCAGCATCAGGGTCTTTTCAAATGAGTCAGCTCTTCGCATCAGGTGGCCAAAGGATTGGAGTTTCAGCTTCATTAAGGCTTATTTGATGATTTTTTTTTTTAATGGGAAGAGGCCTGAGTGGCAAGGAAAAAGAAGATGAGAAAGGATAGGAGAAAGGTGAGCACAAAGTGTGAAGGCAAAAGGATATAGATGAAGAGAGAGAGAGAGTAAAGTCCAGTTCAGAAAGAGGTGGTGGGCAGCTCCTAGAAGCACCAGATGTGGAAGTTGTTGTCCTCTATAGTTTCTTTGATCTCTTCTTTGTGGAGTCCAGAATTTATGTGGCTCTCCTGGGCTGCAGGCATCAGCTCTGCACAAGGAGGATGCAATAGCTAAAGTAGCTAAGGCAATTTCACCCAGTCTGGTATCTCCTGGTCTCACAGTATGTAAAGGGAGAATGCAGAGAGAACAAACCAGAACTGAAGACTAGGGGCCCTGTGGAGAGTGCACCCTGCACCAGAGCTGAACTTTACTTAAGAGTGTGTGTGCTTTTGCTGTCTCGTACACAGGGTTATTGTTACCATCTTTCTAAATTCCATATATATGTGTTAGTATACTGTATTGGTGTTTTTCTTTCTGGCTTACTTCACTCTGTATAATAGGCTCCAGTTTCATCCACCTCATTAGAATTGATTCAAATGTATTCTTTTTAATGGCTGAGTAATACTCCATTGTATATGTGTACCACAGCTTTCTTATCCATTCATCTGCTGATGGACATCTAGGTTGCTTCCATGTCCGGGCTATTATAAACAGTGCTGCGATGAACATTGGGGTACACGTGTCTCTTTCCCTTCTGGTTTCCTCAGTGTGTATGCCCAGCAGTGGGATTGCTGGGTCATAAGGCAGTTCTATTTCCAGTTTTTTAAGGAATCTCCACACTGTTCTCCATAGTGGCTGTACTAGTTTGCATTCCCACCAACAGTGTAAGAGGGTTCCCTTTTCTCCACACCCTCTCCAGCATTTATTACTTGTAGACTTTTGGATCACAGCCATTCTGACTGGCGTGAAATGGTACCTCATTGTGGTTTTGATTTGCATTTCTCTGATAATGAGTGATGTTGAGCATCTTTTCATGTGTTTGTTAGCCATCTGTATGTCTTCTTTGGAGAAATGTTTATTTAGTTCTTTGGTCCATTTTTTGATTGGGTCATTTATTTTTCTGGAATTGAGCTGTAGGAGTTGCTTGTATATTTTTGAGATTAGTTGTTTGTCAGTTGCTTCATTTGCTATTATTTTCTCCCATTCTGAAGGCTGTCTTTTCACCTTGCTTATAGTTTCCTTTGTTGTGCAGAACACTGATGTATAGAACAGTCTTTTGGACTCTGTGGGAGAGGGAGAGGGTGGGATGATTTGGGAGAATGACATTGAAATATGTATAATATCATATATGAAACGAGTCACCAGTCCAGGTTCGATGCACGATACTGGATGCTTGGGGCTGGTGCACTGGGACGACCCAGAGGGATGGTATGGGGAGGGAGGAGGGAGGAGGGTTCAGGATGGGGAACACATGTATGCCTGTGGCAGATTCATTTCGATGTATGGCAGAACCAATACAATATTATAAAGTTTAAAAATAAAATAAAATGAAAAAAAAAGTAAAAAAAATAAAATAAAATGGAAAAAAAAGAAAAAAAAAGAGTGTGTGTGCTGTGCTAAGTCTCTTTAGTCATGTCCGATTCTGTGACTCTATGGACTGTAGGTCAGGCTCTTCTGTTCATGGCATTTTCCAGTCAAGAATACTGCAGTGGGTTGCCATGCTCTCTTCCAGTGGATCTTCCCGACCTAGGGATCGAACCCATGTCTCTGTTTCCTGCATTGGTGGGTGACCTCTTTGCCACTAGCACCATCTAGGAAGCACCCTTAATTAAGAGGTGAACCCCCAAATTCAGTGTTGTGTGGTCTTAGCACACCCTCCACTGGTAATAGGCAGTGACTCCAAGGCTTTCCCACACCAGGATGATTTCTATTGGAAATACCACACACCAGTTATGCCTCTCAGCACTTTTTTGTCCTCAAAGTCTTGTCTCCACTCTCCCAATCTAGAGGAAATAGAAAATCCCATTTCAGAAACTTTTGTCCATTTGCTTTCTATCATTTGGTGATGCTTCCAGCCAGTTAAATACTACTTAAGGGTCAAAAGGCAGAAAACAAACTGGAGAAATTTTTTAAAAAGAGAATTACTGGAAGCAGTAATTTAGGACAGAATATCTGTCATCTGCAGACAGACTATTTTTTTAATCTCCTAGTCAATAGTAGTAGCCACTCTTTTTATCACCTATGTTTCCTTGCCTGAGTTCCATACATATTTCACTTAGGTTAACTAACATAAACAACAAAACTTCAATTCACAGACAAAGCAATGGAGTCTCAAGGGAGTTATATAATTTGTATAAGATTACATAGTTTGTAATCTGACAAACTGAGAGAGCCAAGATTCCAATTTAGGTCTATCCGTTTGCACTCTTTCCCACTGAACTTTGCTGTCTACAGAGGAAACAAGATTATTTAGATATAATCTTTTCATTAAAAAAATTTCCTTCTACACTTTTATTTCAACAACCAATTTTAATATAAAATACATATTACACAAAACAAGATTTCAGGAAAAAAACAACAAAGAAACATAAGCTTAATGGCTATTAACAGACTGCTGAGCAATGCTATTAAAATACTATCTATGCTGTGACTTTTTTTATTTTTAATTGAAGGATAATTACAGTTTTGTGTTTATTTCTGCCATCCATCAACATGGGTCAGCCATAGGTATACATATGTCCCCTCCCTCTTGAGTCTCTCTCCCACCTCTCACCCCATCCCACCCCTCTAGGTTGTCAGAGAGCCCTGGTTTGATTTCCCTGAGTCATACAGCAAATTCCCACTGGCTCTCTATTTTATATATGTTAGTGTATATGTTTCCATGCTATTCTCTCCATTTGTCCCACCCCGCATGTCCATAAGTCTGTTCTGTATGTATGTTTCTCCACTGCTGCCCTGCAATCAGGTTGATCAGTATCATCTTTTTAGATTCCACATATATGCATTAATATATGATATTTGTTTTTCTGTTTCTGACTTACTTCACTCTGTATAATAGGTTCTAGTTTCATCCACTTCATTAGCACTGACTCAAAAGCATTTCTTTTTATGGCTAATATTCCATTGTATATATGTATCATAGCTTCTTTTCCTATTCATCTCTTGAAGGACATCTAGGTTGCTTCCACATCCTAGCTGTTGTAAATAGTGCTGCAGTGAACACTGGGGTACATATGGCTTTTTCAATTATGATTTTTGCAGGGTATATGCCCAGTAGTGGGATTGTTAGGTCACTTGGTAGTTTCATTCCTAGTTTTTTATGGAATCTCCATACTGTCTTCAATAGTGGCTGTATTAGTTTACATTCCCATCAACAGTGCAAGAGGGTTCCCTTTTCTCCACACCCTCTCCAGCATTTATTGTTCGTAGACTTTGATGATGGCCATTCTGACTGGTGTGAGGTGATATCTCATTGTAGTTTTGATTTGTATTTCTCTAATAATGAGCAAACTTGAGCCTTGTATAGAGCCTTGTATACCAGTCCAGATATACCTGGGATAAATCCCACTTGGTTGTGGTATATAATTGTTTTTATACATTGTTGGATTTGTCTTCCTAATATTTTCTTGAGGACTTTTGCATCTATCTTCATGAGGGATGTTGGTCTATAGTTTTTCTTTCTGTTGTGTCTTTCTTTGCCTTTGGTATTACGATAATGTACCTCAAAGAATTAGTTAGGAAGTATTTCCTCTGCTTCTGTTTCCTAGAAGTTGCAGAGAACTGGTGTAAGTTCTCCCTTAAATATTTGGTAGCATTCACCACTGAATGCATCTGTGTTTGGTGTCTTCTGTGTTAGAACATTAATGATTGATTCAATTTCTTTAAAAGATATGGCCTTATTCAGAATACCTATTTCTTCTTGTGTTTTAGCAGACTGCGTCTTTCAAGGAAATGAATTGTCAAGGAATTGAAAGGAAATGTAACTGATTCATCTAGATTATCAAATTTTGGGGCATAAAGTTGTTCATAATATTCCTTTATTATTCTTTAATATCTATAGGGCCAATACTGATGGCCTCTTTTTTCATTTCTAGTATTAGTAATTTGTGTCTTCTCTTTTTTTTCTCTTTGGCTAGAGGTTTATCAATTGTATTGATCTTTCTAAAGAACCAGCTATTGGTTTTGTTGATTTTCTCAATAGATTTCTGCTCTAATTTATTATTTCTTTTCTTCTGCTTGCTTTGACTTTAATTTGCTCTTCTTTTTCATTAGATTAATATTTTAATACACACATTTAATGATACTAATTCCCCTCAAAACTCTGCTTTTGCTATACCCAACTAATTTTGGTTAAGTTGTATTTCAGCTTCATTTACTTCAAAATATTTTCTCTTTAGACTTCTGTGACATGTGTTATTTAGAAGTGATAGCTCATGGTGAACGATGTCAGTTTCGTGATCTCTGAAGAAGATTTAGCTTCGGGTCCAGGGACCAGGCTTGATCACTCAAGAACTTTTGTGTAGCAGGGTTTTATTAAAGTAAGAAAAGGGACAGAAAAATCTTCTGACAGAGACATCAGAAGGGGGACACAGAATGCCCCCCTAGCTAGTTTTATCAAGGCCTTATATATTTTTTTCAGACCCACTCCCACAACATACATCTTACATTCACAAGATTAGAATGAACAATAGAAAGATCTTACCAGACCCACTCCCATAATATACACTTTAAGATGACAGGATTAGTCAGAAGGTTCTTGTTAAGGAGAAACATGTCCTCAGGACACACTGTTATATTGACTAAGACAAAGCAACATAGAAAAGAATGTCTTTTTCTCTTTGAGAGCCCCAGATCCCTTTTTCCTTCTCGAGGGCTCTGGACTGCTTTCTCCTCCTTGGGAACTCTGGACTTCTTATCAGCCTACCTAGGAATTGACTCTCTCAGAAGTGTATTAATTCATCTCCAAGTATTTGGTGATTTTCCAAGTAGCTTTCTGTTACTGATTTCTAATTTAATTTCACTGTGTTTTAAGAGCATGCTTTGTATAATTTCCTCTCTTTTAAATTTTTTAACATGTGGTTTATGACCAAGAATGTTGTCTTGATAAATGTCATGTGAGAGTTTGAGAAGAGTGTATTCCACTGTTGTTGGAAGTATTCTAGAGATTTCAATTAGACCAGTTGACTGATGGTACTGTTGAGCTTATGTAGGTTCTTACTGATTTCCTGACTGCTGGACGTGTCCATTTCTGAGAGAAGGCAGTTGAAGTCTCCAAAAATAATAGTGGAATTCATCTATTACTCTTTGCAATTCTGTCACTTTTTCCTCCATGTGTTTTGTTGCTCTGTCATTAGGTACAAACACATTAAAGATTGTTCTTTCTGGAGAACCGACTCGTTTATTACTATGTAGTGCTCCCTGACTTCACATTCACTTTTCACTTTCATGCATTGGACAAGGAAATGGCAACCCACTCCAGTGTTCTTGCCTGGAGAATCCCAGGGAGGGGGGAGCCTGGTGGGTTGCCGTCTATGGGGTCGCACAGAGTCTGACACAACTGAAGCGACTTAGCAGCAGCAGCGCTCCGATTCTATCCCTGATAATATTCCTTGCTTTAAAGTCTACTTGCCTGAATTAAATAGCTACTCCAGCTTTGTCATGATTAGCGTTAATATGGTATATGTATCCTGCTGCTGCTGCTGCTAAGTCGCTTCAGTCGTGTCCGACTCTGTGCAACCCCATAGACGGTGGCCCACCAGGCTACCCCGTCCCTGGGATTCTCCAGGCAAGAACACTGGAGTGAGTTGCCATTTCCTTCTCCAATGCATAAAAGGGAAAAGTGAAAGTGAAGTCGCTCAGTCCTGTCTGACTCTTCTCGACCCCATGGTCTGCAGCCTACCAGGCTCCTCTGTCCATGGGATTTTCCAGGCAAGAGTACTGGAGTGGGGTGCCATTGCCTTCTCCATATGTATCCTAACCCTCCTTTTTACTCCTTCCCTCCTCAATCCTGTCTACTCTATTGATGACTCCATCCAAGCGTTCTTCATTAATAGCATTTTTGATTTCTAGAATTTCCTTTTGATTTCCTAGAACGTCCATCTCTCTTCTTATTATCCAACTGCATGTTGTATACTTTTTTCATTAGCACTCTACACATACTAACCATAGTCATTTTAAATTCTCCAATCCTTGCCATATATGTATCTGAATCTCATGCTTGGTTTGTCTTTTAGAACTGTGCCTTTTGTCATTTAGTATGCTGTGTAGTTTTTGTTGTTGCTGTTTAAAGTTGGTCATGATATCCAGTTGGACTGGGTAAAAGAAAGTCCATTGAGTAGGCCTCTGGTGATGTGGCAGTAATGTGGAAAGTGATGGCAACAGTCTAGTCTTTTGATTAGGTCTTAATCTATTACCAATCATGGGATCCTGGTACGTAACCTTCACAACTGCTTCTCAGTCTTACTCCCTGCTCTCCTCCCCCCATTTAGGTGAGAAAGGCTGGTAGGGGCTAGAGTTGGGTATTTCCCTTACACCAGTTGGTTATGCTCTGGGAAAATCGAGTGTAATTAGGCTCTACCAAAAGAGTTAGTTCCCTTTGAGACCAGGATTTTGTTAAGAGAATTTGGGGGGCATATTTCAAAATGGTTACTTTCCCTCCCCTTGTTAGAAGAACAAGATTTTTCTCCAACATTCACTGTGAGAAGGTGGTGGGGCTTCTGGAAGTCAAAGTTTGTTCCTGTCCTGATCTCCAGGAGTTTTTAACTCTCAGGTTAGTCCATGCTCAGTCTCTAGGAGTCATCAATTTCCCTTTAGGTATTTTTATCTGATGCTGGGCCCAGCAGGGGTTTCCAGGTGATTTCTCCTCCAGCAAAACTGGAGGAGATTCTCTATATTTGTCTGTATCTCAAGTTTTCAGATGATGGTTTTATCCTGTACCTCCGTTCTCATGGATCAAAGAATATAAATTTTCAGTTTTCCAATTTTTTTTGTATATTAGGCTGGAAGTTAAGACCTCATTATTTTCCCTTTAACTTGGGACAATATATGTTTCTTAACACATTTTAATGGTATCAATACAATCATCAGGTGATGCCTCGGAGACTGATAAGCATGTCATGTGAGGTATTAAAATTAAAACCAAGAATCTCACCAGACTGATTATTTTCCACACAGGTCTGATATAAAATTCTGTTTGACATGACTATTAAAATTTAGATCTAGACCAACTATTGTCAAGTAGGAATCCTACTTGCTGGTGGAAAAGAAATACGGGCGGGGGGGCGGGGGGTGGTCTTCCCAGATGGCACTAGTGGTAAAGAACCTGCCTGCCAATGCAGAGACATAAGAGATGTGGGTTCGATCCCTGAATTGGGAAGATCCTCTGGAGGAGGGAATGGCAACCCACTCCAGTATTCTTGCCTGGAGAATCCCATGGGCAGAGGACCCTGGTGGGCTATGGTCTATAGGCTTGCAAAGAGTCAGACATGACTGAAGCGACTTAGCATGCATGCATGTTGGGAGTAGAATAAAGGACACTCTTTAAGTAGCAGTATTCACATGTTTATTGAGCAGTAAAAAATATATATAGTCAACATTGTTACTTTCATTTGCAAATGGAAGAGTTGGGCCTTATACAAACCTGTACTTGACTTTTTATCAAGAGTACTTGTCATCAAATTACTCATATCTAGGCTTCTGCAGGTCTGGAGTTCTCTCTCCATTGGATAGGAGTATATGGTTGGAATTCCAGTTGATAACATTTTTATTTAAAATTTAAAAAGTAAAAACAGAATCAACATGGTCAAGTTGTCTTATTAGTCTTAAGGATTTCTGGATTTCGTCCCTGGAGGAGATCAGGATCTTCCCAAGGCCTGGGTCCTCGAATATTTTTCCAGTCATCAAAGGTGGAATCCTTTATTTTCTACAGAGCCACAAAAATTAGACCATAAATATTAGTATAGGAGCCCTGTGAGTTTGGCTAGGACCTAACTGAATA
Source organism: Bubalus bubalis (assembly GCF_019923935.1). Lineage (NCBI taxonomy): Eukaryota > Metazoa > Chordata > Mammalia > Artiodactyla > Bovidae > Bubalus > Bubalus bubalis. The sequence goes on from NC_059167.1 coordinate 21,274,701, forward strand.
AATGAGTAGAAAGAATTCAACAGGCCCCCACTTATAATTCTAGTAAACAAATCAACTGCATGTCAAGCTTATTTTTCTTGCTATTGACATTACTGCCTATCTTTCCCCTCATCAGAATAAAACTATTAAAAAAGGAACAGAGTCTACATGTTTTTTAAAAAATTTATTTTGTTGAATTACAGTTGATTTACAATATAGTGTTAATTTTTGCTATGGCAAAAGTTCTGCAGTTATACATATATACGTATACATACACACACATATATTCTTTTTCATATTCTTTTCCATGATGGATTATGGATTATCACAGAATATGGAATATACATTCCTGTGCTATACATACAGTAGGATCTTCTTGTTTACACATTCTGTATATAATACTTTGTATCTGCTAATCTCAAACTCTCAATCCTTCCCTCCCCCACCTGCCCCCACCTTGGCAAGACAAAAATCTGTTCTCTATATCAGAGTCTGTTTCTGTTTTGTCAATATGTTCATTTGTGTCATATGTTAGCTTCCACATATAAGTGATATCATATGGCATCTGTCTTTCTCTTTCTGACTTACTTCCCGTAGTATGATGATCTCTAGATCCATCCATGCTGCAGCAAATGGTGTCATTCTTTTTTAATTTTCATTGTACATATGTACCACATTGTCTTTACCCATTCATTTGTCAATAGTCATTTAAGTTATTTCCATGTCTTGCCTATTGTGAATAGTGCAACCATGAACATAGGGGTACATATATTTTCTGAATTATAGTTTTCTCCAGATATATGTTCAGGAGTGGGATTGCTGGATCATATGGCAACTCTATTTTTAGTTTTTTGAGGAACCTCCATATTGTTTTCCATAGTAGCTGCACCAATTTACAATCCCACCAACAGTGCGAGAGGGTTATCTTTTCTCTAAACCGGATTCAGCATTTATCTGTAGATTTTTTTTAATGATCGCCATTCTGATCTATGTGAGGTGGTTCCTCTTTGTTCCAAGTCATTCTGACTTGTATTTCTTGAATAATTTACATGTTTTATTTCTGAGAGCACAAAGAGAAGCAGCTGAGAAAACGAAATTCCACCTGAACACTGATCCAGCACAGTAATGATTAGCACAGGTGCTGGCAGTAAATGAAAGGAAGAGACCAAAGGTGGAGACTGTATAGAGTCTGCTAGAAGGAAGAGATAGCACAATGATTTGTTTCGCACCTGAGAAATGAGCCTGGCCTGAAGAATGAAAAGCCATTCCCTATAGAGGCTGTGAGCAAAGCCCTCTGGGGCAATAAAAACTAGTTTCACATAGAGTTTGGATCACTGTATCTTTAGTTAGCTGTACCTCTGAAGCACAGGAATGAAAACAGGAAAAAAGGGAAGAACATAAACATTTCTTTATCCTCTCACACTATTCTGACAGTAACTTTCATATATGTGCTTTGGTTATTCTGGAATAATTAAAAAGAAACACAGAGAACACAGGACAGCTTACATCCAGTGACAGAGGAAATGATATAAATTGACCTTGACACTTGGATATTAAACATTACTCTTTTACCAATAAGCTATATAACCCTGTGCAAGTGATTTGAGTTATCTGGGCACTACTTTTCTCATAAGTAATAATGAAAAGACAAGACCAAATGGTCTGCATGATTTCTTCAGCTCTCATATTCTATGGTTTCTAAAAGAACTATAAGGAACATCTACTTCCAGACAAACCCTTCATAGCTCATATACTGTTTAAGAGAAAATAATGGGGAAATAGTGAATAATGATTCTCTACATTTCTCTTAGAGCTTTACCAAGAGTTTAAATCTACAGAGGTGAACAAATTTCTACTAATTCAAGAACAGAGTAAATTATCTTCAAGTATAGTTATGAAATGCTCCAAAGTTAAAAAAAGGCTTTAAGAGAGAACAATGGCCTTCACTCAGATAACGTAAGACATATGTGCTCTAAAGAATTTAAGAATAACTGTTAGATGGGATGCAAGGCTGACGGAATTACTTTATGTAAAAGCGGTCCAGTTTCAAACTAAACTAAAACAAAAATAGCAAACAACACAGTGGTCCAGTCTTTAGCTCTGACAAGATCCTCTCGGGAAAACAATTCAGAGGAGTCCCACAAAGTTCAGGGGATTTAGGAAACCTCAAAGCCTTTCCACAGATCCTCACTTATAGAGTGTAAAATCAAGCTCCAAATGACCAGCCAATGACTGAACTGCTAAAATGAGAATCAACCACCCTTCACAAGTCTCTTCAATATTTACTATTCACAATGCCTACATTTCAATAAAAAAGGACCACACATAAAAAGAAAAGGGAAAATATGATAAGAGATGGAGAATGTCCTCCTTCCCAACATCCTATAATTAAACATGCTATAAACTCCTTGATTTTATTAATCAGATAGCTGGAAAAATGACATTTCATTATAATGTGAATTAACATTTCTATTATAAGTTGAACATCTATGTTTTAAAAATGCTATTTATTTCCTTGTCTCTGAACTCATTACATGTTTTGCTCATGTTTCCACTGCCAACTGAGTTGTTGAAATTGTATACTGATTTGCTCTTTATAATCAATTCATCATGATAAGGATAAACAATATTTTTAGGATTTCTCATCTAACTACTGACTTTATATTACACAAATTTTTTTTAGGTGGTATCTTTGAATATTTACTTTTAAAGCATCTCTATTTCTCATCACATTTAAATAGGCTTTTCTGACTCAAGAACACAAAAAAGAAATTTCATTTTTTACTCCTAGTACTTTTAGCCTTTCGGGTTTTTTTATTTTTAAATTCTTGATCCATCTAGAATTTACTCATAGTATATGAAAAACAGATCCATGTTTACTGTCTTCTCAAACAACCACATAGTTGTTCCAATAACATATATTTAAGGTAATTTTTTTTCTGTACTGGTAATAATTTGAATTTACCTTAAGGCAGATAGAACCATTCACAGACTAGGAATGTTGCTACATTAGCATACTATACCTCATATTCTGATTCCAATGACACTTTATTCATTTTCAGCTTTTTTTCTAACTCAGGATCAATCTGTAGAAAAATAAAAGCAGCCGTAAGTTACTTAAGTCTGTTAGATTCCATTTGCAATTTAAAAAGTTAATATAAGCATGGCTCAGATGGGATGGCAGATTACAAAATTGTTGGAGAATCTCCACAATCTATCAAATTGTATGACAACTAATATCTCAACAGTACTATGACCACTACTACAACTAATAGCAGCCAAAAATTTGCCAAGCACCTGCTATATGCCACGTATTTTGACATTTCTTATTTCCTATAACCCACAAAAAAGTGTATGACATAAGTATTACTATTTGAACAAAGCAAGAATAATGGAACACAGGGAGTCTGAATGACTTGTCAAAGAGGCACAACTTGGTTTTGAAGCTTGGCCCTCTGCCTCCAGTTGCTGTTGTTCAGTCACCAAGTCATGTCTGACTCTTTGCAACCCCATGGACTACAGCATGCCACGTTTCCTTGTCCTTCACTATCTCCTGGAGTTTGCTCAAACTGATGTCCATTGATTCAGTGATGCCATCCAACCACCTCATCCACTGTTGCCCCCCTTCTCCTCCTACTCTCAATCTTTCCCACCATCAGGGTCTTTTCCAATGAGTCAGCTCTTTGTATAAGGTGGCCAAACTACTGGAGCGTCGTTTTCGGCATCAGTCTTTCTATGAATATTCAAAGTTAATTTCCTTTATGACTGACTGGTTTGATCTCCTTGCAGTCCAAGGGACTCTCAAGAGTCTTCCCCAGCACCACAGTTCAAAAGCATCTATTCTTAACAGCTCAGCCTTTTTTATGATCCAATTCTCACATCTGTACATGACTATTGGATGAACCACAGCTTTGACTATATGGATCTTTGTTGGCAAAGTAATGTCTCTACTTTTTAATATACTATCCAGGTTTGTCACAGTTTTTCTTCCAAGGAGCAAGCATCTTTTAGTTTCATTGCTGCAATCACCATCTGCAGGGATTTTGGAGCCCAAGAAAATAAAATCTGCCACTGCTTCCATTTTTTCCCCATCTATTTGCCATGAAGTGACGGGACCAGATGCCATGATCTTAGTTTTTTGAATGTTGAGTTTTAAGCCAGCTTTTTCACTTTGCTCTTTCACCTTCACCAAGGTCTTTAGTTCCCCTTCACTTTCTGCTATTAGGGTGGTATCACCTGCATATCCGAGGTTATCGATATTTCTCCCGGCAATCTTGATTCCAGCTTGTGCTGGAATCCAGCCTAGGATTTCACATGATATACTCTGCATTTAAGTTAAATAAGCAGGGTGACAACATACAGTTTTGATGTACTCCTTTCCCAATTTTGAACCAGTCCATTGTTTCATGTCAGTTCTAACTGATGCTTCTTGAGCTGCACACAGGGTTTTCAGGAGGCAGGTAAGGTGGTCTGGTATTCCCATCTCTTTAAGAATTTTCCCTCTTGACTCTCCCTTAATCTCAGCCTCTCAACCCTCGTAATTCCTGTCAACCTCAACCAATCTTCTCAATTCCTCTCAGAGTTAGTCCACCTTATCCTCTCAACCTTGTTTGAACTCAGCCTTACCTAAACACTAAGTCTTGACTTCACCAGAGTCTGACTTCTCAGTATCAACCAACCTGGACCTCTCACTCTCAGTAGGTCTTGTCCTCTGATCCTGCTCTCAGCTAAACTTTGTCCTCTCAGCCTCCTTCCACAGACCTCAACCAATCTCATCCTCTCAACTTCAATCAACCTCATTTCTCTCAACTTTGTTTTCTTTACTCTGACCCCATCCTCTAGACCTCTTCTGTTATTGCAATCTCCCTCATTCTCCCTTGCTGTGAAAATTTACCTAGTCCTTAAAACCAAAGTCTTAAGTCATCCCATATTTATTTAGATTTTAATACTGCATATATCACTATCAACTTGCTGCTACAAATTCTTTTAGAATCCATTCATTTCTATTGTCATTGCCAATGTTTTACTTCAGATTCCAGTATTGTTCATCTATATTACTGCCAAAGTATCTTAACAGGTCTCTCTATCTCCCGCTGAAACACTCTCTTCCCCCCTATCTTGCTCCCCTAATCTCCATCCATCCTGTACTCTTGCCAGAGAGTTCTAAACTGAAAATCTGACCATATGCCCAACAGTCCCTCTATGTTATATAATACTAATCATTTTCATCATTTAGCTATCATTTAACTCTTATCATTCTTAAAGCCTTAATTCAAAGGTTGATACCTCTAGCAGACCTCTGGTATCCCTTTCCCAAATCTAAACTATATATTTCTCCTTGAAGTTCTAGCAATGTATTATGCAAAATTCTAATCTAGCATTTCACTAGGCATTATTATATTGTATGTTTGGATACATTTTTATATTAGAAGTCTTCCAACCTTGATTATGGGGCTTTCTGGATAATTCAGCTGGTAAAGAATCTGCCTGTAATGCAGAAGACCCCAGTTTGATCCCTGGGTCAAAAGTTCCCCTAGAGAAAGGATAGCCTACCCACTCCAGTATTCTTGCTGAGAGAATCCCCATGGACAGAGGAGCCTAGTGGGCTGCAGTCCATGGGGTCACAAAGAGTCAGACATGACTGGGTGACTAAGTATAGCACAGCACAGCCTTGATTATGCTATAAGCTTTATAAGAACCAGTTTCTTGAATCTTTATCTGTAGGATCTAAGACATGATTAAACTCATGACAAATACGCAATTATTTTTCAAATATGTATATGACATCCCATTTCCAAAAGTCAGATTACTATAACTTTCATCTTAGAGCAAAAGGGCAAAAAGTCCTTAATAAAATAATTGGGATGCTAACAGAAACTTTAAAACTCAGTTGATAACTGGTCTAGTCCCTCACAGAAACCATATATTCCTTTTTAATTTAATATTTATTCTAATACTTACTGTCTTTAACACTAGCTTAAGTCGGTATTTCTCTTAAACCATAAGATTAACTGAAAAAACTGAATAAGCTTTCAATACTCTACTTTCCCACCAACATTACTGAGGTCTGCTAATAAAATACAGCTGACTCTTGAACAACACAAGTTTGTTCTTTGAGAGTCCACTTATATAAGGATTTTCCTCAATAAATATACACTTGGCCCGCCATATCTGTGGGTTCCACATGCCTGGATTTAGCCAGCTGCAGACTGTAAAGTATTGTAGTATTTATTGAAAAAAAGTCCACGGTACCAGTGGAGCAGCACAGTCTAAACCTCTGTTGTTTCCGAGTTAACTGTACTTGGGAAAAAAAACAAGAATCAGATGTGTGCCACAAACAAAAGCTACATACTTTTGAATGAATTAACCAGAATTCTTTTGTAACAACAGACCTGAATTTGGTAGTAATTATACAAACTAGTAAAAGTAATAAAAAAGAAGCAGACTCACAAATACAGCAAACAAACTAGTCCTACGATAAAAGCAGACTATAAAAAAGACCCCCATAAATCCATTATCTACGTCTCTTTCTCCACATATTCATACAAATACCATGCATTCATGGAATCTAAAAAAATACAACAAACTAGTAAATATAACGAAAAGGAAAAGTGAAAGAAAGTGAAGTCACTCAGTTGTGTCCGACTCTTTGCGACACCATGGACTGTAGCCCACCAGGCTCCTCCGTCCATGGAATTTTTCAAACAAGAGTACTGGAGTGGGTTGCCATTTCCTTCTCCAGGGGATCTTCCCCACCCGGGGATCAAACCTGGGTCTCCCGCATTGCAGGCAGATGCTTTACCATCTGAGCCACCAGGAAAGCCCAACAAAAAAGATGCAGACTCACAAATACAGAAAGAAACTAGTGGTTACCAGTAGGGGGAGGGGACAGGCAATACAGGGGTAAAGTGGTGAAAGTATAAACTACTGGGTGTATGACAGGCTCAAGGATATATTGCACATCATGGGGAATATAGCTAACATTCTGTAATAACTCTAAATGGAAACTTATCTTTAAAAATTGTATAGGACTTCCCTGGTGGTCCAGTGGTTAAGAATCTGCCTGTCAAAGCAGAGGACACAGGTTCAATCCCTGGTCCAGAAAGATTCCACATGCTGTGGAGCAACTAAGGCCATGTGCCACACGTGCTCTAGAACCTGTGCTCCTCAACAGAAGCCGTGCACCACAACTGAGAGCAGCGCCTGCTCACTGCAGCTAGTGAAAGTCCTTGCACAGCAACCAAGACACAGCCAACCAAAATTAATAAATACATAAAAAGTTTAAATAATATATATAAAATTTTTAAAGAAAGGTTTTATAAAAGAGCCCAAAGATCATTCATCAGACTTAAAAAGCAAGATAAGGACATCTCTGGTGGTCCAGTGGCTAAGACTCCACACTCCCAATGCAGGGGCCCTGGGTTCAATCCCTGCTCAGGGAAATAGATCCCACATATTGCAACTAAGACTCGGTGCAGCCAAATAAATAAATAAATATTAAAAAAAAAAAAGGCGAGATAAAATTCAGACAGCTTAGTATTTTAAGTATCCATGTCTCATAAACCAAAATATACATATATACATCTCAAACTCCAAAGAGAGTTCTTACTTTAATCTTCACAGCATCATAACGAATTTGAGAAAACTCACGAAGACCAAAAGAACCTCCAACAATCAGCAACTGAAACAAAACAGAGAAACAATTAAAATAGAAGGGCAGAATTCAACATATCTATATACTACTTATCTAAATGCCAAGGGTAGAAGATTATACAAAATCCTATAGATTATTCTTCCTGGTGAGTTACCATTCATCTTTTCAGAGCAAATGTAGTATATACTATCACTGGGAAACATTTTAGCATATCAGCAAATACCAAAATCACTAATTTATACCTGTACTTGATCCTATGATTTATATGCCACATCACAATCACTGTATCAGTTAATTCTTATAAAAGACCTATGAACTACAGAAAGACTATACACTTAGTATATGAGAAAGTAAAAGCACACCAACTAAATGGCAATCTTGATTCCAGCCTGTGCTTCATCCAACTCAGCATTTCGCACAATGTACTCTGCATATAAGTTAAATAAGCAGGGTGACAATATACAGCGTCGATGCACTCCTTAACCAATTTGGAACCACTCTGCTGTTCCATGTCTGGTTCTGACTGTTCCTTCTTGACCTCCATACAGATTTCTCAGGGGGCAGGTAAGGTGATCTGGTACTCCCACCTCTTGAAGAATTTTCCAGTTTGTTGTGATCCACATAGTCAAAGGCTTTGGTGTAGTCAATAAAGCAGAAATAAATGCTTTTCTGGAACCCTCCTGCTTTTTCAATGATCCTACAAATGTTGGCAATTTGATCTCTGGTTCCTCTGCCTTTTCTAAATCCAGCTTGAACACCTGTTAGTTCTCGTTTCACGTACTGTTGAAGCCTCACTTAGAGAATTTTGACCATTACTTAGCTAGCCTGTGAGATGAGTGCAATGGTGCGACGGTTTGAGCATTCTTTGGCATTGCCTTTCTTTGGGGCTGGAATGAAAACTGACCTTTTCCAGTCCTGTGGCCACTGCTGAGTTTTCCAGATTTGCTGGCATACTGAATGCAGCACTATAACAGTATCATCTTTTAGGACTTGAAATAGTTCACCCATGTTGCTGGCATCCAAAATAAAGCAACCTTTCCTTTCCACTAACTACTTTTTTATTGGCTTTTGAGCTGCAAGCAGCCACATCCTACTTTTGGTTACACATACATATGAACAGAATGGTCCACATGCCAATAGCTGTGTGTAAGTTCAGGAGATTTCTGAGAAGATCCTACACACTCAACAATGGCTAACTTTGAGGCTCTGAGCAAATAAGTAAAACTTTAAGGCAGAGTTGTAACCTGCCTGAGTATTGAAGGAATGCCCAATCTAGCACACAGAGCCCCTTGGCAAAGACTAGGAAACTTACTGAATCCAGGTGTTTAAGGAAACCTCTGCCCAATATAAAGAAAAACACATTCTCTTAAAAATGGGCAAAAAACTTGAATAGACAGTTCCTCAAAGAAGATATACAGACAACCAATAATCAATTGTAAGAAAGGATGACCTGCATCATTAGTCATTGTGCTGTGCTTTGTTGCTCAGTTGTGTCTGACTCTTTGTGACCCCATGGATTATAGCCTGCCAGGCTCCTCTGTCCATGAGGATTCTCCAGGCAAGAATACTGGAGTGGGTTGCCATGCCCTCCTCCAGGGGATCTTCCCAAACCAGGGATCGAACCCAGGTCTCCCACATTGCAGGTGGATTCTTTACTGTCTGAGCCACCAGGGAAGCCCAAGAATATTGGAGAGGGTAGCCCATCCCTTCTTCAGGGGATCTTCCCAATCCAGGAATCGAACCAGGGTCTCCTGCATTGCAGGCAGATTCTTTACCAGCTGAGCTACCAGGAGAGAAAAGCAAATCAAAACCACTTCACATCTCCTTGTAAGGGTTTAATTATTTTTAAAGAGTGAACAATGACAACTGTTGATAAGAACGTGGAAAAATCAGAAGTCTCATATGTTGCTGGGGGGAATGTAAAATGATGCACTTTTTGAGAAACAGTTTGACAGTTCCTCAAAATGTTAAACATGGGGCTATCATATGATGCAGCAATTCTACTAGTAGGCATTTATCCAAGAGAAATGAAAACACATCCATACAAAAATCTGTACATGAATGTTCATAGCATCATTATTCATAATAGCCAAGAAATGAATTAAAAAAACCCCAACTAATGCTTATCAATGGACAATAAATATTCCCACTGATGGAATACTATCTAGTCACTAAAAGGGTATGACACTTTGATACCTGTTAGATGAATAAACCTTCAAAACATTATGCTAAGTGAACAAAGTCACTCACAAAACACCACAAATTATATTATTCTATTACATCTATATAGAGATGATTAGTGGTTACCTAAGACGGAAGAGTAGAGGAGAACAGGAAGCAGCTACAAGTGAGTTTGGTGATTCCTTTAGGGTGATGAAAATGTTTTAAAATTAGACTGTGATGATAGTTTCCAAACAATGAATATACTAAAACCATCTTCAGACATTAAATGGTCTGCATTTTAGTATGCAGAAACCAGTAATGACTGGTCAGATTAGAAAGGTAAATTCTGGGGACTAAATGGGCAGTGCACAAATTGAAACAACAAATATATTCTCTTTTCCAAGTGGTTTGGGGAAGAAGGGAAGGAGAGTACTGTTAGCCTATATCTGGGAGTCTAAGTCCTCTTCTGTTTGTTGTTGAATAAATATTCTTGTGAAGCAAGCACTAACATTTATGTAAGAGATTAAAAAAAGAAAAAAAAAGAGTAAAACAGCTGGCTTAAAATTCAACATTAAAAAAACTAAGATAATGGCATAGGGTCCCATCACTGCATGGCAAATAGATGGGGAGAAAACGGAAACAGTGACAGACTTTATTTTCTTGGGCTCCAAAATCACTGTGGACAGTGACTGCAGTTACGAAATTAAAAGACGTTTGCTCCTCAGGAGAAAAGCAATGACAAACCCAGATAACATATTAAGAAGCAAAGAAATCACTTTGCTGACAAACGTCCACCTAGTCAAAGCTATGGTTTTTCCAGCAGTCATGTATGGATGTGAGAGATGGACCATAAAGAAGGCTGAGCATTAAAGAATTAATGTTTTCAAACTGTGGTGCTAGAGAAGACTCCTGAGAATCCCTTGGACAGCAAGGAGACCAAACCAGTCAATCCTAAAAGAAATCAACCCTGAAATATTCATTGGAAGGACTGATGCTGAAGCTGAAGCTCCAATACTGTGGCCACTCAACGTGAAGACCCGACTCTGGAAAAGACCCTGCTGCTGGGAAAGACTGAAGGCAGAAAAAGGGAGCGACAGAAGATAAGATAGTTGGATGGCATCAGCGACTCAACTGACATGAATTTGAGCAAGCTCCAAGAGATGGAGAAGGACAGGGAAGCCTGGCACTCTGCAGTCCATGGGGTCACAAAGAGTCAGACACGACTGAGCAAATGAACGATGACAACAAAGAGAGAAAATAATTTCAACTTTAAGTACAGTAGTATGCTATAAAAATTATGGCACAGTAATATAGTAAATATGGAATATCCAACTGATATATGATGAAGACCATGCATCATTTGAGCTCTTTCTAGTACTGCTGGGTTTTAGAGAACTGAGTTAAATATTTTCCCCTACAGAATTAGTTACTTGTCTAGGACCCTTTGTGTGGATCACAACAAACTGTGGAAAATTCTTCAAGAGATGGGAATACCAGACCACCTTCCCTGCCCCCTGAGAAATCTGTATGCAGATCAAGAAGCAACAGTTAGAGCTGGACATGGAACAACAGACTGGTTCCAAATTGGGAAATGAGTACGTCAAGACTGTATATTGTCACCCTGCTTATTCAACTTATATGCAGAGTACATCATGCAAAATGCCAGACTGGAAGAAGCACAAGCTGGAATCAAGATATTCAAATGAGACTTTTCCATCAAGGTTATTCCAATATCAATAACCTCAGATATGCAGTTGACACCACCCTTATAGCAGAAAGCCAAGAAGAACTAAAGAGCCTCTTGATGAAGGTGAAAAAGGAGAGTGAATAAGCTGGCTCAAAACACAAGGTTCAAAAAACAAAGATCATGGCATCTGGTCCCATCCTTTCATGGCAAATAGATGGGGAAACAATGGAAACAGTGACAGACTTTTACTTGGGCTCCAAAAATCACTGTGGATGGTAACTGCAGCCATGAAATTAAAAAATGCTTGCTCCTTGAGAGACAAGCTATGACAAACCTAGACAGTGTACTAAAAAGCAGAGAGACCACTTTGTGGACAAAGGTCCATAGAGTCAACGGAGGACCCACATTTTGAAACAGTATAGACCTAGGTCCAGTGTAGCACAGATCCAGTATAGACACAGAGACCAGTACAGAGAAATACACTTAGGAAGAAGTCTACTGCGGTAGTCTTGTCTAAGAAACAAATGAGGGAGTCCCTAGAAGCTACTTTAATACTAGTGGTTTTAAGAGCTTAGCTTTGATGATTTTGAAAGATAACAAACTAAACTATCTTCCAGTGGAACATGCAGGTGACCTCAACTTGCACTGACAATCACATGTTTCTGAATGGACCTCTATTTTGTGGCAGGGGAATCCACAGGGAGGATAGTTTTTACACAGTCCCTGTTGGCTACACAAATATAATTCTGCATTGTCTCATAAATGATTTTCTTTAAACTTTTAAAAAGATAAAAAGGAGTCTTTAAAGATTAAAAAGAATCCACCTTCATCAAAGATGAACTAAAAAACACATTACTTTTCTAAGGTCACTACTTTCCTTTAGTCCTGGTTAAATGCAAAATCTGGTAACTTTTCCTGTACCAAATTCTTATCAAAGTAATAAACTATTTAAAAACTGTTCACCTGCTTTATTTATATTATTTCATTTAGTATGGCATCAAGGCTTGTTGAAACAAAATACCTTGCCAAGGTCAAAAAGAAAAGAAAGAGTGTGGTTTCACTGGATTCCAACTCCGGTTGGTGTTAAGTATTAAGCATTAACTTGAATCTTCAAGACGAACAGGATCTTCTGAGAACTCCATGTAGGAGTGGATACAAAGAAGTGCCAAAACTACTTGCAATGTGCTTTAAAAATACCAACCATAATGCAGCGACTATCTTTGCAGGGCTGCTACACTGTGCTACATTTAACTCACAAGGATTTTTTTTTTAACTCATAACAACCCTGGAAAAATTAAGCCAATTCACAAACTAGTAAACTGAAATCTGAGGATGCCCAAAAGTGTAGTTAAATTAAGTGAATATAACTAGTTTCGATGACCAGAGTTATATTCAAGCTGTAGAGTGGCAGACGGGAGGTTGGGGTCGGGGAATGGGAGTTTAGTAATCATCCAGGCTCTAGCTAAAGCCTGGTTCGGGTTAAAATCTGGTTCAGAAGCACATTCAGGTTAACTACCAAAGGTCAGACAAGGACCTGAGGTCGAACTACCAGCGCGGGGAGTGACTAGGAAACTACCCTGATGCTGGGAAATATTGAAGACAGGAGGAGAAGGGGACGACAGAAGATGAGATGGCTGGATGGCATCACTGACTCGATGGACGTGAGCCTCAGTGAACTCCGGGAGTTGGTGATGGACAGAGAGGCCTGGCGTGCTGCGATTCATGGGGTCGCAAAGAGTCGGACACGACTGAGCGACTGAACTGAACTGAACTGAAAGGCCGGCCACATTCTAGCGCAGGTTGCGGTTCATCCCCTACACATTACAGGTTCACCGCACTCACGTCCCAGCCAATCTTGAGGTCCCACCCTTTCGGAATCCCTCATCCCCACCCGCCTCTAACACACACTTTACCCTCCACTGCGCTCACCAACATGGGAACTCCGTAGCGAAGGGTCTTACTCTTGCGCAGGGCGCGCCTCACCGCGTAGCCGAACATGACCGAACTGTCCGAGTCGTCTGGACGCCAAACAAAACCAGCGTGGCCTCCCGAATCTCAGTAGTTCCGCTACGAAGACGTCCTTGACTCACCTCTTTTCCTTAGCCTCCCAGTGCTGGGTCTTTCTAAGATCGATCTCCGGCAGGCAAAAGCAATAGATCCGTAGTAACACACTCAAGCTTCCCCCCGGAAATTCGAGTGCGAGCCATTTAGTTCCGGAAAGCTGGTGTCCCCTTGGGACTTGAGACTGGTTGTGTGTGCGTGCTTTGTCGCTCAGGCTCAGTCGTGTCCAACTCTTTAGATGCCATGGACTGTAGCCAGCCAGGTTCCTCTGTCCATGGGGATTCTCCATGCAAGAATACTGGAGTGGGTTGCCATGCCCTCCTTCAGGGGATCTTCCCAACCCAGGGATGAACCCAGGTCTCCTACGTTGCAGGCGGATTCTTTACCGTCTGAGCCACCTGGGAAGCCCAGTCATGTTTGTACTAATTGTCAAAGGATGTGGAACCTGTATTTATCTCCCGTGTTCTGGGTCTTTTCTTAGAACACTTCCTGGCACATAAAATCAGCTCAATAAAATTAGGTTTAAAAAACCTACTTCGAAGTCAGTACTCTAACCTCTGCAGTAATTTGCGGAGTTGTTGTTCACTTGCTCAGTCATGTCCCGATTTTGCAACCCCATGAACTGCAGCACGCTAGGCTTCCCTGTCCTTCACCATCTCCTGGAGCTTGCTCCAAGTCATGTCCATTGAGTCGGTGATGCCATCCAACCATCTCCTCCTCTATCATCCCCTTCTCCTCCTGCCTTCAATCTTTCCCAGCATCAGGGTCTTTTTCCAGTGAGTCAGTTCTTTATATCAGGTTGACCAAAGTATTGGGAGTTTCAGTTTCAGCATCAGTCCTTCCAATGAATATTCAGGACTGATTTCCTTTAGGATTGGCTGGTTTGATCTCCTTGCTGTCCAAGGGACTCTCAAGAGTCTTTTCCAACACTGCAGTTTGAAAGCATCTGTTCTTTGGCACTCAGCCTTTTTTATAGTCCAACTCTCACATCTGTACATTACTGGAAAAACCATTGCTTTGACTGTATGGACTTTTGTCAACAGAGTAATGTCTCTGCTTTTTAATCCACTGCCTAGGTTTGTCATAGCTTTTCTTCCAAGGAGCAAGTGTCTTTTAATTACATGGCTGCAGTGATGGGTATTGTCACCCTGCTTATTTAACTTATATGCAGAGTGCATCATGAGAAATGCTGGGCTGGAAGAAGCACATGCTGGAATCAAGACTGCCGGGAGAAATATCAAAAACCTCAAATATGCAGATGACACCACCCTTATGGCAGAAAGTGAAGAGGAATTAAAAAGCCTCTTGATGAAAGTGAAAGAGGAGACTGAAAAAGTTGGCTTAAAGCTCAACATTCAGAAAACTAAGACCATGGAATCTGGTCCCATCACTTCATGGCAAAGAGATGGGGAAACAGTGTCAGACTTCCTTTTCTTGGGCTCCAAAATCACTGCAGATGGGGATTGCAGCCATGAAATTAAAAGACGCTTACTTCTTGGAAGGAAAGTTATGTCCAACCTAGATAGCATATTAAAAAGCAGAGATATTAATTTGCCAACAAAGGTCTATCTAGTAAAGGCTATGGTTTTTCCAGTGGTCATGTATGGATGTGAGTTGGACTGTGAAGAAAGCTGAGCGCCGAAGAATTGATGCTTTTGAACTGTGGTGCTGGAGAAGACTCTTGTGAGTCCCTTGGACTGCAAGGAGTTCCAA
Source organism: Bubalus bubalis (assembly GCF_019923935.1). NCBI lineage: Eukaryota > Metazoa > Chordata > Mammalia > Artiodactyla > Bovidae > Bubalus > Bubalus bubalis. The sequence continues at coordinate 21,289,958 of NC_059167.1, forward strand.
CCAGTCCATCCTAAAGGAGACCAGTCCTGGGTGTTTATTGGAAGGACTGATGCTGAGGCTGAAACTCCAATACTTTGGCCACCTCAAATGAAGAGCTGCTGCTGCTACTGCTGCTAAGTCACTTCCGTCATGTCTGACTCTGTGCGACCCCAGAGATGGCAGCCCACCAGGCTCCCCCATCCCTGGGATTCTCCAGGCAAGAACACTGGAGTGGGTTGCCATTTCCTTGTCCAATGCATGAAAGTGAAAAGTGAAAGTGAAGTTGCTCGGTCGTGTCTGACCCTCAGCGACCCCATGGACTGCAGCCTACCAGGCTCCTCCGTCCATGGGATTTGCCAGGCAAGAGTACTGGAGTGGGGTGCCATTGCCTTCTGTGCAATAAGCTGACTCATTGGAAAAGACCCTGATGCTGGGAGGGATTGGGGGCAGGAGGAGAAGGGGACCACAGAGGATGAAATGGCTGATGGCATCACTGACTGGATGCACATGAGTTTGGGTGAACTCCGGGAGTTGGTGATGGACAGGGAGGCCTGGCGTGCTGCGATTCATGGGGTCGCAAAGAGTCGGACACGACTGAGTGACTGAACTGAACTGAACTGAGTGATGGGTAGCTTAATAAAAATGGGGATAAAAAGTGCCATGAAAATTCAGGTTGAATGGTAACTGGTGTTGTGTCTTGCTATCTGTGAATCTGTAATGCTCATGCTTTTACTGCCAGATATCATGCAATCATCAGTTGTTTATGAATGTCTGGTTTTCACTCATTCTACAACCATCCAGTACACCTTTTGGGGAATCATTAGAAGGCTCGAAAAACACAGAGATGAAAAGATATGATCCCTGCCTTAAAGAGGCTGGCATACTAGTAGGCACACATGAACCATCTAGCTTGGGAAACAGCCCCTCACGTGTGCTGTTTGCACAGATGAGTCAGAGAAAGCCTCACCTATTATCACCTCAAACTGCACTTGACCGGTGAGACTTTTCTAGGTGACCTATAGAGGTCAGCAGGGACTTGGTTCCCTGGTGGCTCAGACAGTAAAGAATCTGCTTGCAATGTGGGAGACTCGGGTTCTATCCCTAGGTCAGGAAGATCCCCTGGAAGAGGGCACGGCAACCCACTCCAGTATTCTTGCCTGGAGAATCCCATGGACAGAGGAGCCTGGTGGGTCCCAAAGAGTTGGACACAACTGAAGCAACTAGGCCACACAGAGAGTTAGAGAATGTAACACTGGGAAAAAAGCTTAAGATCACCCATGTTTGACTGAGAGCCTCCTTTTATGAAAAGGATAGGTGAGGCCAGAGTAGAAAGGCGACATGCCCAAGGTCACACAGCTGGTTAGTGGAAGATTCTGGACTGAAATCCAGTTACTCTGACCACCAGTTAAGACAGTCCTTCTGTTTACTTTCAGTTTTAAGGGTGAGTGGGAACCATTACTTTTTCCCAAGGGTGATAAACTCTGCATGTCTCTATGAGTGTAGGTGATGAAACAAGCCTCTGAGAGTTCACATTTGTAACAAATGTTTAAAACAGTGTTTTTGGCATTTGTAACAATGCGAGGTGAATACCTACTAAGAATGCTTATCTAATGAACAGGTGGATGTGTGTGAACAAGGAGAAGGGGAGCGGCCATATGTACAATATTATCTGACTCAACACAGACAGACAAACCAGGGACACATTAATGTTGCTGCTGCTGTTGCTGCTGCTATGTCGCTTCAGTCGTGTCCGACTCTGTGTGACCCCATAGACAGCAGCCAATCAGGCTCCTCCGTCCCTGGGATTCTCCAGGCAAGAACACTGGAGTGGGTTGCCATTTCCTTCTCCAATGCATGAAAGTGAAAAGTGAAAGTGAAGTCGCTCAGTCGGGTCCAACTCTTCATGACCCCATGGACTGCAGCCCACCAGGCTCCTCCATCCATGGGATTTTCCAGGCAAGAGTACTGGAGTGGGGTAACATTAATGTTAGGACACATTAATGTTTGTCCCCTGAGTACAAAGCCTAGGTGAGGGAGAGCGTATCTGTGGGTGACGTCTGTAAGCACCAGGTGTGCAGGGAGTCCAGTCTGTGATCCCAGGATTAGCCTTACCCTCCTGGGGCTTCATTTCATTATCTTCCTGAACATTAAATAACTAGATTAGATCTCTAAGGATTATCTCAGATCTATGTCATATCACAGACCTCAAGGAGGGAATGGACTTCATTTCACTGACATGTCTCATGGTCTTGTGACACTGTACCCTTTTGTGTATGTGGGGGTGGGGGTGGGGAGGGTCTCTTGCTGAAAATTGTATTGGGTAGAAAAGGAGCATCCCTACCTCTTAATATCCAATGCATCTGGCTCCACTCCCAAATCCCAAGGCCCATTTCTCTCCTCTGTTCATGAGAAATGAGAACTTGGAAAAAAGCTAAAGGGTTTGGTTTTGTACTGCCCATAGCTGATGAAGCAGCTGTGGGCTGTTTAAATTTTTAGCACCTAGCTGGCCATTTATTTCATTTCATATCCCAATCCATATCTAGTGAAATCAAAGTCCTGTGACTATTTATTCTCTCAACTGTCATGAAAAGTGGCCCCCTCCCCCAGATGGAGCTGATTTCTTTGATTACATTTCACACTGCCATTCTGAGGCCACCTGCCACTACTCAGGACTAGATCTGCACCAAAGCTTCTGTGCTGCTGCGTCAGGTAGACAACAAGGCACAGGGGAGGGGAGTGGAAAAAGAATACCAGTGGAGAACAGTTCATTTCTTTTGGAAACTACTTTCTGGCACTTGACAAGTCAGTTAAGGAGTAACTGACTAAAGCTTTGCTGGGCAAATTCTGCTACCTGCCTCCAACATCTGAGAGTAGGCTTAGCTGCTCTAGCTGGGTCTGTGATCCCTTGCACAAGGAGCTATAATACCATGACTGGAAGGCATCCTTGGTGCTGAGTTAAATTACAATTTGTTTCCCGAGAAATGAGAATTAACCTGAGCTTAATTCCTATCTGTAGAAAATAAAAATCAGATTAATTAAATGGTTATACACCCTGACTCCCCATGACTTTCACTGACATTCTTGTAGGGAATGGGTTCATTGAAGTTCATCTTGATCTCATCAACTAATGGATTGTTCTTGTGTAGTTGCTCAGTTGTGTCCTATTCCTTGCAACCCCATGGACTGTAGCCCGCCACGCTCTCCTGTCTTTGGGATTCTCCAGGCAAAAATATTGGAGTGGGTTGCCATTTCCTTCTCCAGGGGGTCTTCCCAATCCAGGGATCAAACCCATCTCCTGTGTTGATAGGTGGATTCTTTACCACTGAGCCACCAGGGACACCCACAACTAATGGACTTGAGATTTAAATTCAGGTTCCAGCCCTTCTGCTCAGCTTGGCTCTGTGGTGCATTGCAGGGCACAGAATCACACCTGGAGCTGGGGACCAGCCTCCTGATAGGCACAAGGTTACAGCGGGAATGTAAGTTCTGTGAAGAAAAAGGTGCTAGCAATGGAAACATTCTGTCTGACGCTGGTCAGGATGAGGTGGACTGAAATACAGTCCCCAGCTTTGGGAAATTTGCAAAGCAATCACTGATCAGTTTTTGTGTGTTTCACCTATGAGTTAAGGAAAGGCACAAAATGCACTTTATTGGCAGCAGAAACATTAGAGAGCCTGGACTGATAAAATGTTAGGAAGTCACCAGTCAAGCAGACCAGCAGGTTTCTTCTTTGGACAAATTCCAGCAGAAAAGGAGATGGAAAGGATTAATTCATGTGCCAATTCACCGAGTGATTGTAAAGAACAATATTGCATAGGAATCTGGAATGTCAGGTCCATGAATCAGGGTAAATTGGAAGTGGTCAAACAGGAGATGGCAAGAGTGAACATTGACATCTTAGGAATCAGTGAACTAAAATGAATGGAAATGGGCAAATTTAATTCAGATGACCATTATATCTACTACTGTGGGCAAGAATCCCTTAGAAGAAATGTAGTAGCCCTCATAGTCAACAGAAGAGTCTGAAATGCAGTACTTGAGTGCAGTCTCAAAAAGGACAGAATGATGTCGGCTGATTACCATTTAAGAACACTCTAATACAAGTCTATGCCCCAAGCAATAATGCTGAAGAAAGCTTAAATTGATGAGTTCTATGAAGACCTACAGGACCTTCTAGAGCTAACACCAAAGAAGGTGTCCTTTTCATCATGGGGGGATTGTGCCGGTGCCAGCCGGCAAAGTCCATCAGGTCCCGAGAACGTGCACAGCGGGGCTGAGAAAAGAAACTAAAGCAAGAGAAATCTACAACAAAGATGGGGTCGAGAGATTCAGACACATTTCCACGAAGGGACGCAGTCTGACACCAACTTTATTCAGCATCTCATATTTATACAGAAGAGCGTGAGAAAGATAAGACAGTTAACATTTTCTTTGTTGACCTATACATCTTACAAACAGTCACAAGAAATCTTGAGAGCATGGGAATGGCACCCTGTTATTATTTCTTACACCAGATAACATTTCTCTGTGCGTGAGAAGTTTGCACAGAACTCCAGGTGCCTGCAGTAAATAAGCACCTTATCTCTGGGGTGGCAGGACAGAGAGCTATGTTTGCAAGCAAACCCTCAAAGACTGAGGCAGCTCCCAGAGCTGTGTCCTTCGGACAAAGGACCCCGTTCTCACAGGCAGCTCCCCGCATCTCCCCCTTTCTTTTTATATAGGCGCACGCTTATGTTCTTTTAACCGCAGACCATTTCCATAGATGGAAGCCTTTATCATCTATAGATCATCAATCAGTTTTTTAATTAAACAAAGTGCAAGAAATAAAACAGTTAAAATTATTAAGAATAGTGGAATAATATGTTTATCTGAAAAACCACCCAAAGCTACAGTATCATTAGTGTATATGGGAATGGACCGACCCTCCCAGCCCACCGGTTGGAGAAGGGGAGGATCGGGAAAATAAGCCCAGTAAGCATTTGAATATTCTTTAGAATGTGCAGTATTAATCTGATTTGAGATAATTAATAAGGTTATCAGGAAGCTTAAAGGCGATATCGGATCGCCCTGCACAGCAACACGATTCTGTGTCTCTTGCATCAATGCCTGAAATTGTTGCCAAGATGGTAATTCATCGTGCTCTTGAATCACCAATCTCTTCATCTGGTTTACTAGCGATCGTCTCCGCCGTGCGTACCAACCTTTCCGGCAGCCAGCGCGGCGCTTCGGCATCCTGTGGGAAAACACAAACATGCCCTCGTCCCCAGATTAGTACAGGATCTGGTCCATACCATTTTCCCACAAGTGGGTCTTTCCAAAAGACTTTAGGTCTTATTGTTTGCGCATCAAAATTACAAAATTGCTGTGCTGCTGAACGGCCACTTACATCCAATTGTAAAAAATTTAGAACAAATAAAGTATGGTTTAGAGAGTTGGAGGGGGTATTGAGATACAATTCCCCCTTCTTTAGTTTTTGTAATTGATGTTTGAGAGTTTGATGTGTCTGTTCAATAATTTCTTGACCTTGAGGATTATAAGGGATACCCGTTTTATGTGAGATAGACAATTGTGTACAAAATAGTTGAAAATTTTTTCCAGTGTATCCTGGACCATTGTCTGTTTTTATGGACTTAGGGGTTCCCATAACAGCAAAACATTTAATGTAATGAGCTATACAATGTTTGTTAGCTTTTCCAGATTGTAGAGAGGCATGTAAAAAGCCAGAGAAGGTGTCAATAGTAACGTGAACAAATTTTTGTTTACCAAATTCAGGAATATGGGTAACATCCATTTGCCATATATCGTTTGGCAACAATCTTCGGGGATTAACTCCATAATGGGGGACGCTAAAAAATTGAGGACATGTTTGACACTGCTTAACAATCTGTCTGGCAGCTTTTTGAGTAATGTCAAATTGAAGTCTCAAGCTATTGCTGTTTTGATGGTGTAAGCTGTGAGAAGTCTTTGTCATTTGTTCTAATGAAGGAACTATCATACGTGTAGTTTTGTCAGCCAAAGCATTGTCTCGTGCTAAAGGTCTAGGAAGTCCAGAGTGAGCACGAATATGACCAAAATAGCATTTATTAACTCTGGAACAAATTAAATGTTGTATATCACGAAAAAGAGTTTGGATAGTAGAATTCAGGGTACCAATAAATGGAACAGTTTTAATAGTGTTTAAGGCTCTTATGATATATTGACTGTCAGAATATAAATTAAATGGAGCAGAAATTTGTAATAAAGCCTGAAAAACGGCAAATAGTTCTACATCTTGAGCAGACTTATAATTAGTACGCCAGGTGGTGGTATTGTCCTGTATAATCAAACTAGCTATTTCATTAGAAGAGCCATCAGTAAATACAGTTAGGGCGTCAGCAAGGGGCTGAGAAACAACGATTTTGGGGAAGAGAAATTGGTGATAGTGAGCAAATTGCAAAATTTTATCTGAGGGATAATGATTATCAAGCCGTCCACTAAAACCAGCTAAAGCAATAACCCAATTGTTGCTAAACTGAAACAGCCAGTCCTGCTGAATTTTAGAAAATGGAACACATATAAAATGTGGGTCTCTTTTTAGATATACAGTGGATTCTGACCACCCAAGAGTTATTAGGGCAGCAACCAAATCATAATAGGGGGTTAGTACCCGAGAGGGAGAGGCAGGCAAGTGAAGTCATCTTAAAGGCAATCCTTGGAATAAGACTGCTGTAGGAGCATGTTTAGTAGGAAGAATATATAAACCCCATTCTTGAGTATAGTCACAATAAGTAGCTTGTTGTTTAGACAGGGCCTGTTCAACTTTATCTAAGGCTTGTCTTCCCTCCAGAGTCAGAGTTCGGGGGGAAGTTGGATCAGGGTCACCTTTTAGAATATCAAAAAGAGGCTTTATTTCTCCTGTAGTTAGCTTCAAGTAAGGTCTTATCCAATTAATATCTCTTAACAGTTTTTGAAAATCATTTAAGGTAGCCAGGTTATCTTTACAAATCTCTATCTTTTGAGCTCGAAACCATTCATTTTCCAGAAAAAAACCCAAATAAGAATAGGGGGGGAAGCGTTGCACCTTTTCTGCTGTGATAATCAAACCATAATCCTGTAATGTATTTTGTATATAAGCAAATGTTGTTAATAGCAACTCCTCATCTTGATAAGCCAAAAGAATGTCATCTATATAATGAATAATATATACTTGGGAGTACAAGGGCCTAGTGGTTTTTAAAGCTTGAGCAACAAATTTTTGACAGAGAGTAGGACTATTAGCCATTCCCTGAGGTAAAACTTGCCACTGATATCTTTTCATAGGTTTTTTATAATTTGTAGAAGGGACACTAAAAGCAAATCTTTGACAGTCATTAGTGGCAAGGGGAATAGTATAAAAGCAATCTTTTAAGTCAATAATAATTTTGTAAGTATTTTTTGCAATGGCCATGGGGGTAGGCAACCCCGGCTGAAGGGGGCCCATCAATTCCATTGTTTTATTAACTTTTCGTAAATCTTGTAATAGCCTCTATTTACCTGTTTTGTTTTTTTTTTTTAATGACAAAAATAGGTGAATTCTAAGGTGAATTTGAGGGGGTAATATGGCCGAGAGCAAGCTGTTCCTGTACAAGCTGATTAGCGGCCGTGATCTTTTTTACTGATAGGGGCCACTGATCAACCCATACTGGATCGTCAGACTTTCATTTTATCGGATCAGCATGGATTGTAGGACGATCAATGACCCCTCCTAAAAACATCTTATACCTTTTTTATCATTTTTAACTGTAGGGATCAGGGGTTGTAAAGGCCCTTGTGAATTTATCTCCAACCCCTAATGGGGTAAAAGGCCTTGGTCTAACAATTGATTACTAATCTTTTTATCTGGACTATAAAGATATACCCCCATATTCATCATAACATCTCTCCCCCATAGATTAACTGGCAGTCCTGGCAAAACATAAGGTTGAAAGTGTCCTTCATGTCCTTCTTCGTCCCTCCATTTTAAAAAGGTTGAACTCTGTTCTGAGTTGTGTGATTGCCCAATGCCTTGCAAAGTAGAAATTACAACCTGTTTAGGCCATTCATCAGGCCAATGTTTTCGAGATATGACTGAAACATCTGCACCAGTATCCAAAATATCTTTAAAGGGCTTTTCTTGAATATACAGTAGAAGTTCAGGGCGCTGTTTATCAATGGCCTGAATCCAATAAGTGTCTGAAGACCCGAAACCTTGGGATCTTCGTTCTTGCTTAATGGCTTTTCCAACTGGAATTGTAGGAAGTAGAACTAATTGAGCAACACGTTGACCAGATTGTATTACTGTTATGCCCTGTGGCAAATGGGCCATAATTTTTATTTTACCCATATAATCAGAGTCTATGACTCCAGGGGCTACTAATAAATCTTTTATTGTAGTACTGTTTTTCCCCAATAGGAGGCCCATAGTGTTCTTCGGAAGAGGGCCAAAAATTTCAGTTGGCAAAGCCTGCATGCCCATTTTTGGAGTTAATACCGTGTAGGTGGAGGAACTGAGGTCCAATCCTGTACTCCCTGCAGTTGTTCTGAACAACTCGGCAACAGTTTTGCGTTTTGGCCCTGAAGCCTCTCCAATGTGGTCAGATTTTGCATCGCCTCGTAACATTGTTTCGGGGCCTGGGGCTGGCCCCTCACCCAGTTTCCAGAGACCGGAGGAAGTGGCTTTCCCTGTAAGTCAGTTTTAGAATGGCAATCCTTTGTCCAGTGTTTGCCTTTTTTACCCCTAGGACAAATGTTAGGGGCTTGAGCAGGTCTCTGGGCTTGTTTCTGCAGGCAGTGGGCGGCCTGATGGCCCATTTGGCCACAAGAGAAGCAGCCAGAGCCAGGGACTCGAGGCCGACCACTAGTTTTATCCTGCTTTTGTTGCTGATACAGTACTTCTTTGACTGTCTTTTCTTGTAATGTCGCGGCCAAAGTTATGTCTTGAACATACGAAGGGCCGATATCGGCACAAATCCGTATATAATCGGATAAGCCTCCCTTTTTTCTGTAAGGTCTCAAGGCAGCTTGACAAGGCGAATTGGCATTCTCATAAGCAAGCTGTTTAGCCAACACCATCCCCGCCTGCTCATTCCCTATCACTTTACCAATTGTCTCAAGCAGGCAGGCAACAAAATCCTGATATGGTTCATCTGGCCCCTGGCGAATTTTAGATAAATCTTCAGTCTTTTTATCAGAATTTGGAAGTTTTTTCCATGCTCGCAGAGCTGCAGCACTAATCTGAGGGTAGGCTCCAGGCAAATAATTAAGTTGACTATTAGTGTCTCGATAATCTCTCTCTCCCACCATCATTTCATAAGTGGTATTCAGTCTCTGTCGCCGTGATCCCACACTGCTCAGCAAACTCAGATTTCCATAGTAAATAATCTCCAGATAAACAACCTCGAGCAACCTGTTTCCAATCATTAGGTGGCAGATTTTGATTTCCTAAAGTCTCTATAATAGCCTGAGTAAACAGCGCAGTCGGGCCGTATTGTGCACAAGCCATTTTTAACTCTTTAAGTTGTTTAAAGGGCAGCGGTTCATAATACCTCTGCTGTTGAGCATTTTCAAATACTGGATAGATTCCTGAAAACCCGGGAATATGTTCTCTTTCTTCATTAGCAGGCTTAATTGCTTGTTGAAGAGGAGATAATAATATCTCACTTTTAATTTTTATGTTTTCACCGGGCAAGAAGCAGGGATAGATATAAGCTCTCGCGGTTCTACAAAAGGCGGAGGTGGATCGAGTCCAGCAAGAACCGAGGGAGGACATGCTGGAGGCACAGGCTGGCTGGAGTGGGAGTCTCCCTGTGCCTCCTTTTTTACTGTTATAACAATTTTCTGAATTAAATTCTCCAGCTGTTCTTTAGAAAGCCCTGAATGCTTTAATTCCCCTTTTCCCGTGGGGGGCTGCATGTTAACCATCATCTCCCAAGGCACATCCTCTCTATGGTACTGAGCTGCTTGTTCATTTAACTCTTCCTGTTCATCAGAGCTTAACACATCATCACTCCCTCCAGCCTTACAAGCTGTTCCCTCAGGCACAGCATAAAGCGGCTCAGGCAGAGGGGCAGAAGGCTCTGCAACTTTGGGTTCTGTGGAATCCCTGAGAGCCGTTTGAATTTTATGCCCCTCATGTTCAGGATCCAGACAGTCTCTTATGAGAGTCCACAAAGAAAAAGCATCCACAGGAACACGATTGGGACCATGTAAGGAGTAATATGTCTGCAATTGTTTTCCTACTTTTTTCCAAGTTTCCAGACTAACTGTTCTTTCCTCTGGAAACCAGGGACAAACCTCTTCTATAAAAAGTAAAAACTTCTCTAGCTGTAACTTATTTACATGAATTCCCCTACCTTTTAACATAGTTTTCAACATATGTACAAATAACTGGCGGCTATTGCCTTGTCCCATGATTTATTACTCTCGACAATAAGACTCCCTGCCCTTTACTTTAATTAATTAGGAATTCCTTGTTTCTTACCTCAATCTTTGCGGGCAGCAGCCGACGTCGCGCTCCGATTCCCGAGTCCCTGTTCGGGCGCCACCTGCTGGTGCTAGCCGGCAAAGTCGATCAGGTCCCGAGAACGTGCACAGCGGGGCTGAGAAAAGAAACTAAAGCAAGAGAAATCTACAACAAAGATGGGGTCGAGAGGTTCAGACACGTCTCCACGAAGGGATGCAGTCTGACACCAACTTTATTCAACATCTCATATTTATACAGAAGAGCGTGAGAAAGACAAGACAGTTAACATTTTCTTTGTTGACCTATACATCTTACAAACAGTCACAAGAAATCTTGAGAGCATGGGAATGGCACCCTGTTATTATTTCTTACACCAGATAACATTTCTCTGTGCGTGAGAAGTTTGCACAAAACTCCAGGTGCCTACAGTAAATAAGCACCTAATCTCTGGGGTGGCAGGACAGAGAGCTATGTTTGCAAACAAACCCTCAAAGACTGAGGCAGCTCCCAGAGCTGTGTCCTTCGGACAAAGGACCCCGTTCTCACGGACAGCTCCCCACAGGATTGGAATGTAAAAGTAGGAAATCAACAGTTACCTGGAATAACAGGCAAGTTTGGCCTTGGACTACAAAATGAAGCAGGGAAAAGGCTAACAGAGTTTTGCCAAGAGAACACACTGGTTATAGAAAACACCCTCTTCCAACAACACAAGAGGTGACTCTATACATGGACATCACCAGATGGTTAACACCAAACTCAGATTGATTATATTCTTTGCAGCCAAAGATGGAGAAGCTCTATACAGTTAGCAAAAACAAGACAAAGAGCTGACTGTGGCTCAGATCATGAACTCCTTATTGCAAAACTTAGGCTTAAATTGAAGAAATACAGAAAACCAGTTGGCCATTCAGGTATGACCTAAATCAAATCCCTTGTGATTATACAGTGGAAGTGACAAATAGATGCTCTTCCATATGATCTGCTCTGTTTCCAGTGATTACTAATGTATTCTTCATTTTATATACTGGGTTCTTCAGCTGCCAAATTTATGTTTGGTTCTTTTTTAGAGTTTCAATATCCTTGTTAAAGTATTCTGTTCATTAATTTTATTGCTAAGCTGATTGAACTGGGTTTCTGAGTTTTCTTGTACCTTGTTGAGTTTTTTTGTGACAGCTATTTTGAATTCTTTATCAATTAGATTGGTGGTTCATTATTAAAGAATCCACCTTCCAATGCAGGAGACAGGTTTAATCCCTGGATTGTGAAGATCCCCTGGAGAAGGAAATAGTAACATGCTCCAGTATTCTTACTTGGGAAATCCCATGCAGAAAGGAGCCTGTTGGGCTACAGTCCATGGCATCACAAAAGAGTTGGCCATGACTTAGCAACTAAAAACAACAATCAGTTAGATTGCAGTATTCCATGATTTTAAGTTTGGTTTTTGGAAAACTATCATTTTCTTTCTGTGGAACAGTGTTACTGTGGGTATTTGTAGTGTTTGATAAGTTGTTCATCTACTGATACATTTCAAGTAACAAATACCCTTCTACTTGATTCTAATGATTCATTAGAAATTAAAGGCTTTTATTCTGTTTTCCCGTTGCTGTTGTTGTTGTTCATCCCTTAGTCCTGTCTGACTCTTTGTGACCCCATGGACTTGGGAAGATCCCCTAGAAGAAGAAATGACAAACCACTCCAGTATTCTTGCCTGGAGAATCCCATGGACAGAGGAGCCTGGTGGGCCACAGTCCATAGGGTTGCAAAGAGTTGGACATGACTGAAGCGACCTAGCACACACACACACATATGCAACAAGAGCCCCTCAATTTTTAGGGCAAGATTTCCTCTAGCATCAGTTCAGCCACTCAGCCACGTCTGACTCTCTGTGACCCCATGGACTGCAACACTCCAGGCTTCACTGTCCTTCACCATCTCTCAAAGCTTGCTCAAACTCATGTCCATCAAGTTGGTGATGCCATCCAACCATCTCATCCTCTGTCATCCCCTTCTCCTCCTGCCTTCAATCCTTCCCAGCATTGGGGTCTTTCCAATGAGTCAGTTCTTCACATCAGGTGGTCAAAGTATTGGAGTTTTAGCATAAGTCCATCCAATGAATATTCAGGACTGATTTCATTTAGGGTTGACTGGTCTGATCTCTTCACAGTGTAAGGGACTCTGAAGAGTCTTCTTCAAGACTACAGTTCAAGGCATCAATTCTTCGGCACTCAGCTTTTTTTATGGTCCAACTCTCACATCCATACATGACTACTGGAAAAAACCATAGCTTTAACTATATGGACCTTTGTTGGCAAAGTAACGTCTCTGCTTTTTAATATGCTGTCTAGGTTGGTCATAGCTTTTCTTCCAAGGAGCAAACGTCTTTTAATTTCATGGCTGCAGTCACCATCTGCAGTGATTTTGGAGCCCAAGAAAATAAAGTCTGTTTTCTAGTAGGTGGCCCTATATAGCACAAGGTTTTGGTTTCTCTTGCTTGAGCTGCCTCTGGCTAGAATTGAGTGTTGCCAATTTATACCCTTCACTTCCTCTGTCAGGCGTCACCCTGAGGCCTTGTTATGGCTTCTTGTGCCTCTAGAGGCAGTGGTGCCTTGGTATTGCCAGTATCACTGGAGTTTCTGCCTGGGGCACCAGGATGCTGGGCTCTTCTGCCATGTGTAGAATCTCCTGAGTGTTGGGTTCTGCTGCTGCTGGGAGAGAGGGAGGCTGGAGGCCTGGAGAGATGAGAGCCAGGATGCATGGGAGCCTCTGCTGTGTTCAGTGTTTTAAGCTTCATAGGCTCTGCTGCTGTGGGATTGGAGGAAAGGCTCAGGCATCATGCGTACCTCAGTGGCTGGAAGGTCAGTGTCCCAGGCCCCACTGCCACTGCTGCCCAGTTACCTGTGGCCACAGGTGCACACGTAACTGCAGCCTGGAGGCTCGAGTTGTACACACCACCTGCCCTGCTATTGCTGCACTCTCTGGAGAGCCGGGGTTGTGGGTACCAGCTCCACTATTCCCCTGGCCCCGCCTCCTCTGTCTGTTCCAGTCCACCCACCTTTAGATGTACGGGTATGTGGAGCTCCTTGGCATCCTCGTACGTTTGGTAGATGCACCTCTGTCGAGTTGTGGATGTTCTACTGGGTGTATAATGAGGGGAGACACTGTGTCGTTCTGCCATGCTGCTGCTGTCACAAGACTCCATCTCTTAATGGCAAAATGGCAAGATCACCTAGCGTAAGGAAATGTGGGTTGGGAGATGTCATTGGAAAATATTAGCTGTCAGATATATATGTGTGTGTGTGTGTGTGTGTGTGTGTGTGTTTATGTATATACACAAAGAGAAATAGTTTTTTTCCCCCAAAGAACAACAATATTAGTAAATTAGTCTCAACTTTTTTTCTGTTCTTTCTCAAGAATCAAGGTTTTCCCCCTGTGAGTGTCACTTCCTTCTCCTCTCCTCAGTATTTGGTAATAGCACACATGACTGCTGTACACAAAAACATATTCTTAGATCAGGTAACTACTGCAGGCACAATGGCAGGTCTACGCAGTTCCTCACCTTAGTACGTGGACTTTTATAAAGAAGAGAATGGTTTGGCTTCTCAGGTTTTATTGCTAATCAAAAAATAGAGAATGAGGTATCGTCCCTAAAATTTAGATGCTACATGGATCTTGGTTTACTGGGTTTTTCCTAGAATTCTGAAGCAGATTTGCCAGTACTCTAGTGCCCTTTTTCCTGAATGTCAACTAATAACTTTTATTGTTTATTTTTTATTGCTATCTTTATGTTGCCTTCTGCTATTGAAGGAACATTCGTACTGCATGCTTGAACTTATATTAGTAGGTAACCAAGTGCAATTTTGAATGTAACACAAAGACGTTGGAATGAATGGGGTGGGTATTCTCTTAATGCAGCCCAGGGCCAGAGAAAGAAGGTGCCTCATACTCTAGTTAACTTCAGTTTGCTATAATGTAGTTGGATTACTAGGCGCTTTCAGTCAAAGAGTGCTGCTCCTAACTCTGTCCACCTCCAAGGTAACCCTGCTTTCCACGGGTAATTACATATAACTCTAGACACACGTGGATCCCTCAGCATCTTGCATCATATAGTGCTTCCCAAACCCTGTGTCCCATTTCTATACCTTTTGGTAATATCTGTGCACTACTTTACCATCGACATTGGCTTTCTATTGTTGGGGTAACAAATTACCACAAACTTAGTGGCTTAATTTTTTTTTTTTTTCACAGTTCTGGAGGTCTGAGTCTGATGTGGGTCTCACTGGGCTAAAATCAGGGTGTTGTCAGGGTTGTATTCCTTTCTGCAAGCCCTAAGAGAGACTCTCTCTCCTTGCCTTCCCTGGCTTCTGGAGGCCACTCACTTTCATAGGCTTTTGGCCACTTCCTCTACCTGCAAAGCCAATCATGGAAGTTAAGCCCTTCTCACATCTTGTTGCATCACTCTGACCTTTTCTTCTGCCTCCCCTTTCCACTTTTAAAGACCCAAGTGACTACACTAGGGCCACTAGATCATCAAGGATAATTTTCCTATTTGAAGAACAGCTGTTTACTACCTAAATTCCATCTCTTAATTCCTTTTTGCTGCATAAGATAACATATTCACAGTTTCCAGTTATAAGAATGTGCACATCTCTGGGCAGCAGGGGAAGTGGGTGAGAAGAGGAATTATTTTTCCACAAGAATATTTTTATTATTTTGGACAAGTCTGAGCATACCACCAATTCTGAGCACACCACCAATAGGATAGGGAAAAGGTAGAAATATCTCACAAATCATCATCATCATCATTATAATCTTCCATTAAGAAGTAAGGCCTCTCAGCTCTTGGGCTCGGATCTAGGTTGCATTAACATGGCAAAACACACCAAGGTCGGAATTGTGGGCAAATACAGGACCTGTTAAGGTGCCTCCCTCAGGAAAAAGGTGAAGAAAATTGAAATCAGCCAGCACGCCAAGTATACCTACCCCTTCTGTGGCAACACCAAGATGAAGAGATGAGCTGTGGGCATTTGGAACTGTGGTTCCTGCATGAAAACTGTAGCTGGTGGGGCCTGGACATGCACACCACTTCTGGTGTCACAGTAAAGTCTGCCATCAGAAGACTGATGGAACTGAAGGACCAGCTGAAGCACCACCATTTGATAATGTTGCTAGCCTATAATAAATGGGCTAATTATGTAACAACAACAACAAAAAAAACAAGGCCTCTTAAATATGTTTGAATGGTAAATGACACACAATTGATATTCATCGATTCACTGAAATACTTACTGATATTAAGTATTTAATATCATACTTGTAGAACCATCTATAGTTCAGTTCAGTCACTCAGTCGTGCCCAATTCTTTGCAACCCCATGAACCACAGCACGCCAGGCCTCCCTGTCCATCACCAACTCCCGGAGTTCACCCAAACTCATGTCCATCGAGTCGGTGATGCCATCCATCCATCTCATCCTCTGTCATCTCCTTCTCCTCCTGCCCTCAATCTTTCCCAGCATCAGGGTCTTTTCAAATGAGTCAGCTCTTCACATCAGGTGGCCAAAGTATTGAAGTATCAGCTTCAGCATCAGTCCCTCCAGTGAACACCCAGGACTGATCTCCTTTACGACGGACTGGTTGGATCTCCTTGCAGTCCAAGGGACTCTCAAGAGTCTTCTCCAATACCACAGTTCAAAAGCATCAATTCTTCGATGCTCAGCTTTCTTTATAGTCCAACTCTCACATCCATACATGACTACTGGAAAACACCATAGCCTTGACTAGACAGACCTTTGTTGGCAAAGTAATGTCTCTGCTTTTTAATACGCTGTCTAGGTTGGTCATAACTCTCCTTCCAAGGAGTAAGTGTCTTTTAATTTCATGGCTGCAATCACCATCCGCAGTGATTTTGGAGCCCAGAAAAGTAGTCAGCCACTGTTTCCACTGTTTCCCCATCTATTTCCCATGAAGTGATGGGACCGGATGCCATGATCTTAGTTTTCTGAATGTTGAGCTTTAAGCCAACTTTTTCACTCTCCTCTTTCACTTTCATCAAGAGGCTCTTTAGTTCTTCTTCACTTTCTGCCATAAGGGTGGTGTCATCTGCATATCTGAGGTTATTGATATTTCTCCTGGTAATCTTGACTCCAGCTTGTGCTTCATCCAGCCCAGTGTTTCTCATGATGTACTCTGCATATAAGTTAAATAAGCAGGGGGACAATATACAGCCTTGACGTACTCCTTGTCCTATTTGGAACCAGTCTGTTGTTCCATGTCCAGTTCTAACTGTTGCTTCTTGACCTGCATACAAATTTCTCAAGAGGCAGGTCAGGTGGTCTGGTATTCCCATCTCTTTCAGAATTTTCCAGTTTATTGTGATACACACAATCAAAGACTTTGACATAGTCAATAAAGGAGAAGTAGATGTTTTTCTGGAACTCTCTTGCTTTTTCGATGATCCAGCGGATGTTGGTAATTTGATCTCTGGTTTCTCTGCCTTTTCTAAAAGCAGCTTAAACATCTGGAAGTTCACGGTTCACGTATTGCTGAAGCCTGGCTTGGAGAATTTTGAGCATTAGTTTACTAGCGTGTGAGATGAGTGCAATTGTGCAGTAGTTTCAGCATTCTTTGGCATTGCCTTCCTTTGGGACTGGAATGAAAAATGACCTTTTCTAGTCCTGTAGCCACTGCTGAGTTTTTCAAATTTGCTGACAACTGCAAGTTACCACTTAACATTAAAAATTTTTTCAACCTTAATAGCATCCAAAGAAACATGAATCAGTGAGATCTCTCTGTTTTTTGTTTTTTGTTTTTGCTGTGCCAGGTCTTTAGTGTGGCATGCAAATTCTTAGTTGTGGCATCTGGGATCTAGTTCCTAGACCAGGGATCAAACCCCAGCTCCCTGCATTGAGAATGTGGAGTCTTCACCACTGGATCAACAGGGAAGTCACTTCCACTGTATAATCATTGCTGCTGCTACTGCTGCTAAGTCGCTTCAGTCGTGTCCAACTCTGTGCGACCCCAGAGATGGCAGCCTACCAGGCTCCCCTGTCCCTGGGATTCTCCAGGCAAGAACACTGGAGTGGGTTGCCATTTCCTTCTCCAATGCATGAAAGTGAAACGTCAAAGTGAAGTCGCTCAGTCGTGTCCGACTCCTAGCGACCTCATGGACTGCAGCCTACCAGGCTCCTCCATCCATGGGATTTTCCAGGCAAGAGTACTGGAGTAAGGTGCCATTGCCTTCTCCGAATATAATCGTAGGGATTTGATTTAAACCAAACCTTAATGGTCTGGTGGCAGACAGAGTGCCTGAAGAACTATGGATGGAGGTTCGTAACACTGTACAGGAGGCAGTGATCAAAACCATCCTCCAGAAAAAGAAATGCATAAAGGTAAAATGGTTGTCTGAGGAGGCCTTACAAATAGCTGAGAAAAGAAGAGAAGTGAAAGGCAAAGGAGAACAGGAAAGATATACCCATCTGAATGCAGAGTTCCAAAGAATATCAGGGAGACTTAAGAAAGCCTTCCTCAGTGATCAATGCCAAGAAATAGAGGAAAATAATACAATGGGAAAAACTAGAGATCTCTTCAAGAAAATTAGATACCAAGGGAACATTTCATGCAAAGATAGGCACAATAAAGGACAGAAACGGTATGGACCTAACAGAAGCAGAAGATATTAAGAAGAGGTGGCAAGATTACACAGAAGAACTATACAAAAAAGATCTTAATAACCCAGATAACCACAATGGTGTGATCATTCACCTAGAATCAGACATCCTGGAGTGCAAAGTCACATGGGCCTTAGGAAGGATCACTACAAACAAAGCTAGTGGAGGTGATAGAATGCCAGCTGAGTTATTTCAAATCCTAAAAGATGATGCTATGAAAGTGCTGCACTCAATATGTCAGCAAATTTGGAAAACTCAGCAGTGGCCACAGGACTGGAAAAGATCAGTTTTCATTCCAATCCCAAAGAAAGGCAATGCCAAAGAATGTTCAAACTATCACACAATTTCAGTCATCTCACATGCTACCAAACTAATGCTCAAAATTCTCCAAGCTAGGCTTTAAAAGTACATGAACCGAGAATGTCCAGATGTTCAAGCTGGATTTAGAAACGGCAGAGGAACCAGAGATCAAAATGCCAACATCCGCTGGATCATAGAAAAAGCAAGAGAATTCCAGAAAAACATCTACTTCTGCTTTGTTGACTACGCTAAAGCCTTTGACTGTGTAGATCACAACAAACTATGGAAAATTCTTCAAGAGATGGGAATACCTTACCACCATACCTGCCTCCTGAGAAATCTGTATGCAGGTCAAGAGGCGACAGGTAGAACAGGACATGGAACAACGGACTGGTTCCAAATTGAGAAAGAATTACTTCAAGGCTGTATATTGTCACCTTGCTTATTTAACTTATATGCAGAGTACATCATGTGAAATGCCAGGCTGCATGAAGCACAAGCTGGAATCAAGATTGCTGGGAGAAATATCAACAACCTCAGATATGAAGATGACACCACCCTTAGAGGAGAAAGTGAAGAGGAATTCAGGAGCCTCTAGATGAAAGTGAAAGAGATGAGTGAAAAGCTGGCTTAAAACTTAACATTCAGGAAACTAAGATCATGGCATCAGGTCCCATCACTTCATGGCAAATAGATGGGGAAAGAATGGAAACAGTGACAGACTATATTTTCTTGGGCTGCAAAATCACTGCAGATGGTGACTGAAACTGTGAAATTAAAAGATGCTTGCTCCTTGGAAGAAAATCTATGACTGACCTAGAGAGCATATTAAAAAGCAGAGACATTACTTTGCCAACAAAGGTTGGTATTGTCAAAGCTATGGTTTTTCCAGTAGTCATGTATGGATATGAGAGTTGGACCATAAATAAAGCTGAGCACCGAAGCACTGAAGCTTTTAAAGTGTGGTGTTGGAGAAGACTCTTGGAAGTAGCTTGGACTGCAAGGAGATCAAAACGAGTCAATCCTAAAGGAAATCAATCCTGAGTAATCATTGTAAGAACTGATGATGATGCTGAAGCTTCAGTACTTTGGTCACCTGATGCGAAAAGCTGAGTCACTAGAAAAGACCCTGATGCCGGGAAAGATTTAAGGCAAGAGAAGAAGGGGATGACAGAGGATGAGATGGTTGGATGGTATCACTGACTCAACGGACATGAGTTTGAGCAAGCTCCAGGAGTTGGTGTTGGACAGGGATGCCTGTCATGCTGCAGATCATGTGATCGCAAAGAGTTGGAAAAAACTGAGCAACTGAACTGAACGGAAGAGAACGAAGTTAGTGAAAATGTACAAAAACAGATGCTCATTCATATAATTAAGTTATGAATTAACTTAATGGGAATTCAATAAACTTATCAAAATTTATATGAATATCCCTTTTGACCTAAAATTTGGACCTCTGCAAAGTAATAGATGTTCTTTATGATATTATCTGTAATTTTGAAGAAAAGAAAGAGAGATAACCTGTATGTAAAAAAAAGCACTGATGTTTATAACTTATGATCTATCTACATATTAGGCTAATACCCATCCCTTTAAAAATGTATGGATAGAGGACTTCTAGTTCTGGCCAATATGGAGTACCTTCATCCCATCCAAGTACTTACTCTTATCAAATAGAGGAAGACTTTAAAGTGGAAAGATAACAGACTGCTTAGTGAAGTGAACTCGCTCAGTTGTGTCCGACTCTTTGCGACCCGGTGGACTGTAGCCCACCAGGCTCCTCTGTCCATGGGATTCTCCAGGCAAGAATACTGGAGTGGGTTGCCATTTCCTTCTAGGGACCCTATATATAAGAAATGAGATGAAGTAGTCACTTGGATTCTGGATAGTCCTTCATTTCCTGTTGCATAGAAATCTTTTGGTATATATTAATAGCAAAGTGTATTTAAAAACAAAGTCTTTTGTGGCACAGACAGATTATCCCAGTCTTCTACAGAGTTACTCCTTGGTTTTGGATCTGATATACTTGTGGACAGGATGACTGAGAACCAGATGATATTCCTGGAGGAGTACCATGCTTCTTCAGAAGCATTCTTACTATAAAAAATTTTATCTATGTAAGTGGATGAGAAATATAATCCTTTTTATTAACAAGTTTCTTGTTCTACTTGAAAGTCATTTACATAGAAGCTGTTGGGACACGTGGACCACATAGCAGCTACTGAAGAAATCCTTTTGAACAGTGGTGGAATTTAAATGGCTTGGAGGAGGATGACATTTTTGAAAGAGTGGAAAAAGACTAAATTCTGTTATCAATTCTTTCACAAGATCAGGTTTCTCCAGAATTTACCATGTCCATTACTGCACTCTCTTCCTCAGCTTCCCCTGCTCTTCCCTACTGCCATCCCTTTTCCTGTTGGTCTTCTGTTTAGCAGTAGCAATAGCCCTACTTCCCCAGGAGCGGCTCTAGAATGTAGCTTTATTGGTATCAGTAATACAAGTGCAGTGCATGGGCCCGTCAGCAACAATGGCCTGGTCTGCCTTAGACCATTTGTGGACCTAAGTTTGCTCTAGCTTCATTGTTACTGTGGTTGGCTCTCTGGCTTTCCCAGATTTTGTGAGCAGCTTTAATTACTCAGCATCCATTCCATACTTGAAAGCAAGAACTTAAGACTTGCATAACATTTATAAAATACGTACTAGGTGATAGGATCTGGTACTGCAGAAATGAACAAGACACACAGCCCTTTTTGTCAAAGAATTCACAGTAGAGTTGGGAAGAACTGACAACTAGAGAAATAACTAAAGGACTTCTACTACCAATAGTGATAGACTAGGTAATTCAGATCAAACTCTGAGAAAACTAGACCGTCTAGATAGAATATATAGTAAGAAATCTACTTTAAGGCATAAAATATGTAACAAGATAGAGAATAATTATCAGGCTGAGAACAGAGAGAAGAAAGGAATTCAGAGTTGAGCACGGCATTTAGTGTTGTTTTTCCTTGAGAGTATTTCTGCCATGAGCTCAATGTTTGTAACTCCTCCAAATTCATCTTGAAACCTAATCCCTATTGAGATGGATTTTGGAGGTGGTTTTGGGAGTTGATTAGTCATGAAAGTGGAGCCCTCACAAATGGAATTACTGCCTTTGTACGGGAAGCTCAAGAGAGCCCTCTTGTTCCTTCTTGCCACATGAGGTTATAGCTAGAAAACTCTGTGAGCCAGGAACTGGGCTCTTACCAGACACTGAATCTGTCGGCACTATGGTCTTGGACTTCTCAGCTCAGAACTGTAAGAAATAAATTACTGTTATAAATAAGCCACCCAGTGTATGGTATTTGGTTATAGCAGCCAAATACAAATGGACTAAATCAATTTCTGCTTTTAAAAGTGCAGCTGACTGACACTTATAGGAACTTCAGCCCAGAATCCATTCACTTCGTAAACCAGTTGCAAATTCCTTAAAATATTAAACATAGAGTTGCCATATGACTCAGCAATTCATATACCCAAGAGAAATTAAAACATCCACACAAAACCTAGTACATACATATGCACAGCAGCAATATTTATAATAACCAAAGTGGAAATGGTCCAAACGCCATTAACTGATAAATAAATAAACAAAAATGGTATATCCATTTGATGGAATACTATTAACAATAAAAAAGAATAAAGTATTGACACATGCTACCACACAATGAAGCTTGAAAATATGCTAACTGAAGGAATCTAGTCACAAAGACCACATACTGTGCTATTCTTTTTATGAAAAGTCTAGAAAAAGCAAAGCCTGGAAACCAAAAGTAGATTAGCAGTTCTCTAGAGTTGGGAAGGGAATGAGGAGTGAGTACTACTTGGAACAGGATTTCTTTATGGCATAAAGTTGTTTGGATAAAACTGTTCTATAATTAGATTATGGTGAAAGTTGCAGAACTCTACAAGTATACTAAAACTCTTGAACTGTAAGTACGCTTTAAACAGGTGAATTTTATGGCATGTAATTATATCTCACTGTTTTTTAAAGATCTAATTATTTCAATCCCTGAATTTGGATCAAAGTATTTTGGATTGCTATTGCCTTTGGGCACTGGCAGAAGGAAAAAAAGCGAAATGCTCTCTAGATAATGAAAATGTCATCTTGGGCCAGAAATTAATTCTGATTCTGCAAATACAGTATTCAATAAACATTTTTAAATAGCTAGGAACACAAAGAGATAAGGTAACATAAACAAGAACCAGCAGAAAGAACAAATATTAGATCTGTGGGGACTCCAGCTATTAGAGCTAGCTAATTATTATATTAGGCACAGACTTAGAAAACTATGCTTAATAGATTTAAGATAAAAGACAAGATTTTAAGTTTTGGCAAAGAACTGGAAGCTACAAAAGACATAGTAAGTTTGAAAAAGAACCAAACAGAATTCTAATATGAAAAATATAATGACAAGTGTTTAAGACTGAGAAGGCAATGGCACCCCACTCCAGTACTCTTGCCTGGAAAATCCCATGGATGGAGGAGCCTGGTAGGCTGCAGTCCATGGGGTCACTAGGAGTCAGACGCGACTGAGCGACTTCACTTTCACTTTTCACTTTCATGCATTGGAGAAGGAAATGGCAACCCACTCCAGTATTCTTGCCTGGAGAATCCCAGGGACGGAGGAGCCTGGTGGGCTGCTGTCCATGGGGTCGCACAGAGTCGGACACGACTCACGCGACTTAGCAGTAGCAGTTTAAGATTCAGTAGATAAAATCAGTAAGAAATGAAACACAACTGAATAGAGAATTACTAAACTGAAAGAAAGTTCTTAAAAAAAAATCCAGAATAAAACATGGAGACATGAAAGGATTAAGACAGTGATGAGAGGGTTAAATAAAGAGACAGTGATGAGAGGGTTAAATATAAAGAGGTGGTGGTTTAGTTGCTAAGCTGTGTCTGACTCTTGCGATCCCATGGACTATAGCTTGCCAGACTCTTCTGACCATGGGATTCTCCAGATGAGAATACTGGAGTGGGTTGCCATTTCCTTCTCCAGAGGATCTTCCTGACCCAGGAATCGAACCTGCATTGCAGGCAGATTCTTTACCCACTGAGCCAGGAGGGAAGCCCAGATAAAAAGAGGATGCTGTGAGAAAATCTAACTTACATACAACTAAAGTTCTAGAACACAAATAAAAAATGTATGGAACAAAAGCAACATTTGAACAAAACAATGGTGAGAATTTGCCAAATCTCATGAAAGATAAGCTGCAAACTCAAAAAATGCTACAAGCTACACACAGAATAGACGTAGCTGTGGTGGTAGTAGTAATGATAATAATAATAACAACAATAACATAAATACACATCATGGAAAATTTGCCAAAAGCAGTGAAAAGGAAAATAAACATGAAAGCAATCAGGAGAAATTTTTTAGGTCGCCTCACATACTAATAGTGTTAGGGGAAGCACACTGATTGAAACCGCCCACCCCGGCCAGGCACCATAGTAACAATTTGCATGAGTTGTTTTATGACAGGAGATCCTGATAAGGAATACAGAACTAATAAGCCACCACTAATCAGAAGAGTTCGGGAAAGGTCGAAAGGAGACACCGCGTGTCCGTCCACTTCCCAGAATCCCTCTTGCTAGCATCCATCTTGGCTGAGCAATGTGTGCGCCATCAGGGAAGACTCTGAATTAGAATGATTGGCCAAAGACCACCCGGAAATTAATCCCATCACCATAAAACCTGAGACTGCGATCCACGCAGCAGAGCAGTTCTCCTGGGTTCCCTTACCCTACTGCTCTCCACCTGGGTGCCCTTTCCCAATAAAATCTCTTGCTTTGTCAGCACATGTGTTTCCTCGGACAATTCATTTCTGAGTGTTAGACAAGAGCCCAGTTTCGGGCCCTGGAAGGGGTCCCCCTTCCTGCAACGATAGTACTAAAAATGGAGGGGAAATTTTTTATTTTGATTCAAGATTATAGAAATCCTACCCCAAAAATGTCAGGCTTAATGGTGAAATGTTGAAATCATTCCCTGTAAGATCAGATCAAGGATTTCCACAGAATTCTTACTCTTACCATTTCTATTCAACAACGTTACCAGAAGTCCTAGCCAATCCAGTAAGGCAAGAAAATGAAAACAATTGGTTAAAGATTGGAAAGAAAAATTTAAATGTCATTATTTGAATGTGATCGTTTGTATGAAAAATCCAAAAGCCTTCACAATTGAGTTATTAGAATTGACAAATCAGTTTAACAAGTTTGTAAGGTCAACAAAGATCAATTGTATTTCTATATACCAGGATAAAAAACTGGAAAGTTTCAGAAACAATTCATAATAGCTTAAAAGTATCCAATTTTTACATTGAATAAAGGTATTCAAGACTATTTCACAGGAAAAAAAAATATTTTCTGAGGTTAAAGTGACTGAAAATAAATGTAATGATAATCCATGTCATGGGTTAGAGAATTCAGAATCATAAAGATACAATCTTGCTCCATCTTGGTGTAAAAATTTAATGCAACCCAATCAAAGTTTCAACAGCCATTTTGTAAAACCTGAGATGATTCTCAAGTTTATGTTGGAAGTTTAAAGGGCCAAGATTTACCCAAGATCCTAATTAAGGTATGTGTGCAAGGACAGGGCTTCCCAGGTGGCTTGAGCCGTAAAGAACCTGTCTGCCAATGGAGGACACAGAAGAGATGTGGGTTTGATCCCTGGGTTGAGAAGATCTCCTATTGTTGCCTGGAGAATGCCATGGACAGAGGAGCCTGTTGGGCTACAGTCCATAGGGTCGAAAAGAGTCGGACACGACTGAAGCGACTTAGCATGCACACAAGCATGTGTAAGGCTAACAGACAAAATTTTAAATAATAGTCCAGAAAAAAAACATACAGAGGTCAACACCAAATTTGCCCAATAAATAAATGAGTAAATACATTTTTTAAAAAGGCACAAAGTAAAGGAATATCTTATAAATATGTAGTGCTGGGACAAAGAAATAATAACATAGCAAAAAAGTAAAATCTTGACTGCTAGTCTACACATGTAAAATCAACATTCCATTAGCTGTACATCTACATGTAAAATTTGTTTAGCTTTAGATAACACGTTAATTCAGAGCAGAAAAATAATTCTTAGGTGGGACATATTGTTTGGCCTCACTGTGCATTAGGCACACGGACTTGCATTCGGAAACATGACTCCCCTGATTCCACAGATTTTCTTAATTGTTTTCTCTTAGTGGAAACTCCCATTTCCTCTATTTTCTGCCTTCCTACATATTAAAGTTTCCTCATTCTTCTTCTTCTTCTTTTTTTTTTTAGACAGCATGGCTCTTTTCAGTTTATTGAGTGAAAGAATTACACTGACATACCTCTGAACACATGTGAAGCCCCAGCGCAATTACACAATCCATGAGAACTCCTGTTATTTCTCCCCATTTCACTGTGAGTTGTGTTTTTTTCTTTCCCCCAACTGAACTGGGTCTTCATTCCGGCCCTCAGGCTTTCTCTAGTTGCGGTGCCTGGGCTCTAGATAGAGCACATGTGCTCAGTAGTTCCAGTGCATGGGCCAAGTTGCTTCTCGGCCTGTGGGATCCTAGTTCCCCAACCAGGGATCATACATTGATGTCCCCTGATTTGAAAGGCGGATGCCCAACCATGGGACAACCAGGGAAATACTACAGTGAGCTCTTTGAAGGCTACGCATGTGTGTGTACTAAGACGCTTCAGTTGTGCAAAGCTGTCTGAAGCTCTCTGGCTCCTCTGTCCATGGAATTTTTCAGGCAAGAATACTGGAGTGGGTTGCCATTTCCCACTCCAAAATTAAACTAGTCCAAGTTAAAAGTAGACCCCAAATGGTTATATTAATACAAGTTGTGAGGTTTTTAAACCGTGACAAGGGACAGAAAGGAAATTCTACTCATTGCAAGGAAATTCTCACTTTAGCTTCAGTGAGCCAAAAGCACTTAAAATCCATGAATCTTCAGCTGGTCGTCCTTAGCCAGTCCAACCCCTATGAGGAACTAGCATATGTTCTTGAGTTGGTCACTCTGTAGCTAAATTATAAAGTTTCCTCATTCTTAAAAACTATATTTACATTAATGTACAAAGGGAATTTAAATGCTTTATCTGTCCCTCCACTTATTGCCAGTGAAATGAAGTGACAGTCTCTCAGTCGTGTCCAACTCTTTGGGACCCCAAGGACTGTAGCCCACCTGGCTTCTCTTTCCATGGAATTCTCAAGCAAGAATACTGGAGTGCTTTGCCATTCCCTTCTCCAGAGGATCTTCCCAACCCAGGGATCAAACCCAGGTCTCCTGCATCGCAGGCAGATTCTTTACCATCAGTACTTATTCAATTTATTTGGTGACCCTTTTTATTGTATAGTTCCTTGTATGTCTTTTGAAGCTGAGTGCTCAGGTGAAAAGAGCAATCTTCCCAAGCACAGAATAGTGATCTCCCCTACCACCATGCAGTCTATAAGAAACTTTTCCTCAAAATTTCTTCATTGATGACTTTCTTGATTTTCTTTTCCAATTTCAATTTGATCTCTTCTCTCTTGGCAGTCCAATGTCATCTACTTACCTTTTTTTTTCACTTATCATACTTTTTTTTCATTATGATCACTTTACTCATTCAACTAACATGTGTTAAGCAGGGCCACAAGTTGAGGATGGCATGAATCTGAGTTTGAAGTTGAGAAGTCATTTTTTAAAATTTTCATCTCATTTACTCTTTTCAAAAACATTTTAAAGATCTGTTATCTTGCCCTTTTTAAGGCAGGGAAAACATAACTGGGAGATATTAAGTTATCTGATCAAAGCCAGACAACTGGAAGAAGATGGAGCTGAAACTTGAGACCAGGTCTTCTAACATCACCTCCTGTGTTCTTTCCACTACTCCATATTAACTTTTCTCAAGATTGGCAAATAAAAGGCCTTCCTGCTGAATCTGCCTATTTCTTGTTTTGTTTGATAAACACAGTAGCTTCTACTTTGAGAAACAACCTGGAGTTAAGCCACTGGGATTGGTGAAAGAATGAAAAGTGCAATTCCAATTAATGCATTCCAATTCAGATTAATAATCAAACCTGAAACTACTCTGTTTACTGGTCTTATTGTCAGAGAAGGCAATGGCACCCCACTCCAGTACTCTTGCTTGGAAAATCCCATGGACGGAGGAGCCTGGTAGGCTGCAGTCCATGGGGTCACGAAGAGTCGTACATGACTGCGTGACTTCACTTCCACTTTTCACTTTCATGCATTGGAGAAGGAAATGGCAACCCACTCCAGTGTTCTTGCCTGGAGAATCCCAGGGACGGGGGAGCCTGGTGGGCTGCCGTCTATGGGGTCGCACAGAGTCGGACACGACTGAAGCGACTTAGCAGCAGCAGCAAAAGAAAAAAAAAGACCGAATTTTCCCTCTTTCCAACAGGGAGAGACCTTTACCCCTCTCGCCTTCCATAGAGAATTTTCTTGAACAAACTTGTAATTAAAATCTTTCTTCTGTCTCTCTTACATGTATGCAAGTCTTTAAAAGGCTAAATGAGCCTCTTATCAGGTAGAATGGGCAAGACTAGAGATCTCTTCAAGAATATTAGAAATACCAAGGGAACATTTCATGGAAAGATGGGCATAATAAAGGACAGAAACGGTATGAACCTAAACTAAGATGAGGTGGCAAAAATACACTTCTGTGTATTCTGTGAACTATACAAAAAAAGATCTCAATGACCCAGATAACCAACATGGTGTGATCACTCACCTAGAGCTAGACATCCTGGACTGCAAGGTCAAGTGGGCCTTAGGAAGCATCACTATAAACAAAGCTAATGGAGGTGATGAAATTCCAGCTGAGCTATTTCAAATCCTAAAAGATGAGGCTGTGAAAGTGCTGCACTCAATATGCCAGCAAATTTGGAAAACTCAGCAGTGGCCACAGGACTGGAAAAGTTCAGTTTTCATTCCAATCCCAAAGAAAGGCAATGTCAAAGAATGTTCAAACTACTGCACAACTGCACTCATTTCACATCCTAGCAAAGTAATGCTCAAAATTCTCCAAGCCAGGCTTCAACAGTACGTGAAGCATGAACTTTCAGATGTTCAAGCTGGATTTAGAAAAGGCAGAAGAACCAGAGATCAAATTATTAACATTCATTGGATCACAGAAAAAGCAAGAGAATTCCAGAAAAACATCTACTTCTGCTTTATTGACTATGCCAAAGCCTTTGATTGTGTGGATCACAACAAACTGTGGAAAATTCTTCAAGAGATGGGAATACCAGACCACCTTACCTGCCTCCTGAGAAATCTGTATGCAGGTCAAGAAGCAACAGTTAGAACCAGACATGGAACAACAGACTGGTTCCAAATTGGGAAAGGGGTATGTCAAGGCTGTATATTGTCACCCTGCTTATTTAACTTATATGCAGAGTACATCATGCAAAATGCCAGGCTGGAAGAAGCACAAGCTGGAATCAAGATTGCCGGGAGAAATGTCAATAACCTCAGATATGCAGATGACACCACCTTTACGGCAGAAAGCGAAGAGGAACTAAAGAGCCTCTTGATGAAAGTGAAAGAGGAGAATGAAAAAGCTGGCTTAAAATTCATCATTCAAAAACCAAGATCATGGTGTCTGGTCCCATCACTTCATGGCAAATAGATGGAGAAACAATGGAAACAGTGAGAGACTTTATTTTCTCAGGCTCCAAAATCACTGTAGATGGTTACTGCAGCTGTGAAATTAAAAGATGCTTGCTCCTTGGAAGAAAAGTTATGACCAACCTAGACAGCATATTAAAAAGCAGAGATATTACTTTGCCAACAAAGGTCCGTCTAATCAAGGCTATGGTTTTTCCAGTGGTCATGTATGGATGTGAGAGTTGGACTATAAAGAAAGCTGAGTGCCGAAGAACTGATACTTTTGAACTGTGGTGTTGGAGAAGACTCTTGAGAGTCCCTTGGACTGCAAGGAGATCCAACTAGTCCATCCTAAAAGAAATCAGTCCTGAATATTCATTGGAAGGACTGATTTTGAAGCTGAAATTCCAATACTTTGGCCACCTGATTCAAAGAGCTAACTCATTTGAAAAGACCCTGATGCTGGGAAAGATTGAAGGCGGGAGGAGAAAGAGATGACAGAGGATGAGATGATTGGATGGCATCACCAACTCGATGGACATGAATCTGAGTAAACTCCCGGTAGTCGGTGATGGACAGGGAGGCCTGGCGGGCTGCGGTCCGTAGGGTCGCAAAGAGTCGGACCCGACTGAGCGACTGAACTGAACTGAGCAACTATTTTATGTCTCTTAACCTTTCCTATCCAGCCCGCCCCGCCCGAATCCGTCTGGAATGGTAAAATCAGGACAGAAACGCGCTCCTTGCTCACCTCACAGTTTGATTTGAGGACTGGGTGAGAGCTCGTGCCGGGCGGCAGCCAGAACCACAACTCCCGGCATTCCTGGAGCTCGCCCCTCGCCCGGCTTCCTTTTCCGGTTCGCGGCTGCTGAAACCGAAAGTGCGGTGTTGTGGCGCTGCCGGCAGGGCTTCTCACCTTCACCTGCGCCGATCCTCGCTGACCCCGGTCGGGAAGCCACAGCGTAAAATATGAACGGAAGAGTGGATTACTTGCTTACCGAAGAAGAGATCAATCTCACCAGAGGACCGTCAGGTATGTGCAGAAGTAATCATCGCTTGAGAGGAGAGTTCTTGAGGCTGTAAATTGCAGAGCGAACACCTCTTCTGCGGAGCCGGATTCTTTTCGCCCCGGAGAAGACGGCCCCCAACCAAGAGGTTTCCTGAAGCATTTGTGAGCAAACGGATGACTTGTCTTGGCATCCGGCGTTAGCCTGAGAGGATCTGAGGCGTCCACCTAATTTTGCAGTCGGTTGTTGGTTGAGTCGCTCCGTCGTGTCCGACTCTTTGCGACCCCGTGGACTGCAGCACGCCAGGCTTCCCTGTCGTGACCACCTGTTTTTATAGTCAGGAGGGGTTTCTTTCTGCTAATGGTACTGGAAAATCCTGGGGGGTGGGGTGGGGGCGGTGGGGAAGCCTGCTTTTTTAGCCAGCACTGGTGAACACCACGCCCCTCATTTGTCAGCTCTGTCCCTATTTCTGAGAGACCGTTTAGTGAAAATGGGAGCATAAATGGTGTGGACTGTAATTGCATATCCGTTTTCTCGGTGCTGGTATTCCTCCCTCCCGCCTTTCATTTCTGGAAAATTCATTCAGAGGGTTAACTGGAATGTTGAAGCAGAAAGAGACCTTAGAGATCCACTACAAATGTTCCCAAAGCTGGTTTCGCCTCAAAATTATCCAACTTTTTTTGGTTTTTCTTTTTTCTTTTTTTTTAAAGTTAATTCCTAGAACCCATCTCTCCGAATTTGGATTCAGTGCAATTGTTTGGGCTTTTTCCTCTTTTCCTCCCAACAAACCTGTCATGTGATTCTGATACTACCAAACCTTCATTTTCACCTATAGTCCTCTCATCTCCTGATGCTCTTGACTCCACTAGGCTCTTAACACCGCTGCCCACGTTGGCTTTTGTTGCCTTTCCTTTATAGCTGTCTACTGCTTTAAGAGCTTAAGCTTTGGGTTTATTTAACCTCTTACTAGTTCTTTGATACTCGTTAGCTAACTTTACTGATATAAGCTTTAATTTGTCATTTATAAAGTGTACATAATAGAGTACATTTCTAAGGGGTATGAGGATGAAATCAGTTAATCTGTAAAATATTTAGAACAGTGTGTGGTAAACACTATGTGTTCATACTCTTGTTTTTATTGTTAGGAAATAAATGAATAGATTAACACAGTAAGTCTTGCTAAATACTGTTATTTCAAGTCTCCAACAGCTCATCAAGTACCAGGCACTCTATCTGAGATGTTTTTGTAAGCCATGCACACCTGTCTGTTGCCAACACTACTACCTAAATCAGTCCATCTTTTCTCATCTGAAATTTTTTAGTAGCTTGACTACAACTTATAGATTATTTTTTCATAAAATATGGCCCAGAATCATCTTTGTCTTTTTTCTTGTTATAAAAAATTGGAAATCAGCTTAATGAGAGTGTAATTTATTGCCAATCTGCATGGTTAAATGTCATGCTTCATAGGAGTCCTAAACTTTTGTCAAAGGCTCATTCAGTATGCCCAAATCTCTTAGGTATACTTCTCTTACTTAAATTTCTCCTTCTCTTCCTGTTAATGGTTATTGACTTTTGAGACTAACATAGAAAATTATTGTTAAACCAAAATCTGTTTTTCAGTACTTTTCATCCATTGGTACTTGTTCTCCTAGGGCCAATTGAAACAATGGTAGTTGCAAGTATTTAAAGGCAGCTGGTTGTATTCCTGTTTTGTCTCTTCTTTCTAAGCCTACATATCCCTAGTTGTTACATTAGTTCTCTTGTGTTTTGATTTGAGGTTTGATTCTTGTTTCCTGCTTAAGAATTTAACCTATTTTGACATGGTTTCATCAATGTAGTATCTGCAGTATTATCAGAATCACCTGACTGGAGCAGAGCAGCACTCTGATATTCTCTTGCTTATTTCAGCCACTAAATATTTTTAAAGTTTAGTGTAATATCACTTCACCTTTTTTGGTAGTTACATAACAGTGTTGCTGATGTTCAGCTGACCATTCACTGAAAATTTTTCTGATCCTATTGATCTTGAAGACCTGAAATTCCTAGTATAACCATTTTTCTGAATTATTGGAATTAGGAACAGCATCAAAGGAATGATTAATAATAATTTTTTTAGCTAATATATCTCACCTCAGAGTTGTTTAATTTCTGTTTTGTTTGTGCTTTTATTCAAAATGAATGCATTTATTCACCTAGTGACTTTTAATTTTTTCTAAGCATTTTCATGTTTTACCCATAAAAGTTTATAAACTTTAAGAAATTTAGATGAGTAGAGCCACAGACTTTTGAAGTTTGGTTGGTTCATTTAACAAGGTTTCAACCTGCCATAGCTAGTTACCTGCTATGTGGTGTTCCCAAGAAGTCTCACAGTCTGACTCCACTTTTCCTCACTGTGTCATCATTAAGATATATAGGGAATAAGTCAGTTATCACGCCTAGAAGCTTCCAGTAATTTGGGTAGTCCCAAAGTAGCGGTCTTTTCTCTTTTTGGGTAGTCCCAAAATAGCAAACTAGGAAAAGCCTCTAGTTCCAAATATGCATTTCTGTGTGTAGGCGGTATCCTCACTCTTTGTTTCAGTACAGCTTCCTTTGCAGGGACCTGATAATTTAATCAAGTAATTGCAAGCATGTATATACTTTTGTTTTTGTGTGTGAGTATTCTGTCAGGGACAAGGGTCTTGGATAATTCCAGTGTTTGGGCCCATTTTGCAAGGCAAATGAACCTGTTCTGTCTGGTCTTGCTTACTACACAGGAAAAAAAATCTTGGAAAAATTATGACAATGAAGTGAGTATCTGGTGAGGCAAAAAGAAGCTTGATACGTAGCTTGGCATCTATCCTATGCCTTCTTCCTGAGCCTTGTAAGGAGAGCCTCAGGTTGGATGACTGAAAGTTTCGTCCTCCTCCAAGAGGTCATGATTCTTTGGCCCATCCCACGTGTTGTTTCATGAGTCCTGCCATTTTTAACCAACAGTAAGTGGTCTAAAGAACCAGTTGAAATTTCAAATGCCTTTAAAGATTTGAAGAGTTCACTTTTTGTCCTTTACTGAACACTCTTTTCTTTCTGTGGAAATCCAGCTTGATTATAGTCTCAAAGCCTCCTGCTTTTTCCTTTATCAAATTGAGTTCTTAATGTTGGAAAGACTCAGTTACTCTAAGAAGTATGACAATGAATTTAATCTAGATTTTTTTACTTCATGTTGGGTATTAGGATCTCTTGTTCAGGACTGAGTTCTCAATAAGTTTCAACAAGTTGCTTCTGATTACCATCTTTAAAAAGGGAACAGAATTTCAATTTTTCTATTTTCTTTAAGGGAGTTGCAGAGGGTAATGCAATGAAACAGTATTAATCCGTATCATCTTTCTGGCAGTATGCTAGTTATTTCATACACACACACATACGTATATACATTTTTTTTCTTCAAAACCACCATGAGTGGTGATTATTAGATGAGGAATTGTCTCTCAGAGAGGTTAAGCATTTGCCCAAGTTCTAAAGTCAGTAAGTTTCAAAAGCCCAGAATTTAACCCAGATCTGTTGATCCCAGTGTTCCGTATACTGCCTCCTAGTATAGCAGCTGCATTTACTAGGCTGCTGTGCTGCCTAGTCACATGGCTTTACAAAATGTTTCTATAGTTGAGCATCTATCAACTTTTTTTTCCTACATCTGTTTTTAAAAAATTCTTATTAAGGTTGATCCTTGAAGCAGTCTTTAGAGATACAGTTTTTATAGCATATATTTTTCTCACTCTATGTGTTTTTCCACATATTCCATCTCCTTGTTTCTGGAATCTTAAGTCAGTTTCCTACCCATTACATTGTATTATGACCAAATTCATTCTTCTCTCTTAAATTGTGTTCAGTGGAGAACCTTGTTTATGACTTTTTGAAAGCTGAAATAGATCATGTTACTAGTTATCTTTATGTAACAACATTCTATTATATTTTTTGATATTCATCAATTTGCCTAGTCATTTCATGAACATCTGCTGACTACTCTGTGGCATGTGCCAGGCAAGGCATTAGGAAAACAGGAAATGAAATATATATCCTTTGAATCAGAAGAGCTCAGACTGAAGTTGAGGGAGGAGAGATAAGTAAGAAAGCAAATATAGAAATAAACACTATTTTTTTTTTCTCCCTATGCTCTCACAGGACTCTGTGATCTTTCTAGAGTGGTTCAGAGCCTGGATTCTTAAGTCACACAGCATGCTTCAATTGTGCTTAAGTCACATAGTCGCTTCAGTTGTGTCTGACTGTGCGAACCTGTGGACTGTAGCCTGCCAGGCTCCTCTGTCCATGGGATTCTCCAAGGCAAGAATACTGGAGTGGGTTGCCATGCTCTCCTCCAGGGGACCTTCCCGACCCAGGGATCGAACCCATGGTATCTCCTGCATCTTCTGCATCACAGGTGGATTCTTTACAGTCACACAGACCTACATCCAGTTCTTAACTGTGCCACTTAAGTAAGAGACATGATCTAGTAGAGACCAGGCAAATGCATTCAGTTCTTGCACAAGGGCTTATCGGGGAGTGAGAGAATAAAGATGCTGGTGACTGAAAAAAAATGCATAATCTAAACATTGAGGATTATGTTTTATCTGGCAGTCTTCCTGGGGACTTCAGGCCCACAAGACAGCTACTCAAAGAGCTCTGAGGGAGTGCTCCAAAGAGGTAAAGGAGGAGCCAGAATATTATAGGGGTTTTTGCAGCAAAGGCCAGGTAGTCAGAACATCCAAAGATTACTGTTAATGAAAGAAAAGTAGGTATCTCAAGTTAGGGAATTGAAGGCTTTTCTGTGTATGGGAAGATGTGAGTCGGGGTTCATTGAAATCATTCCTTTGATACACACCTTAGGTATGTAGGGCCAAAGCTTGTTCTTTCCCATTCTGAGTCCTCTCGGGGTGCACCATTGAGGGTGGCTGCAGTGGCTGATGGCTTGCCAGTGGGTCAGCCTGTTTGTCTCCATCCTGAGTTCCCTCAGGGCTCACTGTCGAGCAGCTGTAATATGATGGCTTGATGGCTGCAACATCCTTTGTGTACCAAAGTGGCAGGCACCTTTTTCATCCACAATCTCTCCCCTTGGTCCTAAATTGGACCAACATTTGGAAGAAACATTTCATGACTAATTTTTGTCCCATGAACCTCCCTAGGAAGGCTCATTCCTAGATCAGGCAAAGATTCTGTTGCTATGCCACTCAAGGTGCTAATTTCTGGATTAGGCCCTGTTGATACTTTAAAATTCTCTGGATCCCCTGTCTTACTAATTTATTATGATCCAAGAAATGTTTTTCCTTGTTGCTTCTTCCCATATCTAGAGTTGCACTATTATCATTATTCTATGTAGAGTTATATATGTTTAACTCTCAAGATATCATTAGTTTTGTTGGAGGCCTGGAGTAACTGCAGGAGACAACAATCTTACAAAATAGTCAGGATGTAAATAACACAACCAGTAACATTAACAAAGTCAAGTGCAGCAGACAGACTTAAAGCACAAACAATTAGGAAACAAAGAGAACAAATTAAACCAGTGATTAGTATAATTAGTTGTAATCTGGTTGCAGTAAACCATCAAGTCCACAGGCAAGCCAGCTTGGAGAAGCCAAATTATGGAAGGATCTGGAATAGGTAGATCAAATGCTTACCTATATATTTGAAAGAGAAGTGTAGGAGCAGTGAAAAGAGGCCCTGATGTACATCCTGACAGGTACTGCCTAAAACATCTTTGGTAGGTATTGACTAAAAAAACAAAAGCACAACCTAGACATTGAAAGTTATGTTTTATTTGGCAGATAGAACTGAGAACTTAAGGCCAGGGCAAAGCCTCTCAGGTAGCTCTCAGTCTGCTCCAAAGAGGTAAGGGAGGAGCCAGGATATACAGGAGTTTTTGCAACAAAGACCAGGTAGTCAGAACATCAAAAGATTACTGTTAAGTAAAGAAAACCAGACATCTCAAATTAATGAATTTAGAGCTTTTCTTTGTGGCTCAAACCCAGGTCTTCTTTGCAGGCGGGGTCCGCACCCCCCGCCCCCAACCCACCACCCGTCTGAGCCACCAGGTCTTTTCCTTCTGTATATGGGAAGATGCAAAAGTCTGGGCTCATTGAAGTCATTCCTTTGATATGCACCTGAGCTCTATAGGGCCAGCATCCTGTATCTTGCTCTGAACCTCCTCAGGATACCTCATTGGAGATGGCCAAGCAGTGGCTGACTGCTTGATGACAGGCATCCTGTTTCAGTCCTGAGTTTGCTCAAGGTTCACCGTCGGGGGCGGCTGTAATGTGATGGCTTGATGGCTGCAGCAACCTTTGTTTACTGATGTTGTAGGCAATATTTTTTTTCATTCACATAGGCCATATTCTTTGTTGCTTCTATCAGAGAGGGCACCAGGATGGAGAGGGACTGAGTTGAGCACAGTACATTTTTTTGTTGCTATACCATCTTTCTGTTCCTTTGAGATGTAAAATTTTCCCTTATTCTCTCCTTGTTTGTCATGCACACTTGTTACTCTGTTTTGGGAGAAGTAACAAATAAAAAGTCACATATTTCATCTTTGGACCAGAGAGTCTCCAGAGAATATAATAGTTTTGAGTGAAAAGATGCCTCATTATTAATCTCTTGAGTCACTTATTCGGATCTTTCTTTCAGTCTACACATATATTGAGCAGTGACCATAGGGCAGGTTTCTGTGCACAGCACTGTGGATACAAAAGAGAACTGAATTTTAATATAATTGCAGTGGGTAGCTGAGCATAGTGACTAAGAACATTTTTGCCTGCATTGCTAGCTACGTGCGCTTGGGCAAGTTACCTTATTTCGCTATACCTTGATTTCTTGAAAATGAGGGTATTAATAGTACCCACTCAGAATCTTTGTGAGAATTAAATGGGGATTTTATTTTGTTTTGTTTTACAAATGATGTTGATTCTGTATCAGGTACTTCTCTAAGCAGTTTGCCAAAAATAATTAATTTAATTAATTTAATGGTGCCTGTCATTGCTGCTGCTGTGTAGAAAATAGACTTTACTAGGGTAGGAGCTTGGAGAAGGCGATGGCACCCCACTCCAGGACTCTTGCCTGGAAAATCCCATGGACAGAGGAGCCTGGTAGGCTGCATGCAGTCCATGGGGTCGCAGAGTTGGACACCACTGAGCAACTGAGCACAGCACACACACATTTCATTGTGTAAGTATGC
This sequence comes from Bubalus bubalis, assembly GCF_019923935.1. NCBI lineage: Eukaryota > Metazoa > Chordata > Mammalia > Artiodactyla > Bovidae > Bubalus > Bubalus bubalis. The sequence continues at coordinate 21,327,205 of NC_059167.1, forward strand.
CACGATATACCATAGTATGATTATCCATTCACTTGTTAATTTGCATTTATGTTGTTTCTGGGGTTTTGGTTATTAAAAATAAATCTGCTATGAGTATTCACATGTGACTCTTTGTGTAAACATGTATTTTAATTTGTCTTGATTAAATACCTAATAATTGAGAGTGGGTTTGCTGGTTTTAAGGGTGTGTGTTTAGATTTAAAAGAAATTGCCAAACTGTTTTTCAAAATATGTGTGTTATTTTATACTTCTACCAGGTATGTATGACAGTTCCAGTTATCTCACATCCTTGCCAATATTTGATATTATCTTTCCTTTTTATCTTAGTCATTACAGGGGTTGTGGAATGGTTTTTATTTGCATCTCCTGGATGCAAATGATGATGGAGCATATTTTTATATATTTATTGCCCTTTCATATATATTCTGGAAAGTACTCAAGTCATTTACCCATTTTTATTGTATTGTTTGTTTTCTTCTCATCAGATTGTAAGAGTTCTTATATATTCTGGACATAAGTCCTTTGTCATGTTTATGTGCTGCAGATATTTTCTTTTGGTTTGACTTGCCTTTTCGTTTTGGGAAGTGGGGTTTGTGTTCTGAAGAGTGGAAGGCTTTAAGTTTTAAGAAGAACAGTTTGTCGGGTTTTTTTTCTTTTTTCCTCTATGGTTGGTACTATTTGTATAATGTCTAAGAAATCTTAACTACCCCAAGGTAAAGAACATTTTCTTCTATGTTTTCTAATAAAATATTACAGATTACCTTTTATGTTTAGTTCTGTGAGGTAAGCCTTGAAATAAAGTGTGCCTTCCAGTTTTGTTTGTTGCTTTTCAAAAATGTTTTGACCATTATAAAATAGAAGTTTAACAATGTAAATTAAAAAAAACAACCCAGAGTATAAATTTCCATGTAAATTTTAGAACCAGCTTGCCAATTTCTATAAAAATATCTGGTGGGATTTTAATTGGGATTACATGAGAATTTTACTATTTTATGAAATGACGTTATCTGCAGCAACATAGATGGACCTAGAAATTTTTGTACTAGGTGAAGTCAGAAGGAGATGGACAGATGCCATATGATATCACTTTATATGTGGAAACTAAAATTTAACACAAATAAAGTGTTCTATGAAATGGAAACAAGCTCCCAGACATGGAGAACAGACTTGCGGTTGCCAAGGGGGAGGTCGGGTGGCGGAGGGGTAGATTATGAGTTGGGATTAGCAGATGCAAACTATTAACTATAGAATTGATAAACAGCAAAGTATTACTCTGTAGCACAGGGAACTGTATTCAATATCCTGTGATAAACCTTAATGGAAAAGAATATGAAAGTATATATATATATATATGCTGCTGCTGCTACTGCTAAGTCGCTTCAGTCGTGTCCAACTCTGTGCGACCCCAAAGACGACAGCCCATCAGGCTCCACCTTCCCTGGGATTCTCCAGGCAAGAACACTGGAGTGGGTTGCCATTTCCTTCTCCAATGTATGAAAGTGAAAAGTGAAAGTGAAGTCGCTCAATCTTCGACTTAGCGACCCCATGGACTGCAGCCTACCAGGCTCCTCTGTCCATGGGATTTTCTAGGCAAGAGTACTGGAGTGGGGTGCCATTGCCTTCTCTGATATATATATATATATATATATATGTCACTGAGTCACTTTATAGCAGAAATTAGCACAATATTGTAAATGAACTGTACTTCAATAAAAAAAGTAAATTAGAATCTATTTTGATTTATAGACAATTGCATCTTATAAGTACTAAGACTTCTGGTCCAAGACATGGTAGAGCTTTATTTATTTAGTTTTTATTAATAATTTTGTGTACCACAATGTAAAATTTTTTTACATTGTGTCATTCAGCTAAGATGTTTTCTATTTTTCCTTATAATTTCATCTTTTAACTCATAGGTTATTTGCTTTCCAAACATTTAGGGATTTTTTTTTTTAAGGATATCTTTATTGTTGAGGACAATGTTTGTGTCCCTCCAAAATTCATATACTGAAACCCTAAGCTCTAATGTGACTGTATTTGGAGACAGGTGCTTTTATTTGAAGTAATTAAGATTAAATGAAGTTATAATAATGGGGCCCTGATCTTATAGAATTAGTGTCCTTAGAGAAAGTGACCCAGAGAGCTCACTCTGTCCTTGTGCATACACAAAGATGTCATAGGAGCAAGAGCAAGGTGGTGGCCACCTACAAGTTAAGAGAAGAGGCCTTAGAATGAAATCTGTCTTGCTGGTACCTTGATCTTAGACTTCCTAAGCTTCCAGAATAGAATTTCTTTTAAGTCACTCGGTCTGTGGTATTTTGTTATGTCAGCCCAAGAAGACTAATATAGTTATTTTTATTGATTTCTAATTCAGTTCTATCTTTTGAAATTTATTGGACTTACTTTATTGACCTACCATCAATCTTTGGGAACATTTCCTGTGTGCTACAAAAGGATGTTGATTTTACAGTTGCTGAGTATGTTGTTCTGTAAATGTAAATTAGGTTAAGTTCGTTCTTAGTGTTATTCAAAGATTCCATATTTTTACTGACTTTTCTGTTTATTTGTTCTGTCAATTACTGAGGGAGAAATGTTGAAATCTACATGTCCTTTTTGAAAAAGTTCTATTTGTTTATGGCTGCACCAGGTCTTCGTTGCTGTGCGTGGGCTTTCTCTAGTTGCAGTGAGTAGGGGCTGCTCTTCAGTTGTGGTGCCTGTATTTCTCATTGCAGTGGCTTCTCCTGTTGCAGAGTACAGGCTCTACACAATTGGGCTTCAGTACTTCCAGCATGTGGGGTCAGCAGTTGCTTCAGTAGCAGCAGCTCCTGGGCTCTAGATTGTGGGCTTAGTCATTGTGGTGCATGGGCTTAGTTGCTCCATGGCATGTGAATCTTCCCAGACCAGGGACTGATCTGGTCTGACCAGATCTTCCTGACCAGGAAAATCCCTGACCAGAATCTTCCCTGACCAGACACTGGCAGGAGGTTTCTTATCCTCTGTACCACCAGGAAAATCCTGCAAATCTTTTTTGACTTGCCTTTTTCTCATTTCAGTTTCTGTTTCATTGATATTCAAGTTCTGTTATTGGTGCATCCATATCTAGTGTTTTAATGTCTTCTCATGAATTGACTCCTTTTTTTAAAATTAGGAAATGTCCCTTATTATCCCTTGTAATTTTCCTTATTCTAAAGTTTACTTTTTATTACATTCAGGGGACCAGTCCAGCTGCTTAGTATATCTGTGTTCATCCTTTTAATTTTAAGGTGCATTTACCCATAAATTTATGATTTCCAGTGGTGTTCATTCCTTCATATCCAAGCTTCTGTTCCATATTTACGTTTTTGCCTGACAGACTTCTTTAATATTTATCGTAGTATAAATCTGCTTATGTCACATTCTGACAGCTTTTGTTTTTCTGAAAAAGTGTTTATTTTGCCTTACTTTTGAAGGCTGTATTCACTAGACATAGAATTATAAGTTAATTTGTATTTTTCTTTTAGCATTTTAAGATGATGCTTCATTGACTTGTGGCTTGCATCGTTTCTAAGGAGAAGTCTATTGTCGTTCTTATCTTTACTCCTCTGTACTTTGTTGTTGCTCAGTCATGTCCTCCTTTTTACGACCCCGTGGACTGCAGCACGCCAGGCTTCCCTGTCCATCATCTCCCGGAGCTTGCTCAAACTAGTCTGTTGAGTCTGTGATGTCTTTATACTTACTATGTCCTTTTTCCCTCTGACCGCTTTTAAAATTTTCTCTTTATACCTGGTTTTGAGCAATGTGACTATGATATGTATTAGTGTTTGTGTGTTTGTTTTCTTTTGTATTTATCCTGATTGGAGTTTGAACTTCTCAGATTCATTTATATTTTCATCCAGTTTGAGCCAGTTGTTTTCTTCAGACATTTTTTTCTATCTCCCTTTTTTCTTCTCCTTCTGGAACTGTAGTTACATATGTATTATCCCACGTGTTACTGTGGTTTCCCTACACTTTTCTCCTGTTGTATCAAATCTGTTGTCATTCACATCTAGTGTATTTTTCCTTTCAGACATGTAGTTTTTAAACTTATTAGTTTCGTTTTCCTAAAAGAGCTTCCATTTTAACACACAGATCAATAGAACAAGATAGAGTCCAGAGAGTAAACCCATATGCATATGATCGATTAATCTGTGACGGAGGAGCTAAGACTATACAGTGGAGGAATGATAAATGTATCATTTATATCTTCAATAATGATATTGGAAAAAACTGAATGCTAAAGAATGGAACTGGACTACTGTTTTATGCCACACAAAAAAATCAGCTCAAAATGAAGGCAACTTCAGTATTTGAGGAAAAAACTTCCGTTTTCTCATTATGTTTGACTTCCTTTATTTTCACGTAGTTGTAATAGCCTTTTAAACATCGTTGTCTGCTAGTTTCATATTTCTGATTCTCTTTCTCTTGACCAATTTTTTTCTTGATTCTAGGTCATGTTTTCTTCTTTCCTTGTTGTTCAGTCACTCAGTCAAGTCTGACTCTTTGCAACCCCATGGACTGCAGCACTCCAGGCTTCCCTGTCCTTCACTATCTTCCGGAGTTTGCTCAAACTAATGTCCGTTGAGTTGATGAAGCCATTCAACCATCTCATCCTCTGTTGCCCACTTCTTCTCTTGCCCTCAGTCTTTCCCAGCATCAGGGTCTTTTCCAGGGAGTCAGCTCTTTGCATCAAGTGGCCAAAAGTATCGGAGTTTCAGCTTCCACATCAGTACTTCCAATGAGTATTCAGGGTTGATTTCCTTGTATTGACTGATTTGATCTCCTTGCTGTCCAAAGGACTCTCAAGACTCTTCTCTAGCACCATGGTTCGAAAGCATCAGTTCTTCAGTGCTCGGCGTTCTTTATGCTCCAACTCTCACATCCATATATGACTACTGGAAAAACCATAGCTTTGACTATATGGACCCTTGTTTTCTTCTCAGCATGTTAAAAGTTTTTAATTAGATTTTGGATGTTGTGACTGGTTACACTGCTCAGTGTCTGCATTTTGTTTTGTTGCATTAACATTTCTAGTATTACATTGTTGAATTTGTTTTGGTAAGCAGTTAAGTAACTTGCAGATCAGTTTTACCTCTTTAGGACTGTTTATAAACTTTTCTAGGGTGAATCTAAAGTAGCATTCACTTCAGGGATAGTTGAACCCTCCAAATGTTCTAAGTGGGTTGCCACTGAATTTCCTAGTATATCACTGAGGATTTTGATTCTGGTTGGTTAAAGGGCTCTTTACCTTGTGTTAACTTTTGAGAATTGCTTAGCCTGTTACTAGTTTTTATTTGTCTACCCTCGTGGAGTTTCACTTAATGTATACATGGCCTCTCAGTAGACAGAATACCTGGCAGTCTGTCTTGTACTCTCTTTTTTTTGGTCTAGCTTCCTCCTTTCCAGAATTTTGCCCTTCCAGAACTAATTTCCAGCAGCCTCACCCTCCCCAAACTCTGATCCCCGTTTGATCCAGCCAATGAAGCTGCTAGATTCTGTTTGGGCCTTACACCTTGTGGTAGTAACTCAGAATTTTCCTTTAGGAAGCTATGGTGATTACAGAGCTACAAGGTTTTAATTCAGCAGCCATTTAAGAGGATTATATACCATGACAACGGAGAAGGCAATGGCACCCCACTCCCATACTCTTGCCTGGAAAATCCCATGGACGGAGGAGCCTGGTAGGCTGCAGTCCATGGGGTTGCTAAGAGTCGGACACGAATGAGCGACTTCACTTTCACTTTTCACTTTCATGCATTGGAGAAGGAAATGGCAACCCACTCCAGTGTTCTTGCCTGGAGAATCCCAGGGATGGGGGAGCCTGGTGGGCTGCTGTCTATGGGGTCGCACAGAGTTGGACAAAACTGAAGTGACTTAGCATAGCATAGCATACCATGACAAAGTGCAGTTTATTCCAAGAATGCAAAGATGGTTCAATATAAGAAAATCAGTTGATATACAATATATTAATAGAATGAACAAAAAAGAGCCCACATTATCATCCCAACATATAGAAAAAGAATTTGAGAAAATTTCCTTTCCATGTTAAACACCTTTCCATGTTAAAACCACTCAGCAAAGGAGGAATAGAAGGAAACTTCCTCAACATGATAAAGGTCATATATGAAGAATCCATATATGGATACGTCATACTTGGTATAAGAAACTTTTCTTCTAAGATCCAGAACAAGACAGTATGCTTCGGTTCACCACTTCTGTTCAAGATGGTGTTGGAAATTCTATCAAGAACAGTTAGGCAAGAAAAAGAAAGGCATATAAATTGGAAAGGAAGAAGTAAATTGTCTCTGTTCACAAATGGTACAGTCTTATGTGTAAAAAATTCTAAAGATTCCACCAAAAAAATCCCTGAATTAATAGCAAACTTGGCAAAGTTGCAAGATACAAAATCAACACAAAATTAGTTGAGTTTCCTTACATGAGCAATTTGAAAGGGATATTAAGTAAACATTTCCATTTATAATAGCATTAAAAATAATAAAATACTTAGAAATAACTAATGAGACAATAACTTGTACATTGAAGACTACAGAATTTGACTGAAAGAAATTAAAGGCATAAATAAGTGGAAAGATACTCCATGTTCATGGATAGAAGAGTTACTATTGCTAAAGTGACAGTGCTATCCAAAGTGATCTGCAGACTCAGTATTTATCAAAATCTCATCTGCCTTTTTACAGAAATACAAAAATCCGATCCTAATACTCATATAAAATCTCAGAGGACCCCCTAGTAGCCAAAGCAATCTTGAAAACAAGAACAGTGTTAAGGGACTCACAACTTCCTGATTTCAAAACTTACTGAAAATTACAATATTCAGAACACTGTGGTGCTAACATAAGAGCAGATGTATAGAGCTGTGGGGAAGAATAGAGAACCCAGAAATGAGCCTCCTCATATATGGTCAAATGATTTTTGAAAGGACACCACCACTATTCAGTGAGGGGAAAGACAGGTTTTCAACAAATTATGTTGGGAAAACTGGATATCCACATGCAAAAGAATGAATTTAGATCCTTGCCTTACATTTTATACCAAAATTAACTAAAAATGCATCAACTACTTGAATATGAGAGCTAAGACTAAACTCTAAGCTAAGCTAAGCTAAGCTAAGAAGAAAAGATAGGGAAAATTTTTTATGACATTGGATTCACTGATGATATTGTTAATGTGACACCAGATACACAGGCAGAGAAGAAAAAAATTAATTAGGTTTTACCAAAATTAATAATTTTACGACTCAAAAGAGACTATAAAAAGAGTAAAAGATAACCCACAGAATGGGAGAAGATATTTGCAAAGCATGTATCTGATACTGAATTAATACCAGTATACATAAAGGCCGCTTAAAACAACCTCATTCAAAAATAAGGCCTTGAGACAGTTCTTGAACGAAGATACATAAGTGGGCAATTAACTCATGAAAAGATGTTTAACATCACTAGCCTTTGGGAAATCAAAATCAAAATCACAGTGAGATACCACTTCACATTAATCAGAATAACTAATTGTCCTAAACCCCCCCCAAAATGAAGATGATAAGCATTGATGAAGATGTGGATAAATTGGAACCCATAGGCAATGCTTTTTGGAATGTAAAATGTGGTACATCTGTGATAGAAAACAGTTGGGCAGTTCCTCAAATTGTTGAACATAGAATTACCATGTGATCCAGCAATTCAGTTCCAGATATATACCCCAAAGAATTGAAAGCAGAAACTCAGACACTTGTATACTAGTGTTCATAGTAGCATTCTTCACAGTAGCAAAAATATGGAAACAACCAAGTGTCCATTGACAGTTGACTAAACAAAGTGTGGTATGTACATGCAATGGAACATTAGTCATCCTTTAAAAGGAATGAAATTCTGATATATCATACAACATGAATGAATTTGGAAGACATATTTTGTGGAATAAGCAAGACACAATGAACAAATTTGTCTAGTTCCACTTATATGGGGTATATAGAATAGGCAAACTCACAGTGAGAGAATGTATAATAGAGGTTGTTACCAGGGGAAGGGGAGAGAGAGACATTATTTTTAATGGATGGAGACTTCTCTTTGATGTGATGAAAAAGTTGCAGACATGGACAATGGTGATGGTTGCACAACATTGTGAATGTACTTAATGTCACGGAGTTGTACTCTTTAAAATGGTTACAGTGTTAAATATTGTGTTGCATATATTTTACCTTTAAACAAACAGTAAGTTGTTTTTCCGTTAGAGCTTGATTTTATGCTACATATATTTTGCCATGAAATGATTAAATGAATAGTGGGTTGTGTGACCAATAGAGCTTGACTGGTATCTAGGGAAAATTATTGAGATTATCTTGGGATAGAAAAACTTTCAGGTAGATAGGGGGAAGGACTGTTCTACAGTCATTATCCCAACATTGCTTATTCAAGCCAGCCCCCAAAACAAGTTGATTTATGCAAACTTTTTTTCTAATGCAGTTGTTCATATTTTCTACAAAGATACAGCATAGCAAAATGGTTTAAAACTTACACTTAGCAATCAAACATCCTAACTTAGTGTCAGAGCTTTACAAAGAATTAGCTATGTTACCTTTTAAAAAGTCACTTAATCTCTTCATGCCTTACACTTTTAAGTTCATCTGTAAAGTGTGATAACCTCTTCATGTGTTTATTGGGGAGATTAAATGGGATAATGTATGTAGAGTGCATGGCATTATACCTGGTAAACACTTAATAACTATTAGTTGCTGGTCTTATTTGTAAACAAGCTCAAGATCCAAGCCTGTAGACAGGAAGAGGCCCCAGGAAGGCATTTCTTGTTTCATTTTACAAAGCTCTTAAACGAGACACACTTTCTTTCTCTCCCAGTCATATGATGGTGTCATTCTTATGCCATCTGTACATTTTTGTGCTTAAACTTCTCCTCCAAATTAGAGACCAAGCAATCCATTTTAATCTTGATGACATTTTAAAAATTTATTGGCTCATTATAACCAGGGTTCACTATGGAGTATGTCTTCATTTATTCACTTTTTAAAAAGTCTGTTGAGTCCCTGCCTTTTTCTTTCTCCCTCTCCCTTCAACTGCTTTTGGATAGTAGATGCCAGTACTGAATTAATTAATACCCTTGAGCTCCGTGGGAAAGACTAGAGATCTCTTCAAGAAAATTAGACATACCAAGGGAACATTTCATGCAGAGATGGGCACAATAAAGGACAGAAGTGGTATGGACCTAACAGAAGCAGAAGATATTAAGAAGAGGTGGCAAGAATACACAGAAGAACTATACTAAAAAAGATCTTCAAAACCCAGATAACCATGATGGTGTGATCACTCACCTAGAGCCAGACATCCTGGACTGCAAAGTCAAGTTGGCCTTAGGAAGGAACATTACAAACAAAGCTAGTGGAGGTCATGGAATTCCAGTTGAGCTATTTCAAATCCTAAAAGATGATGCTGTGAAAGTGCTGTACTCAACATACCAGCAAATTTGGAAAACTCAGCAGTGGCAACAGGACTCAAAAAGGTCAACTTTTATTCCAATCCTAAAGAAAGGCAATGCCAAAGAATGTTCAAACTACCGCACAATTAGACTCATCTCACACGCTAGCAAAGTAATGCTCAAAATTCTCCAAGCCAGGCTTCAACAGTACATGAACCGAGAACTTCCAGATGTTCAAGCTGGATTTAAAAAAGGCAGAGGAACCAGAGATCAAATTGTCAACATCCGTTGGGTCATAGAAAAAGCAAGGGAATTCCAGAGAAACATCTATTTCTGCTTCATTGACTAAACCAAAGCCTTTGACTGTGTGGATCACAAACTGTGGGAAATTCTTCAAGACATGGGAATACCAGGCCCACCTTACCTGCCTCCTGGGAAATCTGTATGCAGGTCAAGAAGCAACAGTTAGAACCAGACATGGAACAACAGACTGGTTCCAAATTGGGAATGGAGTATGTCAGGGCTATATTTATTGTCACCCTGTTTATTTAACTTATATGCAGAGTACATCATGCAAAATGCCGGGCTGGATGAAGCACAAGCTGGAATTAAGATTGCAGGGAGAAATTTCAGTAAACTCAGATACGCAAATGACTCCACCCTTATGGCAGAAAGTGAAGAGGAACTGAGGATCCTCTAGATTGAAAGAGGAGAGTAAAAAAGCTGGCCTACAGCTCAACATTCAGAAAACTAAGCTCATGGCATCTGGTGCCATCACTTCAAGGCAAAATAGATGGGGAAACAATCTTATTTGTTGTTTTTATTAATTTTATTTTATTTTCATTTTCTTGGGCTCCCAAATCACTGCAGATGGTGACTGCAGCCATGAAATTAAAAGATGCTTGCTCCTTGGAAGAAAAGCTTGACAACCTAGAGAGCAGATTAAAAACCAGAGACATTTGCCAACAAAGGTCTGTATAGTCAAAGCGGTGGTTTTTCCATTAGTCATGTATGGGTGTGAGAGTTGGACCATAAAGAAGGCTGAGCACCAAAGAATTGATGCTTTTGAAGTGTGGTGTTGGAGAAGACTCTTGAGAGTCCTTTGGACTGCAGAGAGATGAAGCCAGTCAATCCTAAAGGAAATCAGTCCTGAATATTCATTGGAAGGACTGATGCTGAAGCTGAAGCTCCAGTATTTTGGCTACCTGATGTGAAGAGACGAGTCATTAGAAAAGACCCTGAACATTATGATTGGATGGCATCACTGACTCAATGGACATGAGTTTGAGCAAGCTCAAGGAGATGGTAAAGGACAGGGAAGCCTGGCGTGCTTCCCTGGGTTTGCAAAGAGTCAGACACGACTAAACAACTGAATGACAGCAACTTCAGCTCCATAATAAATTGTCCTCATCAGTAGGTTCAAAGTCCCTTTTGGTTTTCATTCCTAAGCTTTATCTTCTATCCCTCCCTCACAGATAATGTGTCTTAAATATGTATACATTTTTGTAAATAGGTAACACTGTTCCACATAGACATGTTTTTAAGAAGATTTTATACTATTGGAGAGGGAAATGGCAACCCACTCCAGTATTCTTGCCTGGGAAATCCCATGGATGGAGGAGCCTGGCGGGCTGCAGTCCATGGGGTCACAAGAGAATCGGATGTGACTGAGCATGCATATACACATACTATTAATATCAACATTATATTTTAAAATGGTTACTTTGTGTATGAGTATTCATTGCATCTGTGTTTTAATTTTTTTTAGTTACCTGTTCCCCAAAGGATGAACACCTAAATTGCCGTCAGGTCCTCACTACTACAAAACATGCAGCAATTAATATATTCTAACATTACCCTTGACAAAATGATCACATTGGTCCAAATTGACATGCTTTTGAAATTGAAAGGGACTATTTTAATTGCACTGGGGACAGTATGTGTTTATCAGGATTCCCTGGCAAACCAAGATGTGTGGTCCACTTTATGGAAGATTTTCCCTAGACGGAGCCAATAATCATCGGTTGTATACTAGGATAGGCCTTCCCATTCTGATTGTTTCCAGCTGACATCTGAATTGATGCATGTACTGGCCTGATTATTGAATATTTTCAGTACTGCCATTGCTAGAAATTACTCAATGAGGGAGATGTCTGGGTCACAGGTAATAGACAGCCTTAATTTCCATAAGGATAAAAGTTTATTGAGTCCCACAGTCCAGTCTTATCCTATTAATAGACGGATGGACATTTTAATCTGTCTTCCTTTATTTCAGGATTTTTCACATTTGTACTTTATGTTCATTCATCCTTTCTCCATCAGATTGTCTACTTTGGGGGTGTAGCAGGCACTACTGTTTTATTGGCAACTGCTGTTAAAGGAGCTACTCCATGTAGCAACCACTATATAGTTTATAAAGGATTATTTCAGACTTTATGTTATTGGACCCTACTTTTTGAGTTAGGGAGGACAGAATTTATAATCCTTAGGTTACAGAAGAAGCAGCTGAGGATCAAAGGTACACTGACTTGTTTTAGTACACATATTGGGTAAGTTATGGAGTTGAATTTGTGGCCAGGTCATCTGACTTTAATTTACTTTTGCAGACTCTAAGAGGGACAGGAAAAAGGATATATTTCTATTTGTTGTTCAAGCAGAGACTGTCCAGTTTAGCTTTATGTCTTCCTCAGAATATAATGCAATGCCTAACATATAGTAAATGATCAATAATGAATAAGTTGATTGAGGATTATGTAGATATCCATGGGGCCTGGGCTTGAATTGGTAATATTGCTCCTCAGTGCTTCAGAGACTCTTGTTTATTGCAGCGACGGTTCAAGTTAAAGGTAAGTTCAGTTTGTAAGGACCTCCCTGGTGGCTCAGATGGTAAAGCATCTGCCTACAGTGTGGGAGACCTGGGTTCGATCCCTGGGTCAGGAAGATCCTCTGGAGAAGGAAATGGCAACCCACTCCAGTACTCTTGCCTGGAAAATCCCATGGACAGAGGAGCGTAGTAGGCTACAGTCCATGGGGTCGCAAAGAGTGGGACACAACTGAGTGACTTCACTTCACTTCACTTCAGTTTGTAAATGTTGTAGCTGAAGAAGGAGACTTCTTGTTAGTCTAAAAGTTGTCATATTAAGTGGTGTGGTTCATTTACAATTGATGTAGCAATAAGTGTAGCATTATAAATATGCTTATATATTGTGGTGGGGGAAGGAGTAGACTATACTTGTTTGTATATAGAAAATTTTGGGAAGATTTTTTTTTCCACTCTTCTTTTTTAATCACTATTCTGTAGTTTTAAATACCCAGCAGCAGTGTCCTTTTTCTTTCTAATTACTATGTTGCATTCAGCTACATAACATATAATTCCTATTCCCAAGATTCCCAGAGGCAACTCTATTGTTTGGTGAGGATATTGGATTTCATTGAAAATTTTTCTCCAAATTGTTTCTCCCAGTACTGAGAGAGGCTGATTGGCCTCAGCGCACCTTGCTGAAACCTGTCACGGTCTTAAGGGTATTTCAAAGCCTTTTGTAATCAAGCTCCACCTACCTTTCCATCTGATCTGAACTACCTCCCATCCCGTTTCCAGTACCATCTACCCACTATGATAAAAATTAAGAGTTTTCTGAGAGAAACCATTTAGTAACTTAAAATTTTTATAATCTACCCTTTAAAGAAGTTGAAGTAGTCATCTTCCAGCAGAAGTTCTTTGTATTATGTATCCTTTTCATTCTCTAGCTGCAGATACTCTGTACAGGAGGTAGGCTATTTCAATTAGACATCTCCTGCTGCTGCTTTCTTTGGCCATGTGTTTCCTTAAATCATAGATTGATTTGCTAGTGCGTATGTTAATACGATGAGGTTCACTTAGGCTTTCATCTCATCCCTTCAAGTGTCTGTGTTCTGTTGAAACCAGTAGTAGACTAGTGATTATGGCTGTATTTTTCCAGTTGTGCTGCCAGATAATGTTTTTCATATCTGTTTTATGTGTTTCCTGATATATGTGTTTCCTGTCTCTTTTCTCTTTGCACTGTGTCTTTGAATTCTACAGCACCAGATGTAAAGAAGGCCCTATTTTCTTTCTTTTCTTTTCATTGCATAGATAAAAAGTGGCTTTTCTCTATTGCATAGATAGAAACCATATAACAGTAGTTTTGTAAATGAAGCCCTTTCCACAACGTATTTATTGGTCCTTGGAAATAGTACCTTGGTAGCCATTTTTTTTTAATTTTTTTAAATTCAATTTTATTTTATTGTGGTAAGAACACTTAAATGAGGTCTACTCTCCACAGTTTCTTAAATATCTAATACGGCTGTTGTTATCTGTAGGCACAGTGTTGTACATCAGATTTCCAGAACTTCCATCTTGCAAAACTGAAACCTTATACCTGTTTAAAATAATCACGCACTGACGTGAAGAGTAGAATGGTGGTTGCCAGGGGCTAAGAAGAACAGGAAATGGGTAGTTGCTAATCAATAGGTTATTAGTTATCTATAGTAAATAAGACCCAGGTTCTGGGACGATCCTCTGGAGGAGGGCACGGCAACCCACTCCAGTGTTCTTGCCTGGAGAATCCCATGGACAGAGGAGCCTGGTGGGCTACAGTCCATAAGGTCGTGAAGAGTCAGACACGACTGAAGCAACTTAACACACACACACACACACACAGTGAATAAAGACTAACACACAGTGATAGTCACTATACCCAAGAATGTAGTTGTTTGCACTTGAGGCATAAAAGGAAAGAAGAATGAATTTGGTGGTTTAGTCCTGTCATGAACTGTTATCAGTTACCTTTCCCTGCCACCACCTCAATTCAAAATAAAACAAAATAAATGAACTCCCAAGGCCATTTCTTCCAAAGCACCACCATACACAAACTCTTCTGAAGGCTGGGAGAAATATACAGGGGAAGGTTTGTTTAAGAATCTCCCTCTCAATAAGGAACAGTTCATTTGCCAACTAGTTAAAAGCATTGCTTCTACTAAGCAGGAAAGTCAGTATTTTGGATCCTCCAAATGCTACGAGCAGAATCTAAATCAAATATGAGCAGCACATCTTAGAATTGCCTTAGTTGCCTGTGGTCCGAAAAGCTGACCACTAAGTGCTGAAGAATCCAAATGTGAAATACTTAGTCTTGGGAGCCTGGGAGAATGGCTCCTAATTCTTTTGTTTATTGGTTGGGAGAAGTGCTTTGGGGGTAGAGAGGTATCATAAAGGCAAGAAAGAGCTTAGAGCTCAGAGCCAAGAGGCCTGGGTTCCTGCCCTGATTCTGCTCTCAGGGGTGGGGTCAGGGGGCTGAGGCTGTCTGGCTTTCAGGAAGCAGTGTAAACTGATGAAGACAAATACATTCTGTGCAACGATGCATCTTGCGAGCTCCACAGTGGCTCTGCAGGCAGCTAGGCTGGGGAGAGGCTGAGCTAAAGTTGAGCAGGGTGCTTTCCTGCAGGGCTTCTCGGAGCCTTTCATGTCATTATAATGACAGGTGATATTTATTAACCACTTACTGTGAGCCGTCACAGTGCTAATGACTTGGAAAAAATTTTTTTTATTCTTTTTGTATTCAACTAACCATGTTGATCACTGTGTTTGTATTTTTAGCCCTGCCTGGTCTGATTGAGTAACTCTGGGTACTCTTGACCTCTGTTAGTGATACTGATCACTGACCTTGCCCATTACTAGCCACCAGCTACATCACAGTCTGGACTTCCCCACCCTGCTTACCCACCACCACCACTCCCTAACCCCTACCCCTGCCACAAGGCCTTTCCTTTCTCTTTCTCCTTATCTTCTTTAACCTCCTTCCGCCTTCTTCACCCCTATCTCCTTTACAACTCCTCCATGATTTTCTTAGGGCTGGGCTTCAACATCGTCGGTGGGACAGATCAGCAGTATGTCTCCAACGACAGTGGCATCTTCGTCAGCCGCATCAAAGAGAATGGGGCTGCGGCCCTGGATGGGCGGCTCCAGGAGGGTGATAAGATCCTTTCGGTGAGAACTGGCTTCCGCCTCCTTCACTGTCCCTGGCTCCTTAGACACTAGTGCCTAACCCCAACCCCTTCCTTGGGAAGATTCCTGCCTGCCTTTTTGGATCTGGAAATACAGTAATTTCCTCACAGACGAACGTGTTCCAGTCTGAGAGCAAGTTCATAAGGCTGATTTGTTCGTAAGTCCAACAAAGTGAGCCTCGGTACCCAGCTAACACAATTGGCTACATAGTACTGTACTATAATAGGTTTATAATACTTTTCACACAAGTAATGCATTAAAAACAGAAAATGAAACATTTTAAATCTTGTAGTCCAGTACCTTGAAAAGTAGAGGAGTACAGCAGCTGGCATACAGGGGCTGACAGTGAGTGAACAGGCAAGCAGAGTTATTGGAGGAGGAGAAGAGGTGGGAGATGATAGAGCTGAAGGATGCTCAGCTATCGGAGATGGAGGGCAAGCTGCAGTTTCATCAGGCCTTTCGTGACTGGACATTCGAACACATGCTTGCATCTTTAAACGTTCGTATGTAGGGGACTTACTGTATCCAGATTGCAGAGTTTGGTAAGAGGGACCTCGATCAGTTATCTTTAACAGCCCTGCCATAGAGCATGGAGGATAGTACCTCACGCAATGGAGAAGGCAAATTAAATCCAGAATGTGAGGGATTGGTGTGTGGGAAAGGGACTTAAAACTCACATTTTTTGTTGTTCTTTACTTCCTTTTGTTGATTAAACACACTAAAGTGAGTCTTCTTTTACTCCAAAATTGGAGATAAAAGAGGAAGGTAGAAATTGTGTCCTTTTAGACTCAAAGACCCTTTTTAAACTCATTATTTAGAGGAAATTTGGAATGCAGTCTAATTTGGTTATCTGTCCACTGTGCTCCCACTTCACCCTGCTAATGTCTCTAAGAGGGCATTGACTACATGGTAACCATTGATTTTATTATTTTCTGGAAGTTCGTCAGGGGCTCAGACGACATCTTTTTTTAACCATTTATATTCTAGCTCAGTGTTTAACATATATATTTAACAAATTAACAAGTTAAGAAATTTAAGAACACCCGGAAAGGTTGGCTGATCTAGAATATAAATAATAGCATCATGGATGGTAATACCCCATTTTAATCCTTCTCACTGATGGTTTTGCCTCTTTACTGTCTCCTAGGCCCTGTTTATTAATCTGTGAGGTAAAGATAATAATCTACCTAAGTTTAGGAGCAGTTTATTTCTTATTGCTCCTAGGAAAAAGACATTCTAAAAACATGACGTCAACTTGAGTGATGTGTTTAGGAAAACTTGAGAATTGGTTGTTAAGATTCAAGTGTAGCATGTGGTTGGAGACTATGCAGTGTAATGTTTTGACACATAACTGCATTCTCTTCAAAATACTGGGAACTAGGCTTCATGGTGAAGAGGGACTTGAAAAAAGTAGGGTTAAGAAGAGAGTCATTATTCAAAAGGCTTTGGTTAAAGATAAATCATTGAAAAATGAGAATAGTTTAAAGGTTTTGAGCATTCTATGCCAAGCAGTATACTGAGAACTTTAAACTTATTTAATATTATAGCAACCCTACGAGGTGGATATAATTGTTATGTGTATTTTGCAGCTAAGGAAGCTTAGTGAGGTCAAACAGCTTGCCCAAGGTCATATAACTAGTAGATGGCAGAGGACTTGGTCTGCAAATTTGGAACCTCTACTCTTAACCCATATACTATATTGTCTCCTAAAAGATAAATGGGGAGCTGGGGTTCTTCATCCTAAAGAGAAAGTTGCATGGTGAATTAGTAGGGTTTATGTATGGTTTTACATAAAAACTGAAATTAGTCTTTTCTATTAAGGGTAAAATGACAGAACAAAAGGACATACACCTCAATGTGAGAGAATTTATTAGACCTAAGCCAAGATAAAGGAGCCTTTCGTACGTGAACCATCACCTCAGAGAGAAAAGAAATTACTGGAAGGCCACTCAAGTGTTTTTAAAAGATATGGTAGGAGATAAATGTCAATGAAGAGAAAAGTAGATGTCTAAAAACCTCAGCTCAATTGTCTTTAAAATTTATAGCAGAGAACTTGACTTTATCAAAATATAAAAAATTTATTATAAAGATCTCTTGTAAGATATAAAACATTGCAACTATATATAAGACATATTCCAAAGAATGATTCAAGTTTATGTTCTGGCCAGATAAGGAAGAGGTATGTAAAAGAAGGGAAGAGAAAATGCCAGGCAAACAAAAGGCAAAAATATAAGACAATATTCTTACCTGGAAAATTCCATGGATAGAGGAGCCTGGTGGGCTATAGTGCATGGGGTCACAAAGAATTGGGACATGACTTAGCAACTGAGCACCCATGGTATCTCACTATTGTTTGGGCTTCCCTGGTGGCTCAGTGGTAAAGAATCTTCCTGCCAATGCAGGAGATATGGGTTCAGTCCCTGAGTCGAGAAGGTCCCCTGGAGAAGAAAATGTCAACCCACTCCAGTATTCTTGCCTGGGAAATCCCATGGACAGAGGAGCCTGGTGGGCTACAGTCCATGGGGTCACAAAGAGTCAGACACGACTCAGCGACTAACCACAGCAACAACCCTCTTCCGTACTGCACCATACCTCAGGGAATGCAGTCACCCTCACCACAGGGCCCCTCTTATTCTTTGCCTTCATCATAAGACAGATACTGAGAGAAATAGAGAAGACCAAAGAAAAGACGGAGCTCATACAAGAAGAAAAGGCCAGCATGTTCTCTGTTCTATCTAGGGCTACATTCTTTGTCTCCAGTTCCCCTTCTAAGAGTGTGCTGCAAAATTTAAATTCTAGATCCCGTTTCTTAAGAAACATTGCCTCACCATCCTGTTCCCTCTGTATCCTTAAGTGTACTTGTTAAGCGTTAACCATTAAATGGTTCCACCTGTTCTTGAGCTTGCTTTATCTCTTTGATGTACTTAAGTGCTCATTTATAATTAACTTTGGAGTCTCTATAAAATGATGCTAAATTATTTATTGGCCTGTATTCCCATTTGTTCTTTAAGGACTTCCATATTTTCCTCACATGGTTATTTTTCCATGTTGTAAAATTTGCTCCGACTATATCTGGTGCTAGGTAATCAGACTAAGAATATGTCCTTTCTTTAGTATATATTCATTTTTGGTAACTAATAGAAGTATCGTTAAGTGACCTAGATTTCATGTGAGTAATTATTGACTATTAGTTTAAAGCTTCCCTGGTGGCTCAGATGGTAAAAGAATCTGCCTGCAATGCAGGAGACGAGTTTGATCCCTGAGTCAGGAAGATCCCCTGGAGAAGGGAATGGCTACCCACTCCAGTATTCTTGCCTGGGAAATCCCATGGACAGAGGAGCCTGGCAGGCTACTGCCATGTGGTCACAAAGAGTCAGACATGAATGGGCAACTAACACTTTCACTTTTCACTTAGGAGATCAGTTGGAAACTAGAAACTCTCATCCAGTCAGTTACAGAGACATTGAAATATGCAGGATCCTTTAGACAGAGTACCTCTAAGGAAAAGTCCTTGTTTTCTCATCTCTGTTAGCACCATGTACACCTGTAGCTGGCACAGAGGAAGCATCTAGTAAGCTAGCTGCTCTGTGAATGAAGCTCTGTCACCTAGGAGCTTATTGCAAATGCAGAATATTAGGAATGAATTATAACATAACTGACTTTTTTTGTTTGACTTTATTAATTCGAACTAGATTTTTTTTTTCCTTTAATGAAAAAAGGGGATCCCTCCCCCCAAATTGTAATTCATTTCAAGATTTGGGGGAAGAATTAAATTATCCAGAGTATAATCTGAGATCAGTGCTTACTAAATTGAATCCATTCTTTCTCTGTATCTTACACATCTGCATTTATATTATCCTATAGTTAGCACTCCAGTAACTCTTACATTATCCTAAATGTTAGATTATCTTAATGCCGTCCAAAATTATTAATCATCCAAGAAGACTTATTTTAACTCAGTTTACTCCTTTTCTAAGGCAGGAAATGGCAAACTCATTTTTAAATACTGATGATCAGATCAGATCAGATCAGTCACTCAGTCGTGTCCGACTCTTTGCAACCCCATGAATCGCAGCACGCCAGGCCTCCCTGTCCATCACCAACTCCCGGAGTTCACTCAGACTCACGTCCATCGAGTCAGTGATACCATCCAGCCATCTCATCCTCTGTCGTCCACTTCTCCTCCTGCCCCCAATCCCTCCCAGCATCAGAGTCTTTTCCAATGAGTCAACTCTTCGCATGAGGTGGCCAAAGTACTGGAGTTTCAGCTTTAGCATCATTCCTTCCAAAGAAATCCCAGGGCTGATCTCCTTCAGAATGGACTGCTTGGATCTCCTTGCAGTCAGCCATAGTCAAAGCAAAAAATCATATGACTCCCCATCAGTTAACTGGAATACCACAATCTTAACACTGATCATTCAGTTAACAAAATTTTCTAGCATGTTGCAAATCTATCATATCTCAAGTTTAATACAACTTACAATACCATGAGTTAAGGAAACTGAAGTAACAAGTTTAGCAGTATTCTAAGATTTCTCAGTTAAATAGCTCTTGGTAGTAAAATTGAGGTCCAAGGACCATCTGCCCATCACCTGGGAGTTTATTACAAATGCAGAGTCTCAGGAAACAGCCTGTGGATAAATTTTGAGAAGCACAGCTATAGGCAAGTGTTTTTCAAACATTTCAGATTATGACCTGTAATGGGAAATGCATGCACACACACATAAGCAAAGTTAAACAAAATAATACCTATCTCTTCTGTATGTGATGCATTTTGATATGTTGTGTTTTCTAATTTCACTTATTTAAAATTATTTCTCGTATTTAAAATTAAATTCTAATCTTGACCCACTGGGTTGACTTCACTATCTTTTGTAATGGGTCAACAAACATGTCTTTGGAAAATCACTACTCCAGTAAATGGAAAATCATTGATGGAGTCTGGATGCATAGACTGGATTAAGTAGGGTAAGTAGACTGGGTGTGAAGAAAGCTTCAAGCAATTTAGGTTAAAGCTAACTTAAACTTCAGAATCACCCGATTACTAGAATAGGGCCTAATAAATTGCACTTTTAACAAATTCCCAAGTTAATGCTGCTGGTCCTGAGACCATACCTTGCGAACCTTTGGTTTATATTATTAGGTTGGTACAAAAGTAACTGCAGTTTCAAACCATGAATTTTAAATCATTATAAGTAGGGTCAAACACGCCTTTATTAATCAAAATAGGAACTATTACAGTCAACACATTTTTGCCAATGAGAAATAAGTTTTTTTATTCCTGTAGGGTAAAGATCTATACTTTGGGATTCGATGAACTCTTGGAAAGCATTTTCTGCCTCTGCTGGTTGTGGAGGCGTTTTGCCTGCAAAAAATTGCAGGCACCTGACTACTTGAAGTGTAGTCAGTTGGCAAGAGGTTAGATGAATATGGCCCATGAGGCAAAACTTCGTAGTCCAGTTCGTTCAACTTTTCCAGCATTGGTTATGCGATGAGCAGTTGGACATTGTCATGGAGAAGAATTGGGCCTATTCTGTTGACCGATGCCAGAGGCAGGCATTGCAGTTTTCAGTGCATCGCATCAGTTTGCTGAACATACTTCTCAGATGTAATGGTTTCACCAGGATCAGACCGGCCTCAGACCACCAAACAGTGACCATGACCTTTTTTTCATGCAAGTTTGGCTTTGGGAAGTACTTTGGAGCTTCTCAGTTCAACCACTGAGCTGGTCATCGCCAGTTGTCATATAAAATCCACTTTTCGTCACATGTCACAGTCCGAGAAATGGTTTGTTTTGTTGCGTACACAAGAGAAGACAACACTTCAAAAATGACATTTTTTTTGTTGTTTTTTGGTCAGCTCATGAGGCACCCACTTATCAAGCTTTTTCATCTTTCCAACATGCTTCAAATGCTGAATGACCTTGAATGGTCGATGTTGAGTTCTAGGACAACTTCTTGTGTCGTCGTAAGAGGATCAGCTTCTATGATTGCTTTCAGTTGGTTCTCAACTTCCGATGGCCAGCCACTGCACTCCTCATCTTCAAGCTCTCGTCTCCTTTGCAAAACTTCTCGAACCACCACTGCGCTGTACGTTCATCAGCAGTTCCTGGGCCAAATGTGTTGCTGATGTTGCAAGTTGTATCCACTGCTTTATGACCCATTTTGAACTCAAATAAAAAATTTTTTTGAATTTTCTGTTTGTCTAACATCAATCATTTCTGTAGTCTAAAATAAATATAAAATAAACAGTAAGTAATAAGTCACTATTAAAAAAACATAAAGCAGGAAATGCACTTTAAATGATGTAGAGCATAGCCACATTTCTTTAAGAATATATCCCAATATCAAATGGCAAATTTCCACTGTATAGAATCACAGTTACTTTTGCACCAACCTAATAGGATGACAATAGAGTGGATTCCACATATATTTAGGATTAAAATCTACAGCACTTGGAAGTTAGTCTGTATGAGCTGGAATCTGTAAAAACACTTAGAGGAGGTAAATATTAGAAAGCAAATTCAGCTTTAGAGTAGAGAGATGTATACTTTTCAAGAGAGAAAGAATCAGTTTTATGGAGCTGTTTTACCTCTCACATACTTAGGCAAAGGATGAGAAATGATTCTTTAAAAATGAAATTCCCTTTGCATTTCTAAAAGGCTTTTTTTTTTTTTTTTTTAAGCAATTAGAATAATTGACCTCTTAGAATACCTTTAGAAAACTAAGAGGGTTGAAAGGTATCATTGGCCTGTGCTCTTCTTTTGTCTGATGTCACCCAATGTCTTTCTTCCCTGTTGGCAAAAGGAAACTCACGTGAGGACCAAGATTACACTTGCCTTCCCAGCAACAAATGCTAAAGGAACTTCTCAAAGCAGGGAAGATACCAGAAACTTAAAACAACCTTTTACATATATAGTTTTGATACAGAACTGTATCAAAACTTCATGGGAACAGCAAACTCTAAAACTACAATAAATACAGACACACACACACTCTTTCTCACACACAAGAGAAAAAAAGAAAAAGCAATCCAAGCACAACACTAAAGATGGTCATCAAACCACAGGAGGAGAGAACAAGAGAGGAATGTAAGAAGAAAGACCTAGAAAAACAAACCGAGAACAGGGCCTCCTTTTGTGTCCCAGTGGTATTTAATCCACCTGCCAGTGCAGGAGACACGGCTTTGATCCCTGGTCCAGGAAGATCCCACATGTGTTGAAACAACTAAGCCCACGCATCACAACTATTGACCCTGTGCTCTGGAGCCCAGGAGCCAAAACTACTGAGCCCGTGCTCTGCTGCTCAGTAGCTCCAGTTGTGTCCAACTCTCTGCAACCCCAGGCATTGTAGCCAGCCAGCCTCTTCTGTACATGGGCTTTTTCAGGCAAAAATACTGGAGTGGGTTGCCATTTCCTCCTCTGGGGGATCTTCCTGACCCAGGAATTGAATCTGCATCTTGTGCGTCTCCTGTACTGCAGGCGGATTCTTTACTGCTGAGCCAATGGGGAAGCCCATGCACCACAACCTCTGAAGCCCTCACACCCTAGAGCCTGTGCTCCACAACAAGAGAAGCCACTGCCATGAGAAGCCCTCACACTGCAACTAGAGAGAGCCCACGCAGCAGTGAAGACCCAGCACAGCCAAAAATAAATAAATTCTTTAAAAAAAAAAAAAAAAAGGAGAAAGCAGCACTAAGAGGATATTAAGAAACCTTAAGGGGAAAGGAAGGAAAATGGAGAGAATGTTTGTCGTAAGTTCTCAGTATTCTCAAGAAAGATAAGACAGGGATCTGCTAAGAAAAGAGATGGAATTGGAGTTTGATGGTAGGAAAGGTCTTGGGAACAGCTACCCACTGCATGTGTATTCGGGAGTTCACCCGATGAGAAGGGTTGTAAAGGTACAGCAGAAGCCAGCTCGCATGGGTCTGTGGTGGAAAATGTGACTGTGTATCTTTCTCTCAGAATATTGAGCTCACTGATGACAAGGAAAGGAAATGCGGTGTGTTGCCCAGGACTGGAAAGATGGTAGAAGATCATGGTGATAAGGGATTCCAGTAGTTTTCCAAATGCCTTTTTGAAATAGTAGGAACTCCTAGATGTGTAAAAGGCATTGATGAGAATGCAGAGGAGATTTTCAGAGGTATAGGAAATACGGAGAAAATAGATTTTTTATCTTTTTTTTTTTTTTAAGTTTGAGATATTGGAGCAGAAGCATGCCTAATGTTGAAGTGGAAGGCTTATGCCAGTTGGTGACTAGAATGGAATAGAGCTGGAATCCTTCAGTTTGGAAAGGTAGACAGTTAATAAGGCCAGAGTGATGATGGAGTTATTCAGTAAGAATATTGACAGGGAAAAGACTGGAGGGATAGTTATGAACCTCTTGGAGAAGAGAAACGGTGACAAGGAAGATGAGAAGGTTGAATAAGTAAATGACTTGAGCTTCAGCAGAGGAAAGAAGAGTTGGTGGGTCAGGGCAGAGGAGTAACAGAGCAGAACGAGCAGGAAGAGGCAAGAGCACCTTAGTGTTCCTTCCAGGATATAAAACCCCTTAGCCCTAGCTTCTACAGTTACTATGACTTTGGGTAAATTACCTAACCTTGCTAAGCTTCAGTTTTTTTTTTTAATCGATGAAAACAAGATAAAAATAACGTCTACCTCATAGGATTGTGATTACTCAATGAGATAATGTATGAAAGCATGTAGAACAGAACCTACCAAATAGATTGCTGCCATTGCCAGGTATAAAAGCTATGGAGATTTTACATAAAGTGGGCTATGCTGTATCCCTTGAGTACAGCATAGACTAGATATCGCTCGTGGCCAGTGTCACTCCTGACACTGAGAAGTGTTGATAGCAGAGTCCTTTGCATCTCTTACCTTTAGGTGGTAGGACTCAGCTTCACCAAAACATTTTTAGAAGTTTGTATCATCACAGAAACATGGTTTTTAGTAAATTTGAGGAGGATAGGAATATCCAAGGAATCAGTGGAAATTGTTCAGAATAGAACAAAAACAATAGAAGAGGCTAGTTGATTTATACCACATCAAACTAAATTGTGGGAGAGCTTCCTAGAGTTACATTTCTAGAGCTGAAGCTGGCCCGGCCATGCCAGGGATTAAAAATATAAAGGGTATAGAGTGGTAACCTGGAAGACCGGTAGCTTTGAAGATGAAAAAGTTATTCTGAGTTCTAAGTAACTTTACCCCTTCTCCTAGCCCTTGGAATTGTCTCTGTTTTTAAATCTGTGGTCGCATGTAAGTAAATCTTTTGACTTATGAGAGTTCACATCCTGTATCTTTCACTACTTTTCCTTGCTGTTTTTGGCAGGTCAACGGCCAAGACCTAAAGAACCTGCTGCACCAGGACGCTGTGGACCTCTTCCGTAACGCGGGCTATGCTGTGTCCCTGAGAGTGCAGCACAGGGTAGGTGTCATTTGCCGTCACCAGGTTTTTGTGACATTGTTGTGAATTAATTATGTGGTGTAATCTTCAGTAGTGTGTTTGGCTTTTTTCCTTTCCCTCTCATTCTGTTGAAGAGATTATCTGTACATAGGCAAGGGTCTTCTGAGACTTGTAATCACTAAAGGAAATTCTTAACTACATTTGCAACCCGGTAGCTTCAAGGTAATGTGCCCTAAAGATAAAGCTTGACAAGCAAATTAAAATAAATCAGGGAAAATATAACTGGGCCAATTTTATTTCTTAGTAGGAGAGGAAACATATGTCTTTCCTTGAACATTTTTATTTATGACACTCTTAAGTGACAGACGTGGTGGGTTTTTTGATATACACTATGAGCTTTTCCCTACCATCATCATAAATGCTTTTCTTATCAACTTGGGGATCCTCTTGACCAAAGCCCAAAGCCCTAGTGCTCAAAGGGGAGCTCCAGGAGAAAAGAAATGAGATTCAGAATTTGATCAAGACAGCTAACTATCCCTATATCCTCCTCTAAGTTCCTAGTATTTTATCATTTGCATGATAAGAAGAAAACCCTGAGTGGACATAATCCTGTAGCATGAAGGACTTTGGAATGCACTTATAACACAGGGTCATTGTGTCTTTAAAGTTGCTCGTTCTTAAATTGATGCTGTCTTTGCCTCACCCAACTCCTGAGTGAGGCTTCAGAGACTGAAGAATTCAACAGGAGATAGTGAAAGAAGTGGAAAGGGCCTAAGGCGTGAAAGATACCTGAGAAAACAGCCAGGGTTGCAAGCAGAATCTGGGCGTGATGGATTAGAAAACCAGGTCAGTAGGAGACATACTAGTATTCAGCTGCTTCTGCCTTGTCCCTTCTGTGTTTCTAAAGCATGGGAGAAAGTATTGATCTGCAACAGATAAAGGCAAGCAAATGTAGGCATACACTCTAATATGATTAGAGTTAATTTTGAAGGCATGTGAGTTCATTTTTTAAGGAAACATCCATAAATAACTCCAAACAAAACAGATTGTTCTGGTCAAGGACTGGCCTATAAAAGCCATGTCTTTCTATTGAGCATGTTCTCTCAGGACATCTCATCAGGAAATGGATGAAAGCTATAGGGGGGATAGAAGATAGAAAAGGTAGTTTTTTCAGTCTTGTCTTTCAGATTGAGGGGTCAGAGTTTCATGGACTAATGAGATTAACTAAAACAAGACGGCTTCACAGTTACTAAGTTATCTATTACCAGTTAATGTTAATCTAATTCGAAAAGATACACGCCCCCAACATTCATAGCAGTGCTGTTGATGATAGCTAAGACATAGAAGCAACCTAAGTGTCCAGTGACAGATGACTAGATAAAGAAGATATGGGGTGTGTTTGAATGTGGTAGTGGAATATTACTTAGCCATAAAAAATAAAATATTGCCATTTGCAGCAACATGAATAGACCTAGAGATTATCATATTAAGTGAAATAAATCAGAGAAAAACAAATACTGTATCATATCACTCATATGTGAAGTTTAAAAAAAATGATGCAAATGAACTTATTTGTGAAACAGAAATAGACTCACAAACATAGAAAAAAATTTAGGGTTACCAAAAGGGATAGTGGAGGCAGGGGAAGAGATAAATTAGGAGTTTCAGATTAACATATATACACTATTATATATAAAATAAATAATAAGAACCTTCTGTATAACCCAGGGAGCTCTATTCAGTATCTTGTGGTAACCTATGATGGAAAAGAATCTGAAAAAGAATATATTTATGTATATACTGAATCACTTTGCTGAAACTAACACAGCATTATAAATTAACTATACTTCAATTTTTTTTAATGGTTTTTAAAAAAATTTGATGTTAAGAAAGGCTACCTTTTTCAAAATTGACTGAAATGAAGAAAAATTACCAGCCTCAAAAGGGAATGTTTCGGCAATGGAAAATTATAACTGTTAGGATCTGAAATTTTTTAACTTATTTACCTTTGAATCTTTTACCTCCATTCCATATGTTTCACCTTTATCTTTGCCTAGTATTACAGAATTGGGGATGAAGGACAGGACCCCAACTTCAGAAGGAGTAGGTACCTTTCAGGAATTGAAAAGTATTTCTAAGTAATGGCATTGCGCCTGTCCCATTAACTCGGATCTGCTCTTATTACACGCTGACTACTGATAAATCTTTCTCGATAAACATTTCTAGAAAGATGGACACCTCTGCCCTTGCCCAGTAATTTCCAGGCTTCCTATAGGATCAGTAGGCTTCATTTCATATCTTCATTTTCCTGGTATGGTATACATATAGTTTAGTGGAGACAGTGCAGAAATAGAAAGAGGTTATCTGACTTACCCTTGGGTCCCTTTAGGTCAGTAGCACAGCAAGGTTAAATGCCTTTCCATCAGACTTACTTTGTTTCCAAAGAATCAGTGGCATTGATGTATCAACTCAGGATAGAGAGAGGACACCTTCTGTTTGGTAGTGCTTAGGGCTTACAGCTCTGAGTGATACAGGGACTGCTGACCCAGGTCATGTGTCAGCTTGGACACTGCAGTTGTGGTAAACACACATTGTCACTAGAGTTAACATTTTTCTTTCCCTTCCAGTTACAGGTGCAGAATGGGCCCATAGGACCTCAAGGTGAAGGGGAGCCAAGTGGTATTCCCATAACTATGGTGCTGGTGCCAGTGTTTGCCCTCACCATGGTAGCAGCCTGGGCCTTCATGAGATACCGGCAACGACTTTGAAAAGCTTGCTTTCTTCCTGTGCTCCCAAAGAAGAAGATACATTTCTCTTTTTCTCTCACCCTCTCCTGCCAGTCTCCCATAACTTTCCCTCTACATAGCCAGCTCATGATTTCAAGAGACTGCAACCCAACCAGAATCTTGCTATTCGAAATCTCTGAATCCTCATTTTCTCATGGGAGAGTAAAGGCAGTGTCTGAAGGAAACCCGAAAGAAGGACTTGCCTAGAACAAACAGAGAGTTATATATTTTACTAGAACCGCCAATAGAAGTTCAGCTACAACCCAAAAAATGGGAAAGGTCCAGTCTTCCCATCACCCTGCAGTATTCCTTTTTTTCTTACCTGGCATGCATCAAAGGCCAGCTGTAATAAGAAGAAAAAAGGATTTTTCTCTTTAATGATCTTCCTTGGGAAGTTTTTGTGGCCTTTTATTTAATTTCTAACTATTAATACCTACTTGGGCACCTACTTTGTATCAAACAAAGATGAATGAGAAGAACATTTCTACTTTTTAAAACAAATATTATATATACAGACACACAGACACACACATATATATATACATACATATTCATGTATGATATGATAATAGTGATGCCTTATGGAGAATTAAAGAAGTGGAAAGCAACTCCAGTTTCTAGGTTTCTGCTGTAAGGATTAAGTGATAGTCTTCAATAGAAGAATTCAGTATGTAGCAAGAGTAATAGAGTGAGACTTAAAAGAGGATAGCAATCTGAGTCATTTAAAAAAATGAAAACTAAAGCAACTAATTAAAAATCTTAGAACACTATTTCTTCTTCATAATACCTGTGGTGAAAGCCGAGGTAAAATGCCATAATCCAGCTTTGTGCAAACAAGTCTTTAAAAACCTTGGGAGATGTAAACGTAAATCTTACTAGTCTCTGGACTACTGTAGTGACTCTTTTGGTACCTTATATCCTGTTAAAGGATCAGCTGGAATGACTGTAGTCAGAGCTATGAGGCCAAACCAACCCAGTGCAAAAACTCAGGCCATCTACCAGTCTTTCCTGTTTCTGTTAACAGGCAAACTCAGAGAGAGGGACTGCTCCCCAGCGGGACGGCCATGAAATCAGCTCTCCTTCAATTCAGTTAAGTTGAAACGGTTTGGATTGCTGATTTTTCTTTTTTTGAAAGTTTCTAAGCACTGGTTATGGCTTTTAATGAATGAACTATTTTGCAAGGAAGAGGAAGAAAGTTTTGTTTGTTTTAGGGGCTCTGAAAGTTTGGTTTATGTTTTGTGAGGAAAACTTATGGATGAATGGATATTAGGGAATATCAAGGGCACTAATGAGGTGGGAACCCTCCTGTTCTTATGGTATTGAAGGTTGATTTTAAAGCACTCATGAGAGCTGAACCAAGACTAGTTTTCTGGCTTAAAGAAAATCATTTCCATCCTCTACGTATACTTGGCAGGCTATAGGCTTTACATAATCTTGGCAGCAAGAGTATGAAAACTTTCCCTCAGGACTCAAGAAGTCAGTTGTGCCAATTTTTAGCATGGATAATCTGATAAGAATTTTACAAATGTCTGTTGGACATCAGGTTTGTTACCACTTTTACAAAGAAGCAAAATACATAGCCTCCATCCTGAAGGGTTTTTGTTTTTTGTGTTTTTTTTTTTGCTCCATTTGGGAAGAGAACACTTACACATAAAATAGTATACAATTACCTCCATAGACAGGGCAATGCGAGTTAGGGTCAAATTTATATTGCAAACAACAAAAGGGATGGTTACTGAGAATTGAGGCAATTGAGAAAGTTCTATGGAGGAAGAGATCAAGTTAAGTACCCTTGAGTTCACAGTCTAGTTAAGAGAATTCATAAATAGATGAGAAGTTAAAAGTATATCATAAGGTTAAGTAATAGTTGAGAACAATAATAAAAGAAATGGCACTATTCAGAATATGATGCAGCAACAAAGATGTGCACTTTTTTTTTTTTTTAAAGGAATTCAGAAAAAGAAAGCTGTTGATGGCATCAGGCCAGAGTGGAAAGAGAAGGCTTTTAAAACAAAATCTCAGTTAAGACTTTGCCTCTGGGTCACCTATTGGTAGAAGAAGAAACTTTCTGTAAACGATCCTGAGGACTTCTGCCTTCAGACCTGACAGTTTAATACCTCTGAGACTCAACTTAGACAACCGCAGTCATAGATTCCATGGAGAAACCCTCACAGTATTCCACTTCTCACCTCAACCAGCCCCACTGTGGAGGCGCAGCCTCAGGTACCCTTCCTGTGTTGGGAGGAATGTACAGCCGCTTCTGCAGTGGGCCTGCTTTCCTCCCAGGATTCCTCTCATGGTTTGAACATTAACTCCTGAGAGGACCTTGAGATATACAACGGGAAGCAAGTGGCAAGCAGGATGCAAGGCTATTTCATCTTTTGTGTGTTGGTATATGTAAATAAAAACACCTATCACATCATTGGTAGAAGTTTTGCTTTAATAATAGGGATTCTGATATACTTTAATAATTCAGGTTTTCTCTGGAATTGTATTCAAAAGTCAATAGGAACTTCTCTGGTTGTCCTGGTTAAGAATCCACCTTCCAATGCAGGGGACGCAGGTTTGATCCCTGGTTGGGGGACTAAGGACCCTCATGCCTCAAGGCAACTAAGCCTGCTCCACAACTACTGAGCCCAAAGTACGCTAGAGCCCGCGAGTCCCAGCCGAGACCAGAGGCAGCCTAATGAATTAAAAAATAAAGATCAGTATATTAAAAGGTTTAGGCAGGGATGCTACTTAAATTATACTTCTTTCTGACTTTCTAGATAATTATAAGTGAAGTATTGGAGTCCATTGTAGGTCATTAAAACATTCATGCTCTTTGTAGATCAAATCTAACATTTCTGTCACTTTATCAGTTGTATCTAATATTCCTCACACTTAAATTACTATGTTCAAAATGTTCAAAGTTTTAAAGATTGAAAGAAAGTATCTTTTAAGACATTTACTTAAAACACTTCTCTACATTTATCATCCTATGTTATATATACAGTTCTAATGAGACATTGTTTGCTTCAATTCTCTTATCTTTTCCTGCCAAATTTTAACCAGTGCTATTAACTTACTCATACCATCTAGCCATGTGTAACAGAAAAAGGAAATGAATGCCTGTTAACTGCATTCTCTGCCAGGTGCTGAATGGCAACACTGTTGATGCCTCACAACTCTGAGATCTGCTGCTGCTGCTGCTGCTGCTAAGTCGCTTCAGTCCTGTCTGACTCTGTGCGACCCCATAGACGGCAGCCCACCAGGCTCTGCTATCCCTGGGATTCTCCAGGCAAGAATACAAGTGGGTTGCCATTTCCTTCTCCAATGCATGAAAGTGAGAGTGAAGTCGCTCAGTCGTGTCCGACTCTTAGCGACCGCATGGACTGCAGCCCACCAGGCTCCTCCGTCCGTGGGATTTTCCAGGCAAGAGTACTGGAGTGGGATGCCATTGCCTTCTCCGGTTGTAAAAAGACAAAGAAAAGAGAATAAGTTGCTTCCTAAGATTGCATAGGTGGTAATAATAGAATCAAGATTTAAACTCAGGACTTCAGGTGCCACCACCCATGATACTTCCTTACCGGCTGCTGCTGCTGCTAAGTCGCTTCAGTCGTGTCCGACTCTGTGAGACCCCATAGACGGCAGCCCACCAGGCTCCCCTGTCCCTGGGATTCTCCAGGCAAGAACACTGGAGTGGGTTGCCATTTCCTTCTCCAATGCATGGAAGTGAAAAGTGAAAGTGAAGTCACTCAGTCATGTCCGACTCTTCGAGACCCCATGGACTGTGGCCTACCAGGCTCTTCTGCCCATGGGATTTTCCAGGCAAGAGTACTGGAGTGGGGTGCCATTGCCTTCTTACTGGCAGTGGTTCTCAAAGTGAGGTCTCTGGACAAAAGTATCAGCATTACCTGGGAATTTGTTAGAAAAGCAAATTCTGAGGGAGGTGGGAGGGGGGTTCAGGATTGGGAACACATGTACACCCATGGCGGATTCATGTTGATGTATGGCAAAACCAATACAATATTGTAAAGTAATTAGCCTCTAATTAAATAAATTTAAAAAATAATAAAGATAATCTAAAAAAAGAAAAGCAAATTCTTGGGCTCCACCCTAGGAGTCAGAAATTTAGTAGGGCACCCAGAAATAAGTTTTAATAATCCTTCCAGGTAACTGATGCACACTGAAGTTTGAGAATCACTGCTGTATGCCAATAGTTGCCGTTTTCTCAGGTTAGAATCACCTGGAGAGCTGATAAAAATTCTCATGTCCAGGCTGCACCTAGATCAATTAAGCGGAATCTCTAAGGGTGGTAACAGGGCAGCAGTAAAACAGTTCATCAGGTGATTCCACTGTGCAGTGTCAGGAAAAAAAAAAAACAACTATGGCATTTAAACCTAGACTCTAAATTAT
Source organism: Bubalus bubalis (assembly GCF_019923935.1). Taxonomy (NCBI): domain Eukaryota; kingdom Metazoa; phylum Chordata; class Mammalia; order Artiodactyla; family Bovidae; genus Bubalus; species Bubalus bubalis. The sequence goes on from NC_059167.1 coordinate 21,359,271, forward strand.
TACATCCAGGCATTGCTCCAGCCCAAAATAAGAATCTCACTCAGGCCTTTTTGGAGCCCAGCCCTCCATTAGCTTATGCCTCAAGTATAGATGTGAAATAAGAAGTGGAGCATTCTTTGGCTGTTGATTTGTTAGGGACTGACCAACTTCCAGCAAAATGTATTAGCATGTTAGTGTGTGGATGTATTGGAACTGAATCATAGAACATTGGAACTAAAAGATTCTAGAATGAATCTGTCTTAAAGATGAGAAAATCAGGGCTCAGAGGTAAACTAACAATCCAGATTAAAGAGTCTTGCAGAAGTGCCCTTTCTGTCTTAAATGTCGTGAATGTATCCACTGTATGAACATGGGCAAAACTATCCTTTTTATCTCGCTTCCCTCTTCTTTGGGCCTTGAATAAAGGTCAGAGAACTGATTGACAGCTGAAGGGTATTATTGCAAGCATCATGCCTGATTGAGAGATTGCACAGAATAATCTGAGAAAGATCTGCCCTGTTAAAAAAGCACAGGGTGAGTTAAAGTTTAATTTGTGGCAAAATGCGGACTATAGTCCAGGAGACAGCATTTAAGATAACTGAGAAACTGCTCCAAAGAGGTAGGGGGGAAGTTCAGAGTATGTGATTTTGGTGAAGGGGGAGTACATGCAATCAAGCACTTTTTTTTTTTTTTTTTTGGCAAAAGCTTTTGGCTAGTCAGGAGGAGCAGCTGTTACCATGAAGGATTAAGTGTTTTTCTAGGTATGAGGAGATACAAGAATTGGGCTCATAAAATCAGCTCCTGAAAATATCTAACTATGTGAAGACCTGTTCTGCTGAGTTTTCCCAGAGCATGGTGCCTCATTGCTATCTCCACCTTGAACTCCTTTCAGGGGTGTTGAAAATCAGTAGAGGAGCCTAAAAACGATGCTGATCTTCTGCAGCAGCTCATAATTTAATCCTTATAGAGGCAGATGGCAAGTCCCAATTTGGAGTTGACAGACCTAGTATCAAATTGAATCAGATGAGCTCTTCTGCGACTAATAGTTCAAAACTAGAGAAGTATGGTTGGTTTTTTTAACATTGGACATCATTTTTGTTGTATAAACAATTTTTAAAAATGAAACAACATAAAGTTCTCAACTATGTTGGAGAGTAGAGTTCATGTAATTTCATGTGAAGCTGATAAAGATTTTATTCCAATCTATTTTAGTCAAAATTTATCTTTGGACAGATGGGGGGTTTTTACTTCATTCAACCACTGAGTGCCTACCATGTGCATCAGGATCAGCTGTTCTGAGAGGGACAGTGTTTGAAGAAGGGATTGTGGGATGGGCAGATGATGAAAAGGTGTCCATGACAGTGACTCTCCCCAAAGATCCCATGCCAGGCCCTCCCACTGATCTAGCCCACATAGGTCTGGCTATCTTTCACTTAGAACCTGCATAGGAGGACAGAGGATTCAGTCATTACCATGGCTTTTCGGAGATATATGTAAGCAGCTGGAAGGCAGGAAGTCGGCCTTCTGTTTCTGTGTGAGCTGTATGTCAACTTGTTGGGTGACTCGAGGCTCTTTCAGACGTAAGTACAGACACTGATTCTTGGTGACAAGCAAAATTTTAAAAGGTGGGAGTGAATTTCTTGGAGGGTATGGAGTAGCTTTTAGAAGGGGTGGAAAAGGTAAACTCCCAGACCTCAAGATAGCACTAGAGAGCAAGAAGGAAGGAAGAGACAGACCCCATGGGGCACTGCCACCCAGAGAATCACCTTCAGCCACCTTCCATTCTTTGTTTATTCGGCTGCACCAGGTCTTAATCACAGCCTGCAAACTCTCAGTTGTGGCCTTTGGGATCTAGTTCCTGACCAGGGATCGAATCCAGACTCCCTTCATGAGTCATGGCCCCTGAGTCACCAGGGAAGTCCCCCACCCTCTGTTCTTCTAGCCCTCCACCCAAGACTCAAATTCCCAGCTCAACCAACTACTGGCTTTATCACTTGGACAGGTCACTTAACCTCTGTGTTGGGGACTCCTTGTTGACAGAATGGGGCTAACAATTAAGCCTACCTCCTAGAGACACAGGAAAGTGAAAGTGAAGTCACTCAGTCTGACTCTTAGCGATCCCATGGACTGCAGCCACCAGAGACACAGGAAGGACTAGATAATTCAGTACATGAAGGTTCTTAAGGGGCCTATGTTAGTTGCTTAGTCGTGTCCAACTCTTTGCAACCCCATAGACTGCAGCCCACCAGGCCTCTACGTCCATGGGATTCTCCAGGCAAGAACACTGGAGTGGGTTGCCATTTCCTTCTCCAACAGGAATGATAGAAAAAGTGAAGTCGCTCAGTTGTGTCCGACTCTTTGCCATCCCATGGACTGCAGCCCATCAGGCTCCTCCATCCATGGAATTCTCCAGGCAAGAACACTGGAGTGGGTTGCCATTTCCTTCTCCAATGCATGAAAGTGAAAAGTGAAAGTGAAGTCTCTCAGTCGTGTCCAACTCTTCGTGACCCCATGGACTGCAGCCTACCAGGCTCCTCCACCCACGGGATTTTCCAGGCAAGAGTACTGGAGTGGGGTGCCATTGCCTTCTCCCTAGCAAATACTGAATAGATGCTAGCTAGCTTAAGGGACCGTTTTTAGTGGTCATTTTGACTTTTCACCTTGTGACCATTGTTTCCTTAAATGATACTATATCACATTAATGAATACTATAAGAGAATATGAAGATTCTCCTTACAAAGAAAGGAAGATCAAAAATAACTTTTAAAACAGCCAGACAATTCAGTGAGTATCATTAAAGCAGGAAAAGCCTCAAGGTGCTGTAATGTTACGTCATGATTCCCAAGACTCAATTGGAAATAGAAGTTATAGAAAATGACCTAGGAACCTCTTAAGTCAAGCGGAATCATGCACAGAAATGCATAGCTGTTGAAAATACCATGACATTTTATTATAGTGGTAGATTTGTGCTTGTGTATATTGTTGTCTTTAAATTGCACATAATACTGTAAATCATTTATTACTGAGCCAGTATATAGACCCCCTGGGCTTCCCAGGTGGCTCAATGGTAAGGAATTTGCCTGCCAATGCAGGAGACACAGAAGACACTAATTTGATCCTTGGGTTGGGAAGATCCCCTGGAGGAGAAAATGGCAACCTCACTCTAGTATTCTTGCCTGAAAAATCCCATGGACAGAGGAGCCTGGCAGGCCACAATCTACTGGGGGCCATAATCCATGAGGTCACAAAGAGTCAGACACAACTGAGCATGTTCTATGTGCTAGGTGCTGAAGGTACAAATATAAATTAAATAGGGTCACTCTAAGCTGAAATATGGAGAAGGCAATGGCACCCCACTCCAGTACTCTTGCCTGGAAAATCCCATGGACAGAGGAGCCTGGTCGGCTGCAGTCCATGGGGTTACTAAGAGTCAGACACGACTGAGCAACTTCACTTTCACTTTTCACTTTCATGCATTGGAGAAGGAAATGGCAACCCACTCCAGTGTTCTTGCCTGGAGAATGGGGGAGCCTGGTGGGCTGCTGTCTATGGGGTCGCACAGAGTTGGACATGACTGAAGCGACTTAGCAGCAGCAGCAGCAAGCTGAAATAACTTATCATCTGAAAGGGAGGGAATATTTGCTGGTGAATTTTTAAAAAATATTTTTACTTATTTATTTGGCTGTGCCAGGTCTTAGTTGGGGCATATGGGATCAAGTTTCCCAATCAGGGATTGAACCTGGGTCCTCTGCATTTGAAGAGAGCACTCTTAGCCACTAGACCACCAGGGAAGTCCCTGTTGGTGATCTTGATGTCAAAGTATTTTTCTGATTTCACCTAGAAGCAGTACATTCGAGTTGTGAAGCTCTTATGGGTGCGTGCTAAGTCACTTCAGTCATGTCCAACTCTTTGTGACCCTATGGACTATAGCCTGCCAGGCCCCTCTGTCCATGGGATTCTTCAGGCAAGAATGCTGGAGTGGGTTGCCATGCTCTCCCCCAGGAGATCATTCTGACCCAGGGATCGAACCCGCATCTCTATGTCTCCTGCATTGTCAGGCAGGTTCTTTACCATTAGTGCCACCTGGGAAGCCCCGTAAAGCTCTTTGTGCGTGCATGCTGAGTCTCTTAAGTCATGTCCAATTCTCTGGGACCCTATGGACTGTAGCCCACCAGGCTCCTTGATCCATGGGATTCTCCAGGCAAGAATACTCTCACCTATTATGTAATAGGGTTACAGTTGGTTGCTCTCCTGTGGTAAGCCCGTTTGCTGTTTCTTTTTTATCTGCACATCTTTTTGAGACCAACATTCACATCCCAAAAGGCAATTGTAATCAAAGGAAGACAAAAGGAAGGCAGTATTTTAAGGAATTCTGATCAGAACCAAGTTCTTAACAGCCATATTCTCTTGCCTGATGTAGATACTTGTAGAGAGATTTCAAAGCACTTAATCTGCTTACCTGATTCACTTGATGATAGTGTAATAACCTATGGTATAAGCAAGCATTGCTCTATCTAAGGAATCAAATTATTGCAAACATTAGGTCCTGTTTCTAAATGTTTTCCTTTCTTTTGCAAGGTGATAAATGGGAGAGGGAGAGAGCTGACGTGCATTTTTCAAATGCAAGTCAATCATTAGCAGAGTCATTTACAAAAGAACTTTGTAATTCCTGTAATCATGAAATTGATTGACCAGTCAAGAAAATATGATCCTTCTTTCTGTTTTAAGATTTGCAAATGGAATCATCAAATTGAATCCCATTTTTTTCTTAATAAATGGAATGTGGTTTTAAAACTTTTACTTAGTTATTTGGCTGCCTTGGGTCTTAGTTGTGTCACTTGGGATCTTCCTTGCAGCATGCCAGGTCTTCTGTGCGGGCTTCCTTCTCTAGTTGTGGCACTGATGCTCAGTAGTTGCTGTGCATGGGTTCAGTACTTGCTGTGCGTGGGTTCAGTAGTTGCTGTGCGGGGGTTCAGTAGTTGCTGTGCATGGGTTCAGTAGTTGCTGCGCGTGGGTTCAGTAGTTGCTGTGCGTGGGTTCAGTAGTTGCTGTGCGTGGGTTCAGTAGTTGGGGCACTCAGGGTTCATTGTGCCGGGCATGTGGGATCCTAGTTCCCCTTTTAATTCTGTATCTGCAGTGCTGATTTGAATATGAGTTTCTTATTACTGTTTTTTATGTTGAACATTGTTTTTATTGTGTAAAGTAGAGGTACGTTGTACCCCCAAAACATGTTAATATTTTAAATTTTTTAATTTATTTTTTAAATTTTTGAGTGCCCTGGGTCTTCATTGCTGTGTGCACGTCTTTTCCCTAGTTGCAGTGTGTGTGGGTGACTCTCTAGTTGCAGTGTGAGGGCTCCTCGTTGAGGTGGCTTCTCTTGTTATGGTGGCTTCTCTGGTTGTGGAGCACAGGCCCTGGGGCATGGGCTTAGTTGTCTTACTGGTATGTGGAATCTTCCTGCACCAGGGATCGAACTCGTGTCCTCTGCATTGGCAGGCAGATTCTTAACCACTGGACCATCAGGGAAGTCCTGATGGTCCAGTGGTTAAGTGAGATGGTCCAGAAGTCCAGTGGAAGTAAGAAATAGATTTAAGGGCCTAGATCTGATAGATAGAGTGCCTGATGAGCTATGGAATGAGATTTGTGACATTGTACAGGAGACAGGGATCAAGACCATCCCCTTTGGGAAAAAAATGCAAAAAAGCAAAATGGCTGTCTGGGGAGGCCTTACAGATAGCTGTGAAAATAAGAGAATTGAAAAGCAAAGGAGAAAAGGAAAGATATAAGCATCTGAATGCAGAGTTCCAAAGAATAGCAAGAAGAGATAAGAAAGCCTTCCTCAGCAATCAAGGCAAAGAAATAGAGGAAAAAACAGAATGGGAAGGACTAGAGATCTCTTCAAGAAAATTAGAGATACCAAGGGAACATTTCATGCAAAGATGGGCTGGATAAAGGACAGAAATGGTATGGACCTAACAGAAGCAGAAGATATTAAGAAGAGGTGGCAAGAATACACAGAAGAACTGTACAAAAAAGATCTTCACAACCCAGATAATCACGATGGTGTGATCATTGACCTAGAGCCAGACATCCTGGAATGTGAAGTCAAGTGGGCCTTAGAAAGCATCACTATGAACAAAGCTAGTGGAGGTAATGGAATTCCAGTTGAGCTTTTCAAATCCTGAAAGATGATGCTGTGAAAGTGCTGCACTCAATATGCCAGCAAATTTGGAAAACTCAGCAGTGGCCACAGGACTGGAAAAGGTCAATTTTCATTCCAATCCCAAAGAAAGGCAATGCCAAAGAATGCTCAAACTACTACACAGTTGCACTCATCTCACACACTAGTAAAGTAATGCTCAAAATTCTCCAAGCCAGGCTTCAGCAATACGTGAACCGTGAACTTCCTGATGTTCAAGCTGGTTTTAGAAAAGGCAGAGGAACCAGAGATCAAATTGCCAACATCCACTGGATCATGGAAAAAGCAAGAGAGTTCCAGAAAAGCATTATTTCTGCTTTATTGACTATGCCAAAGCCTTTGACTGTGTGGATCACAATAAACTGTGGAAAATTCTGAAAGAGATGGGAATACCAGACCACCTGATCTGCCTCTTGAGAAATTTGTATGCAGGTCAGGAAGCAACAGTTAGAACTGGACATGGAACAACAGACTGGTTCCAAATAGGAAAAGGAGTACGTCAAGGCTGTATATTGTCACCCTGCTTATTTAACTTATATGCAGAGTACATCATGAGAAACACTGGGCTGGAAGAAGCACAAGCTGGAATCAAGATTGCCGGGAGAAATATCAATAACTTCAGATATGCAGATGACACCACCCTTATGGCAGAAAGTGAAGAGGAACTCAAAAGCCTCTTGATGAAAGTGAAAGTGGAGAGTGAAAAAGTTGGCTTAAAGCTCAACATTCAGAAAATGAAGATCATGGCATCCAGTCCCATCACTTCATGGGAAATAGATGGGGAAAGAGTGGAAACAGTGTCAGACTTTATTTTTCTGGGCTCCAAAATCACTGCAGATGGTGACTGCAGCCATGAAATTAAAAGACGCTTACTCCTTGGAAGGAAAGTTATGATCAACCTAGATAGCATATTCAAAAGCAGAGATATTACTTTGCCAACAAAGGTTCGTCTAGTCAAGGCTATGGTTTTTCCTGTGGTCATGTATGGATGTGAGAGTTGGACTGTGAAGAAGGCTGAGCGCCGAAGAATTGATGCTTTTGAACTGTGGTGTTGGGAGAAGACTCTTGAGAGTTCCTTGGACTGAAAGGAGATCCAACCAGTCCATTCTGAAGGAGATCAGCCCTGGGATTTCTTTGGAAGGAATGATGGTAAAGCTGAAACTCCAGTACTTTGGCTACCTCATGCGAAGAGTTGACTCATTGGAAAAGACTCTGATGCTGGGAGGGATTGAGGGTAGGAGGGGAAGGGGACGACAGAGGATGAGATGGCTGGATGGCATCACTGACTCAATGGACGTGAGTCTGGGTGAACTCCGGGAGTTGGTGATGGACAGGGAGGCCTGGCGTGCTTCGATTCATGGGGTCTCAAAGAGTCAGACATGACTGAGCGACTGAACTGAACTGAACTGAACAATTATTAAACTCTTATCAATTTATTTCAATCAGTCTTATTTCAGCTACTGTGCCAAGTCACTTACATGTGTTTATTTAAGCCTCACAACAACTCTAAACTGCTGCTGTTGTCCCCATTTTATAGATGAGATAAGCAAAGACATTGAAAGCTTAATTTGCTAAATTACACAGCTATTAAGTGCCAGAGCTGGGATTTAAACCCAGTTTAGCTTCAGAACCTACATGCTGCTAACATAACCATAATATGCTGTCTCTACTCTCTATGGTTCCAGGCACTACACTGGGCCATCCTTTTCAGTAACTTACATGCCAATGAATTCTCATAACTATGCAAGGCAATATCAATAATTTATTTTTATAGATAAGGTAACTGAAGGCCTAAAGAAATTAATAACTTGCTCAAGATACTTAGCTAATCAGTGCCAGCCCTGGGAATATCCTTTAAGCCATTAGGAGTCTACTTCTCTTCCATCACTCCAGGAAATTAAAGTTTATTATATTTTAATTGAATTTGGTTCAACCATGCTAGGACACCCTTCCATTATAGGTAATAAAGAATTAACTGCATTACATTAAATGTTCTACAACAATCATTTCATACAAAGTTTGAAAGCAGTTACCAACATTTGCTTTCTGACTTGTATCCCTTCCATCTCCCCAAACCTCATAAGATACATAGAAGACAGAAAAGGGTTTGTGCCACAGGATGTGAAAGGTGTTGTCAGAACTGAATATTGACCTTTTGCCTAAGTTACCTTGCATACTCTGATATGAAAAGTTATCATTGCTGTGCCATATGACTCAAGCAAAGTCCAGACCAGGAGTCAAAGTGCTAGTCTCTAACAGTAATGTGTACAGAATGGCCATTTTCTCCCTTGATGGGCAAAGAAAGCATGTAAGTTAGCAATTACATAACAAGCCACAGCCAACTTAATGTCTGAAATTTTTTTTAGTTTAAAAAGATTCTGTGCATTGACTGTTTCTTCTGGTACCACCTAGAGTCACATGGAACTGCATTCATCTGATGACAGAGGTGGCCTCTCTTTCCTTACTGGCGCTTAATGCTAACTGTAGACTAGAGTGCCTTGGTTTTTGTTCTCACGGCCTCTCATCTTCCTACAGACCAGACTGGACTTTCACTGCATGCGGAGGGGGTGTTCTCCGGGAATTGTTCTAAGAAGGCAAGTCCCAGTGTGGAAAGCACTAGTCAAGCCTTTGTACTTGTCAAACTTGCTGATGTCTTATTGGCCAGACCAGGCCAGGGCCAAGCTTAGAGTCATTGCAGGATGGGACCTAAACTCCACCTCTTTTTTTAAAAAAAATATGTCACATGTACCTCCCCACCCCCAACCCCATTTTTCAGTTGTTCCATGAGGCATGTGGGATCTTAGTTCCCCAACCAGGAACGGAACTGGAAGCCCCTGCAGTGGGAGTGAGATGTCTTAACCGCTGGACCACCAGGGAAGTCCCCCTAAACTCCACCTTTTGATGAGAACAGTGCAAAGAATGTGTAGTCATTTTTAATCCACACAGAAAGAAGCCAAGCTTCAAACAGCAAAGACTAGGGGTCAGCAAACGTTTTCTCGAAGGATGAGATGGTAAATCTTTTAGGCTTGCAGGCCTTGGGTCTTTGCAGTCTGGGGTATGAAAGCAACATAGACAATATATAAGCAAAAGAAGGAGACTGTGTTTCAGTAAAACTTTATTTGCAAAGGCACGAGGTCCTATACGGTTGGTTTTTTTATATTTACAAAAACTTATAGTTTGAAGACCACTCTCAAAGACCACTGCAGGTAGAATAGACTTTTAAGAGTGAAAATGAGAGAAGAAAGTTCCCAAATGTTGATCCCTTGGAGTTCCAAACTGACACATTTTCTAGGAATGGCTTTTTAAAATATTTTACATCCTCCAAGAAAGAGAAGCCAGGGAAAGTCCAATGAAAATTTCCCCTACTGTAATTTTGGAAATGAGCTGAACAGTGACCATTGTCAGACTTAATAAAGCAGCCATCATAGCCAGGTGCTGTGCTTAATTACTCAGTCTTGTCCAACTTTTTGCAAGCCCAGGGACTGCAACCCATCAGGCTCCTCTGTCCATGGGGATTTCCCAGGCAAGAATACTGGAGTGGGTTGCCATGCCCTCCTACAGGGGATCTTCCCAAGCCATGGGTCAAACCCAGGTCTCCCGCATTGCCAGGAGAAGAACTCCTGGGTTCTTTACCATCTGAGCCACCAGGGAAGCCCTGATAGCCAGGACAGCATCCAAACCCAAGGTCACATAAAACCTAGAGCAATATAAAGAACTCATTAGATACTTTATGGAAGTTATTTCATTTCATGCTGAAGAAATCTTGTTAGGTTAAAATTATTATCCTGTGTTAAAGATAGAAAGATCGAACTTCGGAGATGTGAAGTTAAATGACTCTAGTTAATGTTATTAATGTTAAAACTTAAACAGCCAATATTTGAAACCAGAACCAGAACATTTTCTACCACATACTCTACCACGTTGCCCCTGCTTTTTGAGTTTGAAAGGGAAATAATCTATGTAGGAAGATAAGTTATTGGAAAAATTATGTATAAAAATTATTTGTAATCACTAGTCACACACACATACAAAATAGCATCTCTTCAAGTGCAGAAAAAAAGATGGGGAATAAGAAGAATTGGTCATTTTCTCCTACCTATTTTAAACATGGGTAGTTTTCTCCGACTTGTGCATTAATAGAATGAGAGAGGTATAGAAGGGCCAAAAGATCAGGAGACAACTGACACTGAAAGGTTAGTTTATTACAATTGCCAAGAAAAGAGGACACTCTATGTCTTGGGGGCCACGCAGGGAAGCACTGATGCTGGTTGTAGGGCAGAGGGAGAGGGAGGAACTGTGGGCTAGAGCCTTTATTGTGGTTTCTGCGAGAAGGAACTGACCAGGCCAGGTAAGCAGGCTTAGGATGGATTAGTTTGAATAATGTCAATGGCCTCTGTAGCACAGGGGCTGTCCCTACTAGCTATCTGGTACCTAGCCCCGGGGTGATGAGGGCCTGTGGATAAATGGCCCTAAGTGTGGGAGCTCAGTAAAAGAGATCGTTGGAATGTGAGCTCTGGATTGGCTCCTTTGTATTTGAAAAGTGTGCTCATGAGAGAGTTGTTTATTATCTCTAAAAATGTACTAACCTCTGGAGGAGTAGTCCCTTCAGGGTCAGCAAGGCCCCAGATGTCAAAGCATCAAAATACAGAAAATAAGACAGTGGTTATACTACCACTACTACTATAGTGGGTTCTCTAATTTTTGCTTTTACTCCAAGACCTACAGAAATAACTGAGATAGTCAAAGGTAATTAGAACTATCTAGAAAATAGCCAAAAACAAGGAAAGAACGAAAAAAAAAGAGGGTTCTGGTTCAAGATGACAATATAGGAAAATCTTGATCTCACAGACACACTGAGTCTACAGCTATGTATAGAACAATGTCTTTCAAAAACCTAAAGCCTGGCTGAGTGATGAGTATACATCAGGCAAACAAGTGGAGCTACATCAAACTAGGTAGGAGGCTGGGATACAATCTTGCCATAAACCACCCCCAGCACAGTGGCATACAACCCAGAGAAAGTTCAAAACCTGAAGCTCCTCTCTGAGGAGCAAAGGGTTTAATTTCCGTACCAGTAACTTCAACTTCTAGGACCTGCACCAGAGAGATGATCCCCAACCACTTTGAAAACTAACAGAACCTAAGACTGTAGTAATCTGGGAGACATATCCTAGAAGGTCCGTGCATTGAGAGGAGCACCAGGACCCAGCTCATTGTCAGCTGATCTCGACCAGACTTAAAGAGGCTTGAAGATCAGGAACAGGACAGGGTGCCCACCATCACCACTTTTACTCAACATAGTGTCGGAAGTCCTAGTCAGAGCAATGAGACAAGAAATAGAAACAAAAGGAATCCAAATTGAAAGGAAGATGTAAAGCTGTCATTGTTCACGGATGACATGACACTATACATAGAAAATCCCGAAAGCTACTAAAACTCATCAATGAATACAGTATATATTATTTATTACAGTAGCTTACAGTTGTTTAAACTATAGTTGTAGTTTATATTATAAAGTTGTATAATACAAAATTAACATACAGAAATTTGTTACATTTCAGTACACTAACAACAAGCTATCAGGAAAAAAAGAATCCCATTTATAATCATATGAAAAGAATGAAATACCTAGGAATAAATCTGAGGGAAAATGACTGTACTCATAAAACTGTAAGAAACTGATGAAAGAAACTGAACACATTACAAACAAATGGAAAGCTACACCCTGCTAATGGATTGGGAAAATTAATACTGTTAAAATGACCTTACTACCCAAGGCATATACAGATTCAATGTACATTTTCATTAGTTGTGAAAATACCAATAGCATTTTTCACAGAACTAGAACAAATAGTTCCAAAATTTGCATGGAAAAAACAAAGACCCTGAATATCCAAAGCAATCGTGAGAGAGAGGAACAGAGCTGGATATATTACATTTCCTGAATTGAAACTGTACTACAAAACAATAGTAATCAAAAGCCACGTTATATGGCAATTAACCTATTATGAAGGAGGCAAGAAAATACAATGGGAAACAGCCTTTTTGAGAAATGGTGCTGGGAAACACTGGACAGGTACACACAAAATAATCAAACTGGAAAACTTTCTCACCCCACATGTGTAAATAAATTCATAATGGATTAAAGACTCAAATATAAGTCCTGAAATCCTAAAACATCTAGAAGGAGACATACTGCGTTCTTTGACTTTGGTCTTAGCAATGGATTTTTGGATATGTCTCCTTGGGCAAAGGAAACAAAAGAAAAAAATAAACATGTGGAACCTAATCAAACTTAAAAAGTTTTGCACAGTAACAGAAACTATTGACAAAATGAAAAGACAGCCTAATGGATGGGACCGGGTATTTGCAAATGATATATCCCATGAGGGGTTAATATCCAAAAGATACAAAGAACAGCTCAACATTTTTTTTTAAAAAGCTGATTAAGACATGGGCAGAGGACCCGAAGAGACATTCCAAAGACATACAGATGACCAATGGGCACAGGAAAAGATGCTCAGACTTCCCTGGTGGCACAGTGGATAGGAATCCGTCTGCCAATTCAGGGGACACAGGTTCGATCCCTGGTCTGGGAAGATTCAACATGCCATGGAGCAACCAAGTTCCTGTGCCACAACTACTGAAGCCCGCTCGCCTAGAGCCTGTGCTCTGCAACAAGAGAAGCCACCGCAATGAAAAGCCCACGCACCACAACAAAGAGTAGCCCCTGCATACTGCAACTAGAGAAAGCCTGCAGGAAGCAGCAAAGACCCAGCACAGTCAAAGATAAATACATACATACATAAAAACATAAAAAAGATTCTCAACATCATTAATCTTTTTAGAAAGTCAAAGATACAGTGAGATATGACCTCACACCTTTCAGAATGGTTATCATCAAAAATACAAGAGACAACGTGTCAGTGAAGATGTGGAGAAAAGGGAAACTCATGGACTGTTGGTGGGAGTGTAAACTGGTACAGCCACTATGGACAACAGTATGGAGGTTTATCAAAAGCTAAAAGTAAGACCACCATATGTTCCAGCAACCTCACACCTCGGTATGTAGAAGAAGAAAGGCCATCAGCTGACTTTTCTGTCAAAACTTTGGAGGCTAGAAGGGAGTGGCATCTGGCATTATGTATTTAAAGAGCAGTAACTTCCAATGAGTATAATCCATAAAACTATTGAATCACTATGTTGTATACCTGAAAACAATATAATATTTTAAATCAAATACACTTCAATGAAAAAATAAGAAATTGTCTTTTCTCATGGTAAATTGATTTCAGGCTGAGCTCAAGCATACTTGTATCTGTTTCAATATTCCTGAGTGCATTAATTTTTAAAAAATCCTTCAGTGTTGCATACAACACATTCATAGAGTAGGATATTCTTCTTTTCTAAATGTTAACATGAGTGGTACTGGTTCTAACTAAAAGATATAATCCACAAAAGAAGAAACCAAGTCGGATAAGTTGCTCATGGTAAATACCTTATTTTGAGTTCAGTTCATTTACAGGCAGTCCTATGCAGAAATGATTTTTGAAAACACAAAGAAAATGATGTATGAGACAGTGATGATCATGATAATGATGTACGATTCTGGAAAGAGCTAAAAAGAAGCTGAAGTCAGAACTTTTTTTTTTTTAATAAATCAACTCTTTTGAGGTATACTCAGTATACAATAAAATGCTCAGAGTTAATGGTGACGTTTGACTTGTAAGTACCATCCTGTCTTAGCGTGTTGAGAATACTATAATAAAGTACTATAAAATAAATATTATAGTATAAAATACTATAATAAAGTACCTTAGACTGGGTGGCCAGACATCCTGGAATGTGAAGTCAAGTGGGCCTTAGGAAGCATCACTATGAACAAAGCTAGTGGAGGTGATGGAATTCCAGTTGAGCTATTTCAAATCCTAAAAGATGATGGTGTGAAAGTGCTGCACTCAATATGTCAGCAAATTTGGAAAACTCAGCAGTGGCCACAGGACTGGAAAAGGTCAGTTTTCATTCCAATCCCAAAGAAAGGCAATGCCAAAGAATGCTCAAACTACCACGCAATTACACTCATCTCACACGCTAGTAAAGTAATGCTCGAAATTCTCCAAGCCAGGCTTCAACAATATGTGATCTGTGAACTTCCAGATGTTCAAGCTGGATTTAGAAAAGGCAGAGGAACCAGAGATCAAATTGCCAACATCCCTTGGATCATGAAAAAATCAAGAGAGTTCCAGAAAAACATCTATTTCTGCTTTATTGACTATGCCAAAGCCTTTGACTGTGTGGATCACAATAAACTGTGGAAAATTCTTCAAGAGATGGGAATACCAGACCACCTGACCTGCCTCTTGAGAAACCTATATGCAGGTCAGGAAGTAACAGTTAGAACTGGATATAGAAAAACAGATGGGTTCCAAATAGGAAAAGGAGTACGTCAAGGCTGTATATTGTCACCCTGCTTATTTAACTTATATGCAGAGTACATCATGAGAAACGCCGGGCTGGAAGAAGCACAAGCTGGAATCAAGATTGCCGGGAGAAATATCAATCACCTCAGATATGCAGATGACACCACCCTTATGGCAGAAAGTGAAGAAGAACTAAAAAGCCTCTTGATGAAAGTGAAAGAGGAGAGTGAAAAAGTTGGCTTAAAGCTCAACATTCAGAAAATGAAGATCATGGCATCCGGTCCCATCACTTCATGGGAAATAGATGGGGAAACAGTGTCAGACTTTATTTTGGGGGGCTCTAAAATCACTGCAGATGGTGATTGCAGCCATGAAATTAAAGGACACTTACTGCTTGGAAGGAAAGCTATGACCAACCTAGACAGCATACTAAAAAGCAGAGACATTACTTTGCCAACAAAGGTCTGTCTAGTGAAGGCTATGGTTTTTCCAGTGGTCACATATGGATGTGAGAGTTGGACTATAAAGAAAGCTGAGTGCCAAAGAATTGATGCTTTTGAACTGTGGTGCTGGAGAAGACTCTCGAGAGTCCCTTGGACTGAAAGGAGATCCAACCAGTCCATCCTAAAGGAGATCAGTCCTGGGTGTTCATTGGAAGGACTGATGTTGAAGCTGAAACTCCAATCCTTTGGCCACCTCATGCGAAGAGCTGACTCATTGGAAAAGACCCTGATGCTGGGAAAGATTGAAGGCAGGAGGAGAAGGGGATGACAGAGGATGAGATGGTTGGATGGCATCACCGACTCAATGGATATGAATTTGGGTGGACTCCGGGAGTTGGTGATGGACAGGGAGGCCTGGTGTGCTGCAGTTCATGGGGTCGCAAAGAGTCGGACACGACTGAGTGACTGAACTGAACTGAGACTGGGTGGTTAATAAACAAGAATATTTCTCACAGTTCTGAAGGCCAGTAAGTCCAAGATCGAGACACCAGCAGAATTAGTGTCTGGTGAGAACCATTCCTGGTTCATAGATGCACCTTCTCACTGTAACCACAAAGGGCAGAAGGGCTGAAGGATCTCTCTGAGGCCTCTTTGTAAAAGCACCAATCACCTCCCGAAGACCCCAGCTGCTAATACCGTCGCCTGGGGCGGGGGGGGCGGGGTGCTGTGTTTAGGATTTCAACATGTGCACTTTGGAAGGAAATATTCATCCTGAGCACACTCCAATCAAGACACAAGTTTCCCATCACTCCAGAAAGTTCTCTCTATCTCTTCATTCCCTCACATCAGGAAACACTGATGAAAATTCCATTCCCTTGTATTGTTTGGACTATTCCAGAACTTCATACAAAGGAAGTGCTATATGAAGTTTCTTTGTTCTGGTTTCTTTCTATCATCATCCTATCTCTGAGATACATCCATCAGTTCTGTTCAGTTGCTCAGTTGTGTCCGACTCTTTGCAACCCCATGAACCGCAGCACGCCAGGCCTCCCTGTCCATCACCAACTCCCGGAGTCCACCCAAATTCATATCCATTGAGTCGGTGATGCCATCCAACCATCTCATCCTCTGTCATCCCCTTCTCCTCCTGCCTTCAATCTTTCCCAGCATCAGAGTCTTTTCCAATGAGTCAACTCTTCGCATGAGGTGGCCAAAGTACTGGAGTTTCAGCTTTAGCATCATTCCTTCCAAAGGAATCCCAGGGCTGATCTCCTTCAGAATGGACTGGTTGGATCTCCTTTCAGTCCAAGGGACTCTCAAGAGTCTTCTCCAGCGCCACAGTTCAAAAGCATCAATTCTTCTGTGCTCAGCCTTCTTCACAGTCCAACTCTCACATCCATACATGACCACTGAAAAAACTATAGCCTTGACTAGACGGACCTTTGTTGGCAAAGTAATGTCTCTGCTTTTTAGTATGCTGTCTAGGTTGGTCATAACTTTCCTTCCAAGCAGTAAGCGTCTGTTAATTTCATGGCTGCAATCACCATCTGCAGTGATTTTGGAGCCCCAAAAAATAAAGTCAGCCACTATTTCCATTGTTTCCCCATCTACTTGCCATGAAATGATGGGAGCGGATGCCATGATCTTAGTTTTCTGAATGTTGAGCATTAAGCCAACTTTTTCACTCTCCTCTTTCACCTTCATCAAGAGGCTCTTTAGCTCTTCTTCACTTTCTGCCATAAGGGTGGTGTCATCTGCATATCTGAGGTTATTGATATTTCTCCAGGCAATTTTGATTCCAGCTTGTGCTTCCTCCAGCCCAGCGTTTCTCATGATGTACTCTGCATATAAGTTAAATAAGCAGGGTGACAATATACAGCCTTGACGTACTCCTTTTCCTATTTGGAACCAGTCTGTTGTTCCATGTCCAGTTCTAACTGTTGCTTCCTGATCTGCATACAGGTCTCTCCATGATTGTACACATATCAGAAACTTGTTCAGATTTACTGAGGGTTTTCCCACTGAATGAATATGCCAGTCTGTTTGCCATTCATCTATCCAGTACTGGTTATTTGTTTCCAGTCTGTGGAATAAATGCATTCATTGTGTTGCTATGAATACATATATATGAATCATTGTGGAGAACTTCCTATGGTAGAATCACTGAGACATAGAGCAGATGTAAGTTTAACTTTATAAGAAACTATTATTATCCACACTAATGATGCCAAGAAATGCAATTACAGAGGGGTGTGCAACAACAAAAAATTGTCGCTATCAGCAAGGTTAGAAACTACCGAACTGTAAGGAAAAAGGAAGAGGTGGCAGTATACTCAGTGGCCCTCCACCTGACATGAAATCAGGTATTCGAGGCAAAATAATACTTAGTGTAGACACGACTGTAGCTGCATTGTATATTCATTTCATACTTCTGTTAGCACGAATTTTGCTGGTATCATTTTTCATGTAATAGATGTTTTGTAAGAGAGAAAATAGGAAACAAATTTTAATGAAACAGAAAATCCCTGAGCAAAAGAAACACTAATGGAGAAAAATCACAGTGGCATTTACTGGAAGAAATGATGAATAATCACTCTGATAATTACTTAATTCTACTGCTATTTTGGTGAAAGAGGAGAGTGAAAAATCTGGCTTAAAACTCAACATTCAAAAACTAAGATCATGGCATCTGGTCCCATCACTTCATGGCAAATAGAAAGGGATAAGTGGAAACAGTGACAGACTTTATTTTCTTGGGTTCCAAAAACACAGCTGATAGCGACTGCAGCCATGAAATTAAAAGGCTCTTACTCCTTGAAAGTAACCCTATGACAAACCCAGATAACATATTAAAAAGTAGAGACATTACTTTTCCAACAAAGGTTCTGTATAGTCAAAGCTATGGTTTTTCCAGCAGTCATGTATGTATGTGAGAGTTGGACCATAAAGAAGGTTGAAAGCCGGAAAATTGATGCTTTTGAATTATGATGCTGGAGAACACTCTTGAGAGTCCCTTGGACTGCAAGGAGATCAAACCAGTCAATCTTGAAGGAAATCAACCCTGAATATTCATTGGAAGGACTGATGCTGAAGCTGAAGCTCCAATACATACTTGGCCCTCTGATCTAATGAGTTGACTAATTGGAACAAACCCTGATGTTGGGAAAGATTGAAGCAAAAGGAGAAGGGGAAGGCAGAGATGAAATGGTTAGATAGCATCACCAACTCAATGGACATGAACCTGAACAAATCCAAGAGACAGTAGAGGACATAAGAACCTGGTGTTCTGCAGTCCGTGGGGTCGCAGAGTCAGACAAGACTTAGGGACTGAACAGCAATGAACAACAACAAAATGTTGGCACTAACATTATAGCATCTCTTATGCCCTACCAGGGACTGATTGATTGACGTTTCAATCAATGAGTGTTCTCTATTTCTTCTCCCAGATGAGTTCTGCATGATTTTTATTTGCACAGACTTTTCCAGGTATTAGAGTTGTAGTTCATGTCAGTGCACCTAGTTGCAAAGAAACACCTTCCCTTTTGTGCAGTTTCATCTCCAAACAAAATACCATGGACAGAGCAATGCATAGCTCTTATCGACCAGACTCGTACCACGTGACAACTCCTAAAGCCAGGAAAACGTTTAGCTCATGAAAGTCAAAAACCTCAATAGAGGAAGTCATGCTGTTTTTATCAGGTTAAGAAAAAATGGATGCAGGGCAAATAAAAACAGATGGCTATTACTTTTTTTTTTTTTTTTTTTGGTTATTACTATTTCTGACTATAGTCTGGGCAAAAGTCTGGCTACAAAAGGATTTGGTCAAAAAAATTTTCTCACCCTAAAAGCCTCCATTCCTTGAGATTTCTATTTTCTGTGGCTTAAATAATGGTTGTTATCTCTAGGAATCCCCTACCCTTCTTGTGGTTTAGACAGTCAGCCTAGACCTTGATAGGCTGGGTAGATTCAGCACAGTTCCCTCTAAACTTAGAATTTTCACTTCTTCCTTAGCCCAATTACATGTCTTGGGATCTTCCACTCTCTAACTTACCACAAGGTATAGGAGGCCTAAGCAGTAATGAGGCTTAAGAAGAAGAGAGACCAGGTCAAACAGCTAGTTCCAGCTGATCGATTCAATTTACCAATCCTACCGCATGGGGGCAGTAGGAAACAAGAGAGAAGGAGTGTTTTATTTATATATTTATATATATATATATATATATATGCCGTCTGAATGCAGAGAGACTGCCGATTTATCACTGTGGCCAAAACATTACACCAGCATTTGACAAAATATTATAAACTCCTCAGGATCGGGATGGACTAGGGAAGTGCAAAAGGGAAGACTGAAATCAGGGGGAAAAGATTTTCTTTCTATTTCAATATATATTTTCCAGTTACTTGTCTAAGCATGAAGGATAATATGGCATTGTTTGGTAATTTGTTTTTTTAAGTTCAGAGCATATTTCCATGTGCTTAAATATTTGATAGCACACAATATATAATTTTAGGGGCTTCTCTGGTAGCTCAGGTGGTAAAGAATCCACCTGCAATGTGGGAGACCTGGGTTCCATCCCTAGGTTGAGAAGATCCCCTGGAAGAGGGCATGGCAACCCACTCCAGTATTCTTGTCTGGAGAATTCCATGGACAGAGGAGCCTGGTGGGCTGTAGTCCACAGGGTCGCAGAGACCGACACAACTGAGCGACTAAGCACAGCACGTAGTACATAATTTTAAATCCCTAGATAAATTTTCAGTCAAAGGCAACTCTAATATATCTACTTGAACCACTATTTTGGGGTAATTGAGGTATTTCCAGAATTTCTATAGTTATAAAATAATTAACTGTAACTAACTTTCATAAAGTTAAATCTTACCCAAAAATCACAGTACTGTCCTCTGATGGAAGTGCTGGGTTCAAATGAATATAGATTTTTAAGGAATGCGTGCTAAATTGCTTCAGTCGTGTCCAGCTCTTTGTGACCGACCCTATGGACTGTAGCCTGCCAGGCTCCTCTGTCCATGGGATTCAACAGGCAAGAATACTGCAGTGGGTTGCCGTTTCGCCCTCCAGGGTTTCTTCCTGACCCAGGGATCGAACCAGCATCTGTTATGTCCCCTGCATTGGCAGGCAGGTTCTTTACTGCTAGCGCCACCTGCTGAATTCACCAAGAAGTGCTTACCAATGTATATTCCACAAACAACATATTACATTATGCTTACACTTGGTGGCTTCTCTGTTCATTCACATGTCTTAAATTATAATAATGCTGCATATTTGATTTTATTAGAATTACAATATTATTGTAATAACATTTATATTTTATTCATGCTTTTTAAATTTCTTTTTTGAATTTTCCATGAAAATCCTTGATCCAGAAGCACTTACTTTTTCTGAGTAATTTTGGTTCTGTTTGGATATGTAGCACCCTTGTCTCAGGTCAAGAAAGCATTAGCAAAAGAGGAATTTGTATCACCGTGTTTTTGAAAAGCACCGTCTTTCCTTACAGTGCATTTTAAGTTCTCTTTTCCCCTCATCTCAGTAACTGCCAGCCCACCCAGCACTTCCCATCTTGCTTGTCTGCTCGCATCAAGAGTTTGTGTGGACATCCTGAGCAGCCCATTCAGAGTCCTCACAGTCCTCGCAACGGGGAAACTGTACCCAGCACTCTCTACCAAAAGGCCACCACTTGATAAAGCATCCTTTTTAAAAATCTTTCCTGTTCCCCTATTTGTGATGTGGACTTTTCATTCAGTTAGTTTCTTTTGCAACCCATTCTGATGAATTCACCTCAGACTCACTCTCAGTAGATCCGTCATATTAAAATAGCACTTCAGAGTTGGATGAGGCAGTGAGGAGGAAGACAAGAGAGAGAAGAGTGAGAAGAAAAAGAGAGGGAGCTGAGGTGGGAACTCTGATGCTTGAGAGAAAAATTTAACTGGACTACCCTGAAAATAGACACCTTTTACTTTTGGATCAAACCCAGTATTTAATTGTTGGAGCAGACTATTTTTTAACATTCTTTCCTCTATATGACAAAGTCATTTTTAACCTATGCAGATTTGTCAATGACTTGGTCAAAACTGATCTTTGCATACTCATGTTTAATGGACAGTAGAGCCAGATTTATTTTTAATTAATTTTAACTTCAAAAATTCTGCTAATGTATACTAACAATTCTGTTAGTATACTAAAAATACTGTTAGTATACAATTTCTGTTAGTATACTAAAAATTCTGTTAATGTGTATTAAGATAAACTAGTTAAGTTTCTTTTTTTGACAAAAGGTAAGCAGAGATTCATAAGAATCCAATTTCACAATAAAATCCAAAATTGTAAAACACTGCCCATGTGTTTATTTCTTCAGGATCATTTCTAGTAACTTGCAAATATCTCTATAATCTTAAATGTTTAATTTTATCTTAAATTTTTAAACAAAAAACTTCACAACATTACATATAATGACAGAATTGAAGTAACTCAAGTTTTATTTCTTTGTTTCTACAACCACTGTGTTTATTTTAATTTTTTGTTTAAACACTGGAATATGTGCTATCGTAAGAATTGGAGACACAAACTGTACCCAAAGTTAGCTTGAATAATTACAAATGTTTACAAACTTACTCTCAAAACAGTGCATGTAGCTAAGTCTGTATGGGCCAGGGCTATCTTTATTTTGATAACATTATCGTCTATGTGGAAAATCTGAAAAAAATTGACAAAAAACCTTCTGAAACTAGTAAGTAATTACAGTAAGGCTACAACATACACTTTAATATACAAAAGTCAATCCTATATCCTAGATACTAGGAATGAAAAAATGGAATTTGAAATTTGAAACAATACCATTTACATTAGCACCACACCCCCCCACACACACCCCCCGCAATGAAAGGCTTAGGTGTAAAACTAAAAAATATGGACATGATGTATATGAAAACTACAAAACTCTAATGAAAGAAATCAAATAAAAACTAAGTGAATGAAGATATATTCCATGTCCATAGTTAGGAAGACTCAATGTTGTCAAGATGTCAGTTCTTCCCAACCTAACTTGATCTACAGATTCAATGTGATCTCAGTCCAAATTCCAGCATGTTATTTTGTGGGTATCAACCAACTGATTTTAAAGTTAATATGAGGGGCTTCCCTGGTGGTAAAGAATCTGCCTGCCAGTGCAGGAGACACAGGTTAAATTTCTGGTCCAGGGAGATTTCACAGCTAAACAACTAAACCCATGTGCCACAACTAGAGAGTGGCCCCTACTCAACACAACTAGAGAAAAGCCCGGACAGCAACAAAGACCCAGCACAGCCAAATAAAAATAAATAAGATTATAAAAAAATCAAAGTACCACAGATCTATTGGTTTAAAACACACTTGTTGTTGTTTTAATTTTTTAAAAAAGCTCATATGGGGAAGGAAAAGACTCAAAATTGAAGGAGAAGAACAAAATTAGAGGAACTGACACTATTCAACTTCAAGAATTACTCTGCTAAGTCGCTTCAGTCGTGTCCGACTCTGTGCGACCCCAGAGACGGCAGACCACCAGGCTCCCCCATCCCTGGGATTCTCCAGGCAAGAACACTGGAGTGGGTTGCCATTTCCTTCTCCAATGCATGAAAGTGAAAAGTGAAAGTGAAGTCGCTCAGTCATGTCCAACCCTAAGTGACCCCGTGGACTGCAGCCTACCAGGCTCCTCCATCCATGGGATTTTCCAGGCAAGAGTACTGGAGTGGGGTGCCATTGCCTTCTCCACAAGAATTACTCTAAAGCTACACTATTCAAAATGGTGTGATATTGTGAAAGAATAGACAATTAGATCAGTATAATAGAGAATAGAGAGCCTAGAAATAGAAACATGTAAATATAGTCAACTGATCTCTAACAAAGTGTAAAAGCTAATCTTTTTAACAATGCTGTTGGAACAACTGAATATCCACAAGCAAAAACCAAACCCAAACAAACAAACTTAGATGCAGACCTCACACCCATCACAAAAATTAACTCAAAATAGATCATAGATCTAAATATAAAGCCCCAAATTATAAAGCTCCTAGAAGATAACAGGTGAAAATATATTGGGTTGACCAAAATATTCATTTGGGTTTTTCCATAAGATGTTACAGAAAAATCCGAATGAGCTTTTTGGCCAACCGATAGAAGACCATGGATATATAATACCAAAGGCAGGATCCATGAAAAAAATAATTCATAAGCTGGACTTATTTAAAATTAAAAACTTCTGATATGTGAAATACATTGTCAAGGGAATGAGAAGACAAGGCATACACAGGGAGAAGGTACATGCAAAGGATGCGTCTGGTAAATGACTACTTGGGTGTGTGCATGCTAAGTCTCTTCAGTCGTGTCCGACTCTGTGCGACCCTATGGACTGTAGCCCATCAGGCTCCTTTGTCCATGAGATTCTCAGGCAAGAATACTGGAGTGGGTTGCCATGCCCTCCTCCAGGGGATCTTCCCAACCCAGGAATCGAAGCCACATCTCTTATGTCTCCTGCATTGTCAGGTAGGCTCTTTACCACCTGGGAAGCCCAAATAACACAGAATGATGTATAATTTTCAGTTATTTCCAATAAACACTTTTCACATTTTTGTGTAATAAAACAATTGTCAATTATAATTATATATTTTTATATATAATACAATATATTAAATATATTGTATATTTAATATTTTAAAATATAATACATTTATGACATATCTACCACATTATATATTGAATAATTATTTATTATTTATGTTTTAAAAAGTTGGTTGCCCAAGTCAGCCCCCAAATAGTCCCACATGACCCGCCACATAAATCCTATGAGATAATACTATTATCCCCACTGATTTATAGATGAAATAAAAACTTTAGAGACATTAACTTGCTTAAACCACAGGATAATAAATGATGAGGGTTTTTTTTTTTTCTCCTTTCCATCTAAGGTTAATCAGCTAGATTATTTTCTCTGATCAAGACAACTGAATGTGGAAATGTCCTTTTTTTCTTTGGCCACGCTCTGTGACATGTGGGATCTTAGTTCCCCTACCAGAGGTCCAACCCAGGCCCTCTGCATTGGAAGTGCAGAGTCAACCTCTGGACCGCCAGGGAAGTCCCAAAATACCCATTCTTTTTATTACAGGGTTCAGAAGTTAGTCATCCACGGTAGTAAGAATGTGTGTTTGTGTGCATATGTGTGTGTGTGTGCTCATGCTTTGGTCACAATATATTTTTAAATTAGGAATTTCACATAGAAGTCAGATTTCAGTTTTCTCTTAACAACTCGGATGATCTGGAAACACTGGGCCCATATTCCTCCACAGCAGTTGCTTGCTAATGGACATTTGTCAGGACATTATCTCCAGTTTGCCAAGCTCCGTCTTCTCCCTTTCCTCTACATCATTCCAGCTTCAATCAAGGACATTACACTTACTACAGAGGTAGCAGACAGTAATGGTTTAAGAAGCCAGACTGGGGTTCAAATCCCCACTCTGCTACTTAACCAGCTCTGTAACTTTGGACAAGTTACTTAACATCTCTGTGTATGGGTTTCTTCAGTTTGTAAAGCTGAACTAATAACAGTGTCTTTCTCATAGGGCTTTTTTATAAAAACTAATTAAAAAATTTTTTAATCTACTTATTTATGGCTGCACTGGGTCTTAGTTGCTACATGCAGGCTTTCTCTAGCTGTGGCCAGCCTTGAATGTGTTAGTCGCTCAGTTGCATTCAACTCTTTGTGAGCCCCATGGACAGTAGACAGCCAGACTCCTCTTTGTCCATGGAATTCTCCAGGCAAGAATACTGGAGTGGGTAGCCATTCCCTTTTCCAGGGGATCTTCCCGACTCGAGATCAAACTTGCATCTCCTGCATTGCAGTCAGATTCTTTCACTGCACTCAGTCTGAGCCACCAAGGAATCTGTTTATTTATGGCTGTACTGGGTCTTAGTTGCAATGTGCAGGCTTTCTCTAGCTTTGGCCAGCCAGGGGCTACTATTTATTCTGGTGCACAAGCTTCTCGTTGTGGTGGCTTCTCTTGTTGAGGGAGCGTGGGCTCTAGGAGCACCTGCTGAAGTGGGTTACAGCCCCCCGGGCTCTAGAGTGTGGACTCAATAGCTGTGGTGCTGGGGTTTAGTTGCTCCACAGCATGTAGGATCTTCCCGGGTCAGGGATCGAACCCTTGTCACCTGCATTGGCAGGCAGATTCTTAGCCACTGGACAACCAAGGAAGTCCCCTTCACAGAGCTTTTAGAGGGTTTAAAGTAATAATTCAAGAAAATCTTAGAACATTCTTTAGCATATATAAGTGTTCCCTAAAAGTATCATTACATCCTGTCACAGTGTAAGCACTTCAGTTTGAGTTCCCTTTTAATGAAACTCCACCTCTCCACCCTCAGAGGTATAGCCAGAAAATGAACTCAGACCATAGTTGTCCAGCAGCTGTGCTTTCTGGGTTATTCTGTGTTAAATAATTCCATATGTGGACTTCAGTCGTCCAGCCTGTGTTGAGCTAAACCATGGCTAGTCCAATTTCATAGTCTATTCGAAAGGGAATATACCGCTTCACAGCCTTCATGCAGTTTTAAGTTTCCCAGATATCCCACGCATCATTAATCATGAAGGAACAAGCAACACTTATCAAGGCAGCGTGCTCTAAACTCATAGGCAAGCAAGAGCAATTTTTCCACCTTCACTTTGAACCCCACCCCACCTTAGAAACAGCTCTGATTCAGACACACATGAGAAGGCTCATTACTGAACAGAATTCTGGCCACTCGATGTAAATCATCCCAATCAGGTTAAGAGTGACTCCCATCTCCCCAGAGCTGAAATAAACCTTCTATCTTTTTCAGGACTGAGGAAACTGGAAATTCAGAAAAGATCTCAGAAGAATCTTAAGGGTCTGACTTTAAATATTCATTTCTAGGTATAAATGTAGATTATAAACATACATATAATTAAAGCAAAATAGATTTTACTCTCCATGATGTCTTAAACCTGCTCTTTTCATTTAGTATTACATTAGTAAAATATTTGATGTAAATACATTTACAATATTATTTTTAGTGGCTTTTTGATATTCAACTATGTGAATATAACAACCCCCTATACTTAGACATCTGGATAGCTTCCTAATGATCCCCAAGTTCACAAAAACGATGTGATAAACAATCCTGTAAATTAAATTTGGAGAGCAACTTTATTTGTTTACCCTGGAATTTTTTCTTAGAGGTAGTTCCCCTAAGTCCTGCCCACCATTGGAAATAATTTTTAAAGTAAAAGTAAACCTTAAATATCCCAGTTTGGATATTCCATCTATTTCCCGTTAGACCTTAATTGACACAGAACCTATTACGTATCAATATCTACTGTGTGTTCTATACTTTACGTTCTTTAGTTAAATCATCCAACAGCTTTTTGTGATGGGCATTATTATTCTCAACTAAGAAATGAGGCTCAAATGTGTAAAGGAATATGTCCAAGATCACAGCTAATTAATATCAGGAAATTTAAATTCTCCTTGGTCTGACTTTAAAGTTAAGGAACTTTCCTTAGTACTATGTTCCTGAAGAGATTCCATAATTCAATTTTTAAATAGACCCAACAATATTTTAGGTGCTGTGAGGAAGAGGACCATTTAGAATTTTCAGTAATGATTTGCAAAATGAATACCTACTCACTAAAAATTGATGGAAATTAAAATGTTTAGTTATGAGGTAGCTGAAATCAAGAGATATTTCTGATTTCCTTTGGTTCTGAAAACACATAATTAGTATCACCTGCTCGGAGGTGGATGCATGTGCCAGCTCAACTTCATTCTCTGCCTTAGTGCCCTCCAGAGCTCCTTGAAAGGTGTCTATTCAGACTCTAACTTCCTGTTCTTATAATACACATGCAGGCATGCTAAGTCACTTCAGTCATGTCCGACTTTTTGCAGTGCTATGGACTGTAGCCTGCCAGGCTCCTCGGTCCATGGGATTCTCCAGGCAAGAACACTGGACTGGGTTGCCATGGCCTCCTCCAGGGGATCTTCCTGTCTCTTATGTCTCCTGGATTCCCAAGTGGGTTCTTTACCACTAGTGCCACCTGGGCAGCCCATTCTTACACTATATAGGTTACTTTTCTCTGTTCAGTTCAGTTCAGTCGCTCAGTCATGTCCGACTCTTTGCGACACCATGAATCGCAGCACGCCAGGCCTCCCTGTCCATCACCAACTCCCGGAGTTCACTCAGACTCATGTCCATCGAGTCAGTGATGCCATCCAGCCATCTCATCCTCTGTCGTCCCCTTCTCCTCCTGCCCCCAATCCCTCCCAGCATCAGGGTCTTTTCCAATGAGTCAACTCTTTGCATGAGGTAGCCAAAGTATTGGAGTTTCAGCTTCAGCATCAGTCATTCCAATGAACACCCAGGACTGATCTCCTTTAGGATGGACTGGTTGGATCTCCTTGCAGTCCAAGGGACTCTCAAGAGTCTTCTCCAACACCACAGTTCAAAAGCATCAATTCTTTGGCGCTCAGCTTTCTTCACAGTCCAACTCTCACATCCATACATGACCATTGGAAAAACCATAGCCTTGACTAGACAGACCTTTGTTGGCAAAGTAATATCTCTGCTTTTCAATATGCTATCTAGGTTGGTCATAACTTTCCTTCCAAGGAGTAAGCGTCTTTTAATTTCATGGCTGCAGTCACCATCTGCAGTGATTTTGAGCCCCCCAAAATAAAGTCTGATACTGTTTCCACTGTTTCCCCATCTATTTCCCATGAAGTGACAGGACCAGATGCCATGATTTTAGTTTTCTGAATGTTGAGCTTTAAGCCAACTTTTTCACTCTCCTCTTTCACTTTCATCAGGAGGCTTTTTAGTTCCTCTTCACTTTCTGCCATAAGGGTGGTGGCATCTGACTCTCTGAAGTTACTGATATTTCTCCCAGCAATCTTGATTCCAAGGTTGTGTTTCTTCCCGCCCAGCATTTCTCATGATGTACTCTGCATATAAGTTAAATAACAGGGTGACAATATACAGCCTTGAAGTACTCCTTTTCCTATTTGGAACCAGTCTGTTGTTCCATGTCCAGTTCTAACTGTTGCTTTCTGACCTGCCTATAGGTTTCCCAAGAGGCAGGTCAGGTGGTCTGGTTTTCCCATCTCTTTCAGAATTTTCCACAGTTTATTGTGATCCACACAGTCAAAGGCTTTGGCATAGTCAATAAAGCAGAAATAGATGTTTTTCTGGAACTCTCTTGCTTTTTCCATGATCCAGAGGATGTTGGCAATTTGATCTCTGGTTCCTCTGCCTTTTCTAAAACCAGCTTGAACATCTGGAATTTCATGGTTCACATATTGCTGAAGCCTGGCTTGGAGAATTTTGAGCATTACTTTACTAGCGTATGAGATGAGTGCAATTGTGCAGTAGTTTGGTATTGTCAAAAACGTATATACTAATGTCAACATGTTTTAGATGTAACAGAAAGTATATTTTAAAAAATATGCCATATAGCTGTACTCAAAGTTTGGAGGAATATAGATTCTGGTTGGTTCTTTTTTGGCCACTTGCTAATCTAAATCTGTCCATCTTTTGTAAAGATCAGCTTCCACCAGATAGAAGACAAATGTTCCCTGTTCATCCAACTGGTCAACTCCTGAAATTGGATTTGTTATCTGAGTGCTGAAGAATTGATGCTTTTGAACTGTGGTTTTGGAGAAGACTCTTGAGAGTCCCTTGGACTGCAAGGAGATCCAACCAGTCCATCCTAAAGGAAATCAGTCCTGAATATTCATTGGAAGTACTGATGCTGAAATTCCAATACTTTGGCCACCTGATGCGAAGAACTGACTCATTGGAAAATACCCTGATGCTGGGAAAGATTGAAGGTGGGAGGAGAAGGGGACGATAGAGGATGAGATGGTTGGATGGCATCATCGACTCAATGGACATGAGTTTGAGTAAGCTCTGGGAGTTGGTGATGGACAGGGAAGCCTGGCATGCTGTAGTCCATGGGGTTGCAAAGAGTTGGACATGACTGAGTGACTAAACTGAACTGAACTGAGTTTGTAGTTACTACAACATTGAGGGTACCCTTCAGAAAAGCTTAACCTCTCACTCTTTGACCATTCTTTGCACCAATTAGGATAGGTTCACCTTCAAGAAAAGTGCTTTAAGCCATTGGAAATTTTCTTGTTTCTTAAGGAAAATTCCCAAAGTAGGCAGTTCCAGAGTTGACTGGCAACTCAAACATGTCATCAGGGACCCGGCGACTTTCCATCCTTGAGTTTCAGCATGCTAACCACGCTGCCTTGCATCCTCACGTTTGTCACAAGGTCACAAGGTGACTACGGAAACTCCAGGCCTTAGGTCTTCACACAACATTCAAAGATGAGAAAAGGGGGCAAAGGAAAAACACCTTTCCTGTTCATCAAGAAGGAAATATCTTCCAGACTTTCTTCTATGCCCAAGATGGGAACTGGATCAAAGAACCATCTATGACTGCAATGCAGGCTGAAAGGCAAATATCTATCAAAGAGATTTAAAGTTCTGATTGACTTAGACCGGTCACAATTTCATGCGTATTCAGCCTTTCTATCCTACCTCTTTAGTGTATTTTTTGATCTTTCGCTCTTACTGTGGCCAAGGCTGAAGAAAGGGGGATGAGCTAACAGTGGCTGCTGGCGTGTGGTGTAGTGTGTCATAGGATCCTCTCTGCTGATATGAAGAAAGGATAATAAAGGTACCTATCTGTTATGATTAGAACTGGTCAAGAAATGGGTTTGGTCTATGTTTGATTCTTGCTTTAGCCTTGGCTACAATCAGAATAAAAGAAGATAACAAACACATCAACATTGTAGAAATGCAAAAGGTGGCTAAAGTCTTCCTTGGGCTGAATTAGGAGTACAGGAGTAACAGGCACACACCACTATATACAAACTAAGCAAACAAGGGCTGGCTGTATAGCACAAGGAACTATATTCAATATATTGTAATAACATATAATGGAGAGCAGTCTGAAAGAGAAACTGAATTACTATGCTGTATGCCTGAAACTAGCACAATATTATAAATCAACTTCAATTTAAAAAATTATATGTAGGCTGAACTCATTACAAATATCATTTAGAGGCTCAGCAGGGCCAAAAATAAGGAGAGAACTGTTATGTTCAAGTCAGACAGAGAACAGTTAATCTCCAATGTTATCTTTGATTAAGACAGCTCCCCTTATCTCTTAAGACTAAAGAATAAGCCAATTTCTCTGGTTAGAAAGCCCCACTTTTTAGGATAAAGGTCAGGATGTGTATGCCGTGGTGTGTGCATACCTGTGTGAGTGCTCAGTCGCTCAATCGTGTCTCTTTGTGACCTCATGGACTGTAGCCCACCAAGCTCCTCTATCCATGGAATTTTCCAGGCAAGAGTACTAGAGCAGGTTGCCATTTCCTACTCCAAGGGATTTTCCCGACCCAGGGATTGAACTTGGTCACCTGCATTAGCAGGCAGGTTGTTTACCACTGAACTACCTGGGAAGTCACTGTATTCCATGGTTCAGTTCAGTTCAGTTGCTCAGTCATGTCCGACTCTTTGCGACCCCATGAATCACAGCACGCCAAGGCCTCCCTGTCCATCACCAACTCCCGGAGTTCACCCAGACTCACGTCCATTGAGTCAGTGATGCCATCCAGCCATCTCATCCTCTGTCGTCCCATTCTCGTCCTGCCCCAAATCCCTCCCAGCATCAGAGTCTTTTCCAATGAGTCAACTATTCACATGAGGTGGCCAAAGTACTGGAGTTTCAGCTTTAGCATCATTCCTTCCAAAGAAATCCCAGGGCTGATCTCCTTCAGAATGGACTGGTTGGATCTCCTTGGGGTCCAAGGGACTCTCAAGAGTCTTCTCCAACACCCCAGTTCAAAAGCATCAATTCTTCTGTGCTCAGCCTTCTTCACAGTCCAACTCTCACATCTATACGTGACCACAGGTAGGGGCAGTCAAAAAAATGTAATGCCATTTGTGTGGGTGTGTATGTATCTGTTCCTCAGCAATGCACTGTGCATTGAAATGAGTTCTATTGACAGCTACACAATAAAATAATCAGCTAAATAAAAACCAGTCCCCAGATCTCTGAGTCTCGTCTATCCTCTTTGTATAATTCACCTGTATGAACTGGAGAGGGGAGTCAAGGAGCTGCCAAGGTTGTAACACAACAGCGTTTATCTCAGAAAACAACCACATGGGACATAATTCTGACTTTGCCAACCCCAACCTCTCCGTGCACTAGTTTCCTTGGTATCACCAGAGCCTAAAGCCCAGTCTATGGAATTAAAAAGCAGTATCAGTGGAAAGCTGATTACTAAGTAACGCTGAACTTAAAGTTAGAATACAAAATTGTAACCACCAAATGCCCAGGTATACTCAAACACATATTAAGTGTGTAACTGTATGAAATTACACGTCATAATAGTTACGTCCAGGTGGTGTTATTTGGATGATTTTTCTTTATACTTTTCTGCATGTCTAATTTCCCCAAAATAAATATGCATTGCTTCATAATTAGGTAAATATTACTGTTTTCTTTTGTCTGTCTTTAAAATCAGCATCACAGTGTAAGAGGCTGTTATGTTACAAAGCTGGTACTGTTCACCACCTCCGGAAGGAGCAAATCTATCCAGAGCTGTTTTCATCAAAAAGTGCATTTCTCACTGGTGAAAGAGATCAATAGATCAAGACCAGAAGTTTTGTGATGATTTCTTGGGGGAAGAGACCGCGCAGGGTGCTTGGGGCCTGTGCTGTCTGGTTTCCTACTGCCTCTGGCTCTCTGCAGAATTTAGCAGATTTATCACTGCACTCCATCAAGACTTTGTTATTTTTAGCTCTGTTGACTTCTAAACTGTAGCATACAGACCTGCAATAGACAAAGTACCTTGGAAGTGGACAACCAAGCCATGGGAAAAGGAAAGAGCCCTCCACTAGGAAGAGGACGACTTACACCAGGAGGAAGAATGATAAGATACCTTGCGTAGAAAGAATTCAGGGAACGGGACATCAAGCTAAAAGCCTCAGGAGTTCCAGGCTGCCTGCCTTCAGTTGCAGCCAGAGCCAAAGGTCTTCCTTCCTTGTTTCCTGCCACTCTCTCCCTCGCCCTGCACCCCTCACTAGGCTCTAGCCACGATGGCTGCTTCCTGCTCCTTGAACACAGCACTGGTCGTCTGCCCCCAAACATGCACATGCCGCACGCCTTCACTTCACTGAAGCTACTGCTCGAATGTGACCTTCCCTGAGAGACCTTCTCTGAGCATTCAATCTAGATTGCCGCCAAACTATTCTCACCACAACCACTCTCTGAACTTTCACCTGGCGTGAGTTTTCTCCATGCCACTTTCTTTCATCTGGAAATTCATAAAAATGCCCTCTAGCTTATTTGCCAATTATCCCCCTCCTGCACCATGAGAGCAGAAACTCTGTCTTGTTGAGGGGTACATCTTCTCCTCCAGAACACTCCCATAGATGGTTGGCTTTCCAGAAATAGTTGTGGCATCCCCCTCGCTTTTGAAGGTGGTTTTGAGGCAGTTTTACTGCCGCTCACTAAGGGCTGGTAACTCTGAGTCCGGGGTGGAAAACGTTTCCCTGTTGTTTCTCTCCCTCACCAACGTGTTCACCACCCAAGAACATGGCCCTCTCCCTCACCTCATTTTTAGTTCTTTTGTGTTCAGTTCATTCCATCAACTTTTCCTTTGGGGACTCCCCCTAGAGCCTCAGCCCTTTTCTGGATATCTTTCTTGTGCTCTTGTTTTGTTTTGTTTTTTGCCAGTTTCTTTGAGGTTTGACTGACAAAACTTGTAAGTATTCAGGTTGTATGTGATTTTTTAAAGGTGTACATTGTAATGATTTAATTTTTGAGTGTGTGGTGAGGACACTTATGATCTACTCGTGGCAGATTTCAAGTGTACAATATAATATTACTAACTATGGTCCTGATGCTAGGAAGAACTGAAGGCAAAAGGAGAAGGGGGTGGCAGAGGATGAGATGATTGGATGGCATCACTGACTCAACAGACATGAGTTTCAGCAAACTCCAGGAAATAGTGGAGAACAGAGGAGCGTGGAGTGCAGCAGTTCATGGGATCACAGAGTCAGACATGACTTAGTGACTGAACAAAAATAACAAAATCCGTGGTCACTGTCCTACACATTACGAAAGGAAAGGAAAGTGAAGTCGCTCAGTCGTGTCCGACTCTTTACGACCCCATGGACTGTAGCATACCAGGCTCCTCCATCCATGGGATTTTCCAGGCAAGGGTATTGGAGTGGGTTGCCATTTCCTTCTCCAGGGGATCTTCCCAACCCAGGGATCGAACCTGGGTCTCCCACATTGCAGGCAGACGCTTTACCGTCTGAGCCACCAGGGAAGCCTCGTTAGAACCTGTATCTTATAACCAGAAATGTAACTGAGCAAGTGCATTTGTGACCTGCTGCACAATGGAAAGACCAAATACCAAGTCAATGGTCTTTTACAAAGAAAAACAAGTTTTATTGGACAGAGGAGTCTGGTGGGCTACAGTCCATGGGGTCCCAAATAGTCAGACATGACTGAGCAACTGAGCACACATGCAAACATTTTATAAAAGAGGGAAGGTTATTTCCTCCTTTGGTCCTTTCCAAAAGTCCCTTGTCTGTTGCCAGTGCAGTGAAACAAAGAGCAGAGCAACGGTCATCATTCCTTATCTGGTAGGAAGTCTGACTTGAAAGAGCAATTTAAGCCTTGTGGCTCAGCTGGTAAAGAATCTGCCTGCAATGTGGGAGACCTGGGTTCCATCCTTGGCTTGGGAAGATCCCCTGGAGAAGCAAAAGGCTACCTACTCCAGTATTCTGGCCTGGAGAATTCCATGGACTGTATAGTCCATGGGGTCGCAAAGAGTTGGACACGACTGAGCGACATTCACTTTCACTTTCAATGGCTCATAAGACCAAGGCTGTTTTCCTTTGTTCCATCCAGTTGTTGAAAGAGTGAGTCATACTTGGGTGTGGTAAACCCATGGTCTTATCCCCACTAATTTAAAGAGGAGTGAGTGCTCAACAGCACCTTGTATGGTCCTGTCCACTGAGGGGCAAGTTGATGCTCAGGTCCTTGCTCTCTCCAGGTGTAGAGGAGGAACTTCCCCAGGCAGGAAGGGGAGCAGGACTTCCTCATTTGGGGAGACAGACTATTGGAGATAAACTCATGAATGAAAGTTAATACAGTGCTAAAATTTTAATACAGTTGGTGACTGCTAAGTCCTTTAAGACATCTATAGATTCTTCTGCCCAGACAGACACCTGGAATAGCCTACCATAAATATTTCAAAAGTACTTAATTTAAGCTTGCTTTTAGGAGCCACATTAATCTGTAGCAGGGCAACTGGCAAGGCCTTATCTCAAGTTAAATTAGTTTCTTGACATACTTTAACAATGCTCCTTCCTAATGTATGATTGATTTTCTCCATTTTTCCTGTTGATTGTGGTCTCTGGGTTGGTGGTTGTTTTCAACTAATGTGCAGTGTTTAGACACTTTTTGGGTTGTGCTTGAGACAAAGGCAGGCCTCATTATCACTTTGAAGGGTACTAAACCATCCAATGGCTTCCCAGGTGGCACTAGTGATAAAGAACCCATCTGCCAATGCAAGAGACGTAAGAGACACCGGTTTGATCCCTGGGTCAGGAAGATACCCTGGAGGAGCACGTGGCAACCTACTCCAGTGTTGCTGCCTGGAGAATCCCATGGACAGAGGACCCTGGTGGGCAATAGTCTGTAGGGTCACAAAGAGTCGGACTCGACCAAAGTGACTTAGCACATAACACGTCAGAGACCATCCAAATTGGAGGATAATTTCCTTAAGAAGGGCTATAACAACTTTAGAGGCTTTTTGCTATCTGGTGGAATATGCTTCCCCCCATCCTGAAAAACTGTACACAAACACCAGCAGGTATCTAGAATTTCCTGCAGCTTGAAACATTTGAGTAAAGTCTATTTGCCAGTTCTCAGTGGGGCAGGTCCCTCTGTGTTGAGTCCCCAACTGGGGAACTCTGACAGCAGTCTTTGGGCTATTTTTGCACAAATCAAGCCATTCTGAGTGACTTGCTGTATAGTCGTTTGTAGGTTAGATCCCATTAAATACTTCTGAATCCATTTAAGATGGCATCTCTCCCATAATTGGTTCTATTATGAATGTGCTGCAGGGCTTCCCTGGTGGCTCAGATGGTAAAGAATCTGCCTGCAGTGCAGGAGACCTGGGTTCAATCCCTGGGTTGGGAAGATCCCCAGGAGAAGGGAATGGCAACCCACTCCAATATTCTTGCCAGGAGAATTCCATGGACAGAGGAACCTGGCAAACTACAATCCATGGGGTTGCAAAGAGTCAGACATGACTGAGCAACTAACATTTTCATTTCATGAATGTGCTGCAGCACAATGTCCAGGAATGTCTCAGGGATCAAAACAATTCCTTGTGCACAACATTTCCAGCCAGGCAATCAAGAGAGAGAACCTACTACCTGATCCTCTCTCTGTTCTTTTCTGAATACACTGACTGGTATTTTGACAAGTCAGTCTGTTAGAGAAGCGATCCCATCATGACTTGATAATTGCCTTAGCAAATCACCCATATATTGCAGTACAAGTCCTTCACTCAATATTAAGTTTCCAACCTTATTCCCCAAATAAAGTAGGGGAATTTTTAAATCCTCAATGCAGGACTGTCCAACATTATTCTTGGACTACCTGTGTTTCTGGGTCTGCCATTCAGAAGAAAATAGCTGCTGTGATTCTTCCTCAAATAGGAACGCAGGGAGAAAAGAAACCATCTTTTAAGTCCCCAAACTGAGTACCAGCCATATTCTCTCAGAATAATTGTGAGCAGAGCAGATGCAGAGTGCAACTCTTAAATTATTTCATTAATAGCCCTCAAGTTTGGACTAAGCGATATTCTGCTGAGTTTGACTTTTTGACCAAGAGAATAGGGGCTTTGTATGGGGACCTGCAGGGTTTCATCAGTTCTATTTTCAAAAACTTCTTGAGAATTGTCTGGATTTCCTTTTTGTCCTCTTGTTTCAGAGGATATTATTTTAGATAAGGTGTCCCACCGTCCCTTTTTAATGAGATCTATGCATTTTTGTCACCCTGCTTATTTAACTTCTAGGCAGAGTACATCATGAGAAACGCTGGGCTGGAAGAAGCACAAGCTGGAATCAAGACTGCCGGGAGAAATATCAATAACCTCAGATATGCAGATGACACCACCCTTATGGCAGAAAGTGAAGAGGAACTCAAAAGCCTCTTGATGAAAGTGAAAGAGGAGAGTGAAAAAGTTGGCTTAAAGCTCAACATTCAGAAAACAAAGATCATGGCATCTGGTCCCATCACTTCATGGCAAATAGATGGGGAAACAGTGGAAACAGTGTCAGACTTTATTTTCTTGGGCTCCAAAATCACTGCAGATGGTGACTGCAGCCATGAAATTAAAAGATGCTTACTCCTTGGAAGAAAAGTTATGACCAACCTAGATAGCATATTGAAAAGCAGAGACATTACTTTGCCAACAAAGGTCCGTCTAGTCAAGGTTATATGGTTTTTCCTGTGTTCATGTATGTATGTGAGAGTTGAACTGTGAAGAAGGCTGAGCGCTGAAGAATTGATGCTTTTGAACTGTGTTGCTGGATAAGACTCTTGAGAGTCCCTTGGACTGCAAGGAGATCCAATCAGTCCATTCTCAAGGAGATCAGCCCTGGGATTTCTTTGGAAGGAATGATGGTAAAGCTGAAACTCCAGTACTTTGGTCACTTCATGCGAAGAGTTGACTCATTGGAAAAGACTCTGATGCTGGGAGGGATTGGGGGCAGGAGGAAAAGGGGACGACAGAGGATGAGATGGCTGGATGGCATCACCGACTCGATGGACAGAAGTTTGAGTGAACTTCGGGAGTTGGTGATGGACAGGGAGGCCTGGCATGCTGCAATTCATGGGGTCGCAAAGAGTCAGACACGACTGAGCGACTGAACTGAACTGATGCATTTTTGGCCTTTCCTGGGGTGCCATCTGCCCACCCTTTTGGTCTTATATTTCCATATACCTTGGTGGGGAAAGAGCTCTGTCTCCTTTTCTGGGATTTTTACGATTGTCATCTGTAGGCTTAAAGCTTGCTCTGGTGGGACTCTGATGTCAAGCCCTTGTGGCAGAAAAGTTACTTGAACTTTACAAAGGAGATCTCCACCCAAAAGAGGGATTGGACACTCTGGTATGTATAAGAAACTATGTTTCAAAGTGAGGTCCCCTAGCTGGCCTTCAAGAGATTGGAAAAACAAACGACTTTGTAATTCTCCAGAGACTTCCATGAGACCGAGATGGATTGGGATGTTTTCTGTGACACCTTGATATTACCTCTGCATTTATTAGAAAGTCAATCAGCTCATTCCCTACTGTCATGGGGCTCCTGCAGAGAAACTGGAATTGGGCTCCTCAAGTCCCATGGAGGCCCTGGGCCTCTTCATTCATCATCGGTGTCGCTCTCTTTCTACCATACGAGAGGCTCCCATTTTTGTTTCCTTCTTATGTTTCAGCTCAGGGCAATCTTTTCCAATGCCTTTCCTCCTTACAGCAAGTGCATTGTTCCTTCCACAATGGCAGTTTACCTCTCTTTGGGTTTTTGTTGAATTTCTTGCATTTTTTTGTTAAACCCAGCCTGTTGGCTATTTGCATTTAGGCCCCCACTGGATAATGACATAGGGTAAATTGCCCTGCACAGGGAGTGGCTCCTGGTCTGCACTGGGTGCCAGTCAGGTCTTAATTGGTTCCTCTGCCCCAGGAACTAACACAGGATTTTCCAATTGGTTCCTACACAGAGGGAGAGCTGGTCCCATCGCTTTGTGAGCCCCAGCATGGAAGCAGACGTAGATGTTTTTCTGGAACTCCCTTACCTTCTCCATGATCCAAGGAATGTTGGCAATTTGATCTCTGGTTCCTCTGCCTTTTCTAAACCCAGCTTGTACAACTGGAAGTTCTCTGATCATGTACTGTTGAAGACCAGCTTGAAGGATTTTGAGTAGAACCTTACTAGCGTGTGAAATGAGTGCAATTGTATTATAGTTTGAACATTCTTCAGCATTGCCATTCTTTGGGAATGGAATGAAAACTGACCCTTTCCAGTCCTGTGCCCACTGCTGAGTTTTCCAAATTTACTCACACATTGAGTGCAGCACTTTAACAGCATCATGTTTTAGAATTTTAAATAGCTCAGCTGGAATTCCATCACCTCCACTGGCTTTATTGGTAGTAATACTTCCTAAAGCCCACTTCACTTCACACACCAGATGTCTATAAAATATACTAGATTGTTTTCAGCCATTTCTCCACTGACCTTCAAAATCATCATATCCAGTGTAAAAAAAAAAAATCAAACTAGGATTCTGGTTGAAATTTCATTAAGTATATAAATTCCTTTGGGAAGGGTAGATATTGTTATGACATTATTTCATCCTATTAATATCTTAGGAAGTTGTGACTCCATTTAGATATCTTTTTTCCACATTTTAATAATATTTTTATAGTTTTACTTATTTGGGTCTTTTGCCTTTCTTGTAAACTTTATTTCTAGGTATTTATAGTTTGAGGCTTTATTAAAAATGGGATTTCCTCCCCCTAGAAATTTGAATTTCTGTTTATTAAAACTGTTAACTTTTGTATTTTAATTTTGTATCCAGCCACATTTTTCGATCATTTTAATAACAAAAACTAACATTTTTGGAGACCTAACAACTAACAGCTAGACATTGTTTCAAGCCTTTTAGTGCATTAACTCATTTAATCCTCATAATATGCCTATAAGGTAGATACTATTATATCAGTTCTATAGATGAGGAAGTGAAGCTGTTAGTCTCAGTGGTGTCCAACTCTTTGTGACCCCATGGACTATAGCCTGCCAGGCTCCTCTGTCCATGGAATTCTTCAAGCAAGAAGACCCGAGTGGGTTGCCATTCCCTTCTCCAGGGAATCTTCCCGACCCAAGGATAGAACCTGGGTCTCCTGCATTGCAGGCAGATTCTTTACCATCTGAGCCACCAGGGAAGCCCATAGATGAGGAAACTGAGTCATAAAGTTGAATTTCTTAATCTTTCCTGGAAAACAATCTTCTAACCTGAAATTGAATATTTTACTATTTAGCGGTATTTTGGAAATTTTTTTATCTTATTGTATTGCCTAAAACTTATAAAACTGTATTGAATAACAGGAGAAATAATACATGTTTTTTTCTTATTTTAATAGAACTATTATAAATAGAGATTATAGGCAAATCCAAATGTACCCTGGTAATCTGATAAAGAACTGCTGCTGCTGCTAAGTTGCTTCAGTCGTGTCCGACTCTGTGTGACCCCATAGACAGCAGCCCACCAGGCTCTCCCATCCCTGGGATTCTCCAGGCAAGAACACTGGAGTGGGGTGCCATTGCCTTCTCCGGATAAAGAACTATATGCTTTCAAATAATGATATTATTCTTATTAGGGAGCAAAGAAAAAATAGAGAGATTTATATGTACAAGTATCTTCCATCATCCCAACTGAATGCACAATTACAGAGAATACCAAGGAGAGATAAGAAGGCCTTCTTCAATGAACAATGCAAAGAAATAGAAGAGAACAATAGAATGGGAAAGATGAGACCTCTTCAATAAAATTGGAGATATCAAAGAAATATTTCATGCAAGGATGGGCATAATACAGGACAGAAATGGTAAAGACTTAACAAAGGCAGAAGAAATTAAGAAGTGGCAAGAATACATAGAGGAACTGTACAAAAAAGGTCTTGATGACCCGGAAAACCACAATGGTATGGTCACTCACCTAGAGCCAGACATCCTGGAATGTGAAGTCAAGTGGGCCTTAGGATACTTTACTACCAATAAAGCTAGTGGAGGTGATGGAATTCCAGCTGAGCTATTTGAAATACTAAAAGATGATGGTGTTACAATGGAATATTAGTCATTAAAAACTGCATTTGAATCAATTCTAATGAGGTAGATGAAACTGGATCCTATTATACAGAGTGAAGTAAGTCAGAAAGAAAAACACCAATACAGTATACTAACGCATATATATGGAATTTAGAACGATGGTAATAATGACCCTATACGCAGGACAGCAAAAGAGACACAGATGTAAAGAACAGTCTTTTGGACTCTATGGGAGAATACAAGGGTGGGATGATTTGAGAGAATAGCATTGAAACATGTATATTATCATATGTAAAACAGATCTCCAGTTCAGGTTAGATGCATGAGACAGGGTGCTCAGGGCTGGTGCACTGGGATGACCCTGAGGGATGGGATGGGGAGGGAAGTGGGAGGGGGGTTCAGGATGGGGAACACATGTACACCCATGGCTGATTCATGTGAATGTATGGCAAAAACCACTATAATATTGTAAAGTAATTAGCCTCCAATTAAAATTAATTAATTAAAAAAAGATGATGGTGTTAAAGTGCTGTTCTCAATATGTCAGCAAATTTGGAAAACCCAGCAGTGGCCATAGGACTGGAAACAGTCACTTTTCAACCCAGTTCCAAAGAAGGGGAACACTAAAGAATGTTCAAACTACCAGACAATCGTGCTCACTTCCCATGCTAGTAAGGTTATGCTCAAAATCCTTCAAGCTAGGCTTTACCAGTACTTGAATTGAAAACTTCGGGATGTTCAACTGGATTTAGAAAAGGCCAAAGAACCAGAGATCGAATTGCCAACATTTGTTGGATAATAGAGAAAGGAAGGGAGTTCCAGAAAAACATCTACTCTGCTTCATCGACTATGCAAAAGCCTTTGACTGTGTGGATCACGACAAACTTTGGAAAATTCTTAAAGAGATGGGAATACCAGACCATCTTACCTGCCTACTATGTGGGTCAAGAAGCAACAGTTAGAACCTTACATGGAACAACTGATGGGTTCAAAATTGGGAAAGGAGTATAACAAAGCTGCATATTGTCACTCTATTTATTTAACTTATATGCAGAGTACATCATGTGAAATGTTGAGCTGGAGGAGTTACAAGGTGGCATCAAAACAGGCAGGATAAATATCAAAAAACTCAAGATATGCAGATGATAACCATCATGACAGAAGTGAAGAGGGACTAAAGCACCTCTTGATAAGGGAGAAGGAGGAGAGTGAAAAAACTAGCCTGAAACTGAACATTCCAAAAACTAAGATCATGGCATCTAAGATCACTTCATGGCAAATAGAAGGGGTAAAAACAGAAGCAGTGACAGATTTTATTTTTCCTTGGGCTCCCAAATCACTGCGTATAGTGACTGCAGCCATGAAATTAGAAGACACTTGCTCTTTGGAAGGAAAGTTATGACAAACCTAGACAGCATGTTAAAAAGCAGGGACATCACTTTGCTTATGAAGGTTGTATAGAAAGCTTTTGTTTTGTACAGATGTGAGAGTTGTATCATAAAGAAGGCTGAGGGCCAAAGAATTGATTCTTTCAAATTGTGATCCTGGAGAAGACTCTTGAGAGTCCTTTGGACTGCGAGGAGATCAAATCAGTTAATCCAAAGGGAAATCAACCCTGAATACTCATTGAAAGGACTGATGCTGAAGCTGAAGCTCCAATTCTTGGCTATCTGGTGGAAAGATCAGACTCGTTGGAAAAGACCCTGATGCTGGGAAAGATGGTAGGCAAAAGGAGAAGAGGTGGCAGAGGATGAGATGGTTAGAAAACATCACCAATTCAATGGACATGAATTTGAGC
The DNA here is from genome assembly GCF_019923935.1 of Bubalus bubalis. Taxonomy (NCBI): domain Eukaryota; kingdom Metazoa; phylum Chordata; class Mammalia; order Artiodactyla; family Bovidae; genus Bubalus; species Bubalus bubalis. The sequence goes on from NC_059167.1 coordinate 21,401,082, forward strand.
GACTCTGGGAGATAGTGAAGGACAGGGAAGCCTGTTCTTGGGGTTGCAAAAGAGTTGGACATGACTTAGTGACTTAACAACAACAACTAATATTCACTGAAGAAACATCAAAAGATATAGAGGCAAGAAGAAAAAAAATCTAAAACAAGCAAAAAAATGAATCTAGAGTGACAGAAAACATGACGGTTGCTTGAGGGAAGGTGAGGGATAACTGCAGAGGGGACCAAGAACTTGTGAGAGATGAAAATGTCCTGTACCTTGATTTGAGTGGTTGTTACATTTGTATGTACTTTTGTCAAAACTCATCAACCTGTACACTTAATACAGGTGACTTTTATTGTACGTAATTATACCTCATAAGGGCTTCCCCAATAGCTCAGCTGGTAAAGAATCTACCTGCAATGCAGGAGACCCCGGTTCGATTGCTGGGTTGGGAAGATCCACAGGCGAAGGGATAGGCTACTCACTCTAGCATTCTTGGGCTTTCCTGTGGCTCAGCTGGTAAAGAATCTGCCCACAATGTGGGAGACCTGGGTTCAATCCCTGAGTTGGGAAGATCCCCTGGGAAAGGGAAAGGCTACCCTCTCCAGTTCTCTCTGATGGAAAATTAAGATGCTTCCAGTTTTTTCCTCTTATAAACACTACCGTGAATGTCCTTGTAACTAAACATTTGAGCACAAATCCTCCATTATTGCCACAGAATGAATTTTTACTAGTAAAATTACTAGTAGAGGCAAAAGCGGCTCACATTTTTCAAGTAATTTGATGTATCTTCCAAAACTGCCTTCTCTAAAATCTATGCTAATTTATGGGCCCACCAGCAGTCTCTTGGTCTTGACTATGGACCAACCTGCATCATGGGTCTCCATGAAAACAGACACAAGGTAAATCCCACCAATTGTCATAACCTGAAATCTCACGTTAGAAGTTATTGAACTTTGGCAGAGTCAGTGACTCAGCCCTGAAGTAGATTCAAGGTCCGTGAATGTTGAGGAATGTGAGACCACAGGGCTCAGTTGCTGCTGCTGCTGCTGCTAAGTCACTTCAGTCGTGTCCGACTCTATGCGACCCCATAGACGGCAGCCCACCATGCTCCCCCATCCCTGGGATTCTCCAGGCAAGACCACTGGAGTGGGTTGCCATTTCCTTCTCCAATGTATGAAAGTGAAAAGTGAAAGTGAAGTCGCTCAGTCCTGTCAGACTCTTCGTGACCCCATAGACTGCAGCCCATCATGCTCCTCCATCCATGGGAATTACCAGGCAAGAGTACTGGAGTGGGGTGCCATTGCCTTCTCCGACAGGGCTCAATTAGGACTGAGGATATCCGGGACTCAGACTCAGGACTGAAACCACTGTGTGATTTGCTGAAATAGCATTGTTCAAGGGACCAGGAAAGAACTCACACACCATCCCAAGCACAGGGGCTCTCTAACTCCTATGCCTACTTAATCTCTTTGGACCAAACCTTGTTCCAGAGCAGTTCTTAGGGGAGCCAGGAATCTGGGAAGTTGCACATACTGTTGCAGTTATCAGTGAAAATCCAGTTGATTTCACCTTTTTCTAGTCCTTGGTTCTGCTGCATGTGGCCTTGGGATGGTTTTTTAACCTCTCTAAGGCTCAATTTCCTCAAGAGAAAAATGGAGTTCATAACTATACCTGTCTCACAGAGTTTTGTGAGGATGACATGAAATTAGGCAATCAAATTCATTAGCAGGGTGCTTGGCCCTGAGGAGGGGCTGACACTTGCAGAGTACTATTCTCACTTTTTTGGCCCATCATTTTCGGCTTCAGGCAGCAAAGGCCTGAGAGCAACTTGGTGCCCGTATGTTCTCTCCCAGAATCTGCCCTTGATGTCTCTACAGAAGCCCCCACCAGTCTCATTTTAGATCTGCCTAATGCCATCCATAGACAGGGATGTGAAACCCCATTCTTAGGAGAGGCTTGCCCACCCCTCAGGCCTCCAGGACCAAGCCTGACAAATATAGCAGAAATTACAGGCATCTGATTTCAGGCTACGTGTGTGCACTTCGTGTAAGCCAAGCCCCAAACCCTAGTTCTGTTGCTGCATCAAAGGATCATCTCTCTTCCATACTCCAGGCCCAGAAGAAGCAGCAATTTGGGATACAGCCCCCTCGTATTTTTAGCCTTGAAAACCCCAAAGCCAACATACCAGCGCTCACCCAAGCGTCTGTCACAAGCTGTTGTTTGATTTGGGTTGAGAAAATGACAGACTGAGTTCTACACCAAGAACAGAAGGGGGGAAAAAAAAGAGGGGAGAAAGGGAGTTTTCTTTTCCCTCCACTGCTAACCTCCATCCCCCCTCAACTCCTCCCCTAGGCCTGGGTGGACCCTGCCTGGTTAATCGTCCCCTGCTATATTTAAAAACCACAGATGTGTTTGGTGGAGACTTAATTTCGGGATTGCAGGCGGCGTCTCCTGAGGACAAGGGGAAAGCCGGTGCTGCGCGCCCGCCTGCCCTCCCTCCCCGCCGCTGCCCGGAGCTCTGGACTCCGCGGAATCCAGGTCAGGACGCGCCGCCGTCTTGGAACTGCCGCTGGCCAGGAGGCGCCCGGCGCCAGGCTGCAAAGATTGGGTGGGTGGCCTCGGGCTACGGGTTCCGTCTGCATTCGGTCCTGGGGGCTCTCGGGATGCGAGAGGCGGACTCGGCTCCCCGCTGCTGGTCGGAAAGCTCTCTGAAAATCACCTCCATCGGCGCGCGAGGATAAATATGCGCTGCTAGTCATGCCGTGATAGGGTGACGTTGGGTTTTGGAGGCTTGGAGATTGGCTTTTTGATTTGGCTTCCTCCTGCAGCTTAATGGGCAAAGCTCTCGGCTCGCCCAGAAACCAGACCCTCCGCGCGTCCCCTCCGCCCGCGGCGAGGCCGAGACGAGTCCCGCGGTGACGGCGTGCTAGGGGGAGAGCCGGCGCGCTCCCAGCCCCGGGAAAGCCCCGGCGACGCAGACTGCAAGTCCGGGGTCCTCGGAGCCGCCAGGGCACGCCGGGCCGCTCGCCTTCCTGCCCCCTCCCGGCAGGGATCCCCTTGCTGCGGGCGGCCGGGACTCCGGGCCTCTCCAGGGCTTTAGTCCGAGCCGGCGCCCGAGTCGGGGTTTCCCAGGGGTCTACGGAGGCGTGCTCCCTGCTCCTTAAACCGGTGCCGAGGGACCCCTCCCCAGGCCCCCTGCTCCGGCCCTAGCCCTCGCCCTCCGGATGCGCTGCCCCAAGGCTCCCTGAAAGCTGGTAGCCCACGAGCCCGGCGGGCGGGCGGCGGCGGCGAACTGACATGCCCCGGAGGCGGCTGCGGCCGGCGGGCAGCCCGCTGGGGCGATGAGCCGCTGCGGCCGGTAAGGAGCCCGGCGGCGGGGGCATCGCGCACCTTTCTCACCCACCCCCCCCTCACTTGCCCACCCCGCCCGAGAGACCGAGAAGAAACGGTGAGTGAAGGGCTGAGCCTCCTGCCCTTCCCCCTCAACCGGCGGCAGAGGCCGGGGAGGCAGAGGTCGGGCGGGGGCGGCGGGGGTTGGTGGTGATGGAGGGGGTGGGTTTGGGGATGTCCCCGTGAGGTTTCCGGCTTGTGAATAACGGTGTTAATTAAGTTCTTTCTCGAGATCATTCACGTGAACTGCTTTCCTGCGGGTCTAGTGTCAGAAGAGGTGGCGGGGGAGGGTGCCGCGGAAAGTGTACTGGGATGCAGGCGGTGCTGGGAGGTGGGGTGGGGGACGTACTGGTGGACTGAGTGCCTCCTGGGAGGTGCGGTGGTAGGTGGGTGGGTTGGGGGGGGGCGCGGTGCAGAGATGCCTGGGCTGGTCGCGGGTTTGTCGGGTTACGGACGGGTGCTCATTAGGGAGGCTGAGCGCCGTGTTCCGTGCTGGATGCGTGTATGCATGTGTGTGCCTGGGCTGTGCCAACGAGTGTTGTGCTCCTGGGGTGGCGAGCGCCCGTGGGGTTTGGGGGCTGCGAGGGGAGCGCGTTACCCACTCGGCGCGCGCCCGCCTGTACGCACGCCCGCGCGCACCCCAACCTCGGGACTCCACCGCCGCGGGTCGGGAACTGCAGCCCCGGCGCACCAGCCCGCGGCGGCCAAGGGGGCGGGGAGAAGGAGGGTTTCTCCCGACCGATGTTCTCCAGTCCGCGGTGGTCTGGGCGGGCCGGGGCCAGGTGGAGAGACGTGAAGTGTGTAACTCTCCCCACTCCCCAACCCGCCTCCTCCCCGCCCCACCCCCACCCCCGCTCGCCCACACACCCCTCACCGCCACCACCACACACACATGCACACACGCACACAGCCACAGGCCTTCATTCAGAGGCTGGCCTGCTCCTGCAAGACCCTGGCTGACCTGCTCCGAGGACCTGAGCCACTGGGGAGACGAAGAAAGCGATATGTTTCGGGAGGGGAAAAAAGCGATTTTCCCCCGCCTCTTTATTCACTGTGTTTTATTTTTAACTGTGGAGGGAGAGGGTGGGGGTTAAATAGAACAAACGCCTTTAATGCAGTGCCATAAATTTACCCGCTCCCTGCCCGCCTGCCTGCCGCCTGTCTCTCTCTCCCTCTCTGTCTCTCCTTGTCCTTCTGTCTGTCTGTCTGTCTGTCTGTCTGTCTCTCTCTCTCTCTCTGGCGCGCTCTTTCTCTGTCTGTCTTTGGCTCTGTCCCCTGGTGACTAAAAAACAAACCCCGAACGTTTGGTTGTTCGGGCTCCTGGGCAGAAAGATTGAAACTCGGGGTAGTTTGTCAGAAGGGCAGGCCGCAGCTGGGAGCAGGGCTGCGCGCTCTTGAGTGGCCGAGAAACACCCCAGGCGGAGGGAGCTGTGGGTACGTGATAGGAGCACATCCGGCCTGCTGGTGGGGGCCTCGTGGCGACCTGGTGACTCGCAGCCGTGTGTGATTAATCTTCCGCAGCTGTTGTGCCCCGTCCACTTGAGCTGAGCTCTTGTTTACCTCGATTTTCAAATATAGCTGCTGCACCCTGCTTCTCCCTGACGGAGGGAGATCCAAGATCCGCTCAGGCCCTCCCTCCCGCCGGCCTTTCTTCCTGCGGGCCTTGCGGGGTCCGAGTTTGAGAGGAACCCGCGCCTTCCTGCCTTGCACCTCTCCACGCGAGCAGGGTTGAGGATCAGAGCTGGGGTAGCTGGGGTCTCCCAACCCCTCACCACCATCTGCAATTCCCCTTTGCACATGCAAGTCCACTCCACGGTTACCTGTTCCTTTAAATAAAATATAGATATGAGGTTGAGAAGAAGCAGGTGGGACCTAAATTTGGATGAAGTGATTCTCAGACTTCATGAAGATGGGAAGGCTGTTTAGGTGGTTTCCTCTACCTGGGAATGCTTTCTTGCTCTTCCAACACTTCGTTCTTGTCTAATGTACTCCTATTTATCTTTTTGTCCTTAGTTCATTGGTGACTTTCTCAAGGAAGCTTTCCCTACCTTCCCTAAGCCAGATTCCTTTATTTTACACTCCTAACTTGAACCTATTATTTTGAAGTAATTTAAAGATTCACGTTCAATTTATTTATGTGATTGAGTAAGGCCAGTCACGCCTCTGGACAGCAAGCTGCATGAAGGGAGGAAAGAGAGCTGGTGTTTATTCACCTTGTATCCCCAGGACCTGGCAGTGTGCCTGGCATAGAGAAACTACTCCATCAGTGCTGAGTGAATGAATGGAACTAGGAGGAGTAAGTTACCTCTTCTCTGATCTCTACTTTGGCATCTCTTGCAGAAGGGCTCCAAGTCCTTCCCAGGTGGCGCTAGTGGTGAAGAACCCATCTGCCAATGCAGGAAAGGAGAGAAGATGCAGGTTTGATCCCTGGGTTGGGAAAATCCAACCCTAGATCCCCTAGAGAAGGGCATGGCAACCCCCTCCAGTATTCTTGCCTGGAGAATCCCATGGGCAGAGGAGCCTGGTGGGCTACAGTCTATGGGGTCACAAAGAGTCGGACATGGCTGAAGTGACTGAGCATGCACACGCATGGCCCTGCAGAGCCTCCTGGTCAGAGAAGGAAGAATAGGGCCAGCAAACTGACCCTGTAAAAAACACGCCCTTCCGGTGGACTTCTCCCTGGGTTGGGACCCTGAAGCCAAGGAAGTGTCCCCCTGATCTAGCCCTGCCCTGTCCCTGTGCAAGGCGGCCCCTTGTACAGTCCCTGGCGTAGTTACTGGTATTGTCCATGGGTAGTCATTGTGGCAGAGAAGGCAATGGCACCCCACTCCAGTACTCTTGCCTGGAAAATCCCATGGACGGAGGAGCCTCGTGGGCTGTAGTCCATGGGGTCGCTAGGAGTTGGACACGACTGAGTGACTTCACTTTCATTTTTCACTTTCATACATTGGAGAAGGAAATGGCAACTCACTCCAGTGTTCTTGCCTGGAGAATCCCAGGGATGGAGGAGCCTGGTGGGCTGCCATCTCTGGGGTCACACACAGTCGGACACGACTGAAGCGACTTAGCAGCAGCAGCAGTCATTGTGGGCATTATTCCTCAGCCTACCTGGTCCAGTCACTCACTGCTGACAATCTGGATTTGGAGGAATGTGTCACACAGCTTCTCTTCAAGCTACCAAGATTGGCTCAAAAGAGAAAATCACTCCTTTGCACTCAAGCCTGGTTGCTTTGCTTGGAAGTTCAAACGTTTGATGAGTTTCAGAAATACATTTGACTCCAAAAAAGAGAGCCTTCATTGATTCAACCAATCAGTTATTTATTCAATAAATATTCAACAATCCCCTTGGCCAAGTATTTGCTGGGTACAGAGGCAAATGAAATAGAATGTTTCCTTTCCTCATAAACACACACTCATCCCAGCAGGGATAACCAACCAGTGAACATACAATTACCATTTAAACTGATTCCTGTCTGTGCAGGCTACATCCCAGGTGCAGTGAAAATGTAGGAAGAGCGCGTCTCTAGGGGGTCTTAAGGAGAACTTCTAGGGATAGCTGATCCCAGAAAGACAGGCTAGGGAGGACCTGGCTTTGGTGAAAGTAGGGAGGGGAATGGTGGGGGAGAAAGGTCTTGGAGTGAAAGGATCAGTGTGTGCTGTGCTGCGCTGCGCTCAGTTCAGTTCAGTTCAGTCACGCAGTTGTGTCCGACTCTATGTGACCCCATGAATCGCAGCACGCCAGGCCTCCCTGTCCATCACCAACTCCCGGAGTTCACTCAGACTCACGTCCATTGAGTCAGTGATGCCATCCAGCCATCTCATCCTCTGTCGTCCCCTTTTCCTCCTGCCTCCAACCCCTTCCAGCATCAGAGTCTTTTCCAATGAGTCAACTCTTTGCAGGAGGTGACCAAAGTACTGGAGTTTCAGCTTTAGCATCATGCCTTCCAAAGAAATCCCAAGGCTGATCTCCTTCAGAATGGACTGGTTGGATCTCCTTGCAGTCCAAGGGACTCTCAAGAGTCTTCTCCAACACCACAGTTCAAAAGCATCAATTCTTCGGCACTCAGCTTTCTTCACAGTCCAACTCTCACATCCATAGATGACCACAGGAAAAACCATAACCTTGACTAGACGGACCTTTGTTGGCAAAGTAATGTCTCTGCTTTTCAATATGCTATCTAGGTTGGTCATAACTTTCCTTCCAAGGAGTAAGCATCTTTTAATTTCAAGGCTGCAGTCACCATCTGCAGTGATTTTGGAGCCCAAGAAAATAAAGTCTGACACTGTTTCCACTGTTTCCCCATCTATTTGCCATGAAGTGATGAGACCATATGCCATGATCTTAGTTTTCTGAATGTTGAGCTTTAAGCCAACTTTTTCACTCTCCACGTTCACTCTCATCAAGAGGCTCTTTAGTTCCTCTTCACTTTCTGCCATAACGGTGGTGTCATCTGCATATCTGAGGTTATTGATATTTCTCCTGGCAATCTTGATTCCAGCTTGTGCTTCTTCCAACCCGGCGTTTCTCATGATGTACTCTGCATATAAGTTAAATAAACAGGGTGACAATATACAGCCTTGAAGTACTCCTTTTCCTATTTGGAACCAGTCTGTTGTTCCATGTCCAGTTCTAACTGTTGCTTCCTGACCTGCCTATAGGTTTCTCAAGAGGCAGGTGGTCTGGTATTCCCATCTCTTGAAGAATTTTCCACAGTTTATTGTGATCCATACAGTCAAAGGCTTTGGCATAGTCAATAAAACAGAAATAGATGTTTTTCTGGAACTCTCTTGCTTTTTCCATGATCCAGCGGATGTTGGCAATTTGATCTCTGGTTCCTCTGCCTTTTCTAAAACCAGCTTGAACATCTGGAAGTTCATAGTTCACGTATTGCTGAAGCCTGGCTTGGAGAATTT